>NC_051156.1:220625364-220925364 GCF_013339745.2 Dermacentor silvarum
GTCCTTCAAGCGACCTGTCCCTGCCACCTGCCCCCGCGAAGCATACAAGCGTCGCGCCGATGGGGCGGCTACGATCGCAAGCGACGACATAGGGTGTACGGTAATGGTGGTGCCTAGAAGTGGCAGAGGTTAAAGGGCGACTTTTTGGGCACACTGTTGTATGGTGGCCTCTTAGAAATAGTGCAAGCACCATTAATAGCTGGTTCATCTGAGAAATACTACTGCAGGTGCTGCGGCAAATGACCGGGAATGAATAGCGAAAAAAAAGAACATAAAAATAGGGTGCTTTCTTTTTCTAAATCGTGGTGAAGGGGAGGGTATGACAGAGATACACGCGTGTGGAGTTCCATACTATACCATCCATTGTACCGAAGAACAAAGAAGAGAGAGAACATCCGAATGGTTCGCACCGCTCTTAGACATTTGGCAACGCAAGCACTTGCCTCACCGTTGCAATGCATTTGGCAAGGCTTCTGCTGTCTTGCTTCTCTGTCGTAAGCATGCTAAAATAACTGTGTCAGCACGCACTGAAACTGAAAAAAAGCATTGGTTAGTTGGGGCGCTTAATAAAAAATGTGGTTGATCCCTCTTATATAGGAATCGGTATAGAACACGAAAGTGAAACGTGTCTTCAATGACATGCGGAGGCACCACATGCTACTTGCTCGAAAGCTACAACGCGCCGCAACCGACTGCGCTTACGAACGCGCATCCAAAGTGCATCCGAAGCGCAAGCGACGCGCGATGCGCCGCTCGGTTAGCACGGTCCCAAACAGTGTCGCCGTCTGGTGGCCTCCGGCGGAAGGCATCACCGGCGGTGCCAGCGTCTCCCATTAGAAACGCCCGGCGGTCGGCACACTAGTAAGTATATTCTAGGCACTATAGTCGTAGTGCTGAGACCACCGAAGCGTTCACTGTCGGTGCGCGTTAATGTCATAATGCAGTACTTCTCTTTTCTGCTCGTAGGCGGCGGCACCGCCCCGAGCAAGAGCGCGGGTACACGGAGGAGTGTTAGATATATAAGGCGCGTCTGTGTAGCTCTCTGCAAATGCGTTTGTGGCGCAATGGGTTAAACGCTCGGCGATCTATCGTCGCGGACCGAGAGGTCGTGGGTTCGATTTCCAAATTTTGCATGTTTGTGGAACTTTTTCTTCTGGTTTCTTTCTTTGTATTATGTTCGTGTACATTGTAAGCTGACGTATTTCCGTGACGGAAATACGTCACTGAAGTCTTGGTGGACCCCGGCATAAAACACTTTCGTGTTAAAAATGGGCCGCCTTTGCTTCTTCTTCTTTATTTCAGAGATAGTAAGTAAAAATTCGCAGTGAAAAAGAAATGGTGCGCTAATAAGAGAGACGGAACCTAGGCATGGGTGCCACATTCGTTGCTGCACCAAATTTAGCTGACGCAACGGCTGTGCTCCATTCTACTTCGGTAAATATGTGCGCGCGTGTGAATGGTGAGAAAGCGGAGAAAACTGGAAAACGATAGCGATGAACGCTCGCTCTTTAATTGTAATAGACAGTTTGATTCATGCATCCCGTATAAATTCATTGACCGTTCACCCACTTGTTACATGCATAGCCCCCTTTGCCCCCTTTTTTTAGTGACGTGACTAAATAGGGAGATGTCGCCGTTAGGCGTATATAGTGCCGGTACTCAAGGCACGAAGTGTCAAAAGAGAGAAATAAACAGGTATGAGAACCACGTTAACACTAAAAATACCGAGATCGAAAAATCTTAACAGAGAGAAAAATGACCTACATTACTGCTCGAAATGGTAAATGAAGTACGACAATCAGCGTCACTCTGACTGAAAACATAAACGTTATGTTCACTTTCTATCCTAATAAATGGTCGACATGCCTTCCGAAAACGCGTGTTGGAGCAACAATTGCACGTTTATGCGAAGTTTCTCTTTAGCCACGGGCCTCGCGCTCATTGGCCTTCGATCGAGGCTCATTAATTCGCACACCAGTCGGCAGAGCCCCTCATTCCACCATTATATATGCTGCGAGGTGCGCGCGCAGACGATTTTTTTTTTTTTTTCTCGTGAGGAACGAGAGGGTTATAGTCCGAACTGGAGGGGAGACCTCGCGTGCGCGAAACAATCGGCGGTCGAGCTTCCGGTCGTCCGCTGATGACGACCATGACGTGGCCGTACCGGCCTTCTCTTTCAACTGCTGCTCGGGTGCGGGTCGCTGCTGTGCGCGCCAATTTCGCCCCGAACCGATGTCGGTGGCTGCACGGGTAGTAATGACGTGCCCCGCGGACATGGCCGTCGTGACCGTTCTGCTTGTTCTCACGCGAAACGACATTCATGAGTAAGCTGCTCTGTCCTTCGGTTATGACACATATGCTACATTAACAGGGTAAGCCACTGGCAGCATGTATAGTTCCAAGCATGTGCAAACTGTGGCTGACCTTTCGCGCTTGCTCTTCCATCATCAAATATACGACATTGGACGAGCTCCTTTTCACAAAATTTATCGTTTGCTCGCGCGAAGTTATTGGTCGTATATGGCGACTACGACCCACAGGTGTGAGCCCTCGCTTAAATGAACACCTTCGTCATGGTTCGTGTGTGTAAACAAGTTGCTGCGGAACGCTCAGCAGCATCCACACGCGCGCGACCGCTGCTGCTAGAGCCAAGCTATACGTTTTACGTAACGTTTCCGAGCTTCTGACGGTGTACAAATGAATGAGCGGGATTCTTCTGACTTATAACTATCTTATAGTCCTTATAGTGCAATTAGTGCTACTATCATTCGTGGAGAGGCATTTAAGCTTTTGGTACAAACTTTATGTACAATGATTGCTCATAGGCGTAATGCCTTGCTTTGTTCATTCTACGTGGAGTGTTGTGTAAATCAGTTACGTACTAAGTGCAGTGCCTTCGCCTGGCGTAAGGGGAGACACTTGGAAGCAATGGCCCGTCGTAAGCAGCGATGCTTTATAGTTTTCCTCTTTTGTTTGTTTGTTTTCTACGTGATTGGACACTTCGATAGCGTCTGCTTTACGCCTCACCTCTGGATGTGCAGTAAGGTTGTCGCGTTCGTAAACGGCTGCGGGTTTCGCTAAGCCGCGTACATCGAGTCGTCGACCTTCGGTGCAGCGGGAACAACCAATGAACAACCCGTTCGCTCGCGTATTGGCAAGTGTTGTACGAGCGATTACGTGGCGTGCCGTGGTTGTGCGTCCGACCCGTACAGGCTTGCGGCTACCTGATAGTTTTTGAAATGAATAAGAAAATAGATAACTGCCTCTGCTGCGTCGCGGGTCCGCCGGGCACCGTTCGGGTGCAGCTGCGATTTCACGCTTGCGTGCGCAGCGACGTGTATCAGCCGATAGAAATAGTTTACTGTGATTACTGTTTTAGTAAAAACAACTGTACGTCATAACTTCTATACTGAAAAATATGCCGTGCACAAAAAAGTGAAATTGTTGTATAGGAGGCGGAGGTTGATGAACGCAATCAAACTGCAAGTGTGTTGTCGGCTTTTGGATAGCCACCGCAGTTCAGTATACTCTGAACGGTCCATTTTTTTGTCTGTCATGTTCTGATATAGTAGTTAAAGACAACAACAATAGCACCTGAAGCGTGCTAGGGTTCATTGTTCTGCTCAGGCAATATGTTAGAGCTTAACAATCGTTCAGAGTGTAACTGTGTTCATTATACCCTCCCGCCCTCCTCCACCCTCTTCCTAAACTTAATTGATTAAACAATGATTAAACAATGATGTGGTTGCAAGTATCGAGCTTATTGTATGAGAAACGTTGCAAGTATTCCAAACGTACAATTCAAAGCACTATAAATTAATAAACAAATAAATAAATAAATTATGATTCATAATTTTCTCTAATTGAAGTATAGACGAAATATTGAGACGGGCTTGATCGCTGCGTGTTGTCTAGTATATGTGAAGGACGAAAAGGTTAAATTGCCGCGTCGCACCTATACAACATGCTTATCTCTCTCTCTCTCTCTCTCTCCCCCCATTCTTCTCGAAGTTATTTTTTTTGCAACTTTTTAAAAATTATTATCCGCAGGATACATACAGGTTAGGTTGACTCAGCGGGAAGCTTTCTAATATACCACTTGTGTCAGTTTTGGGGGGTCAGATAAGAACGTCACGTTGAGCGTCATTCTGTTCGACTTAGGGGAATGAAGAAATGAACGCAGCAGCATACTGAATGACAAGCGCGCTCCAGAGGCAAGACATGTGACGTGTCCGTTGTTCGCCTTGCTTATTGAACGTTTCCTCGCTTTGTAACTAGCTTGTTTCATTTCTTTCATTTGTATCATGTTCAATCGTAGACAGTATGTAACTGTCACGATTAACCCGTAAGTAACGACATTCGCAGACAATGCGGTCCGTTCAGTTTTTCGACCCTAGACAACCTATCGTTTTTTTTTTTTTTCGTTTTTCTGAAAACCATACCAAAAGTGAAATTGAATTAGATAGTTCTGACACATGACAATAAATTTAATAGCCGTACGTGTTCTGGAAAAAAAAAAACATTATACCTGTTTTTGTAATTTTCCGCTCTAACCTTTCCATATTTCGCATGTGCTTTATCGAGGTGATGCTGGCTGTATTGATCTGCTCGCTCTCGGCAGTGCCAATCCTCTTTTGCACACTTTCTTGCAATATATATATATATATATATATATATATATATATATATATATATATATATATATATGTGTGTGTGTGTGTGTGTGTGTGTGTGTGTGTGTGTGTGTGTGTGGACGCCACCCACGGCTGTGAGCGGCGCGCTGAATAATATCGGAGGCGCGCGTGCTGAAACTTGTACGTCATATTCGCTAACCACCCGACGCACCCAAACAAAACATAAAATTACGGGGCTTTATGTGCCAAAATCACGATCTGATTATGAGGCACGCCGTAGTGGGGGACTCCGGAATAATTTGGACCACCTGGGGTTCTTTAACGTGCACCTAAATCTAAGTACACGGGTGTTCTCGTATTTCGCCCCCATCGAAATGTGGCCGCCGTGACCGGGATTCGATCCCGCGACCTGGTGATCAGCAGCCCAACACCATAGCCACTAAGCAACCACGGCGGGTCCGACGCACCCAGATGCACGCGTAGTTTGCTTAGGCACTATTTAAAGGTCATTAATAAATTAAAGAAAGTTAGTCAATTACCATTCCTGCAGTTTTGCCAAAATTTTGTCGGCATATACATACACTGCTCATTTATAACCAATTTAGACGAAGTGAAATTTTGTGGCAGTTGGCCTTTAATGATGCACGCAATTGCGCGTGCTCTAAAGGACCCTAATAAAGTTTTTCATCCATCCATCCATCGTATATACCCAACTTGCGGAGGATAGCTTTGGCGGCGCCCAGGTTAGATTCACCACTTTTGCCAAATTCCGGCCTATTGCCGTGCCGGGGCTGCGAGGCGACGCGTAGATCTCCCTCTTCTCGGACGAGCGTGATAAATTAGAAGGCACAGGCCGTGCGGTTCGCCCCCGACACCCTCGCGGCCTCGGCGCGCCACCACTTTTCGAATTTGAACCTCGCCCTCGCCTCCCGAAACGACCGTTCTGTTTCTTTACTTTTGTTCATTCTTTGCTGGTTCATTCTTGTTTCATACGTAGAGGGTTCCAAACTCGTGCACTCTTCTCCCCCTTGAGCGGCTTCCGTTCTCTTCTGACCACATTTCACGTCGCCGGCCTTAGTTCAATTAGGGTGCAGGACACCACATCCATAGACACACAAAAAGCCACTCTATCAAAGTATATGGCATATCGAAGGCACTCCACCACATTACAAGGCTTGGAGTCCTGCAAAAAAAAAAAAAAAAAAAATAAGAAAGGAGAAAGCAGGGAAGAAACTTGAGGCTTCGCCAAATGACGCTTAATGGTCTCGCGCGAAACGGTCCGAGCTTAAAGGGAGCGATCGAAAGAGAAGAAGGAAAGAGAGTGTAGCCAAGACCACGGCCTCGTTTTAGAGGAGGCTGTGCTTAGACGAGCCGTGCGTAGTGGTGAAGCGGCGCTTTCTCCTCTCCGGGCGAGTCGGTAATTGATCACGTGACCACATCTACCGGAGTGATCGCGAGCACGTGCCGGCTGTCGAAGCACATTCGGCGTGCAAGGTGTCTCAGATTTACTTCCACACTTTCTCCATCGAGACTATCTAGTAAAGCCTTTGCACCGCCGAGGGGAGAAAAGCGTCGCCTGTCGACCGAAACAGACGGTGAGCTTCGGTAGCACTCCCTGCCAGGGGAGGGGGGGGGGGGGGGGGGAGTACTCTGTAAGAGTCCACCTAGGGGACTGTTCACTTCGGCTGTCGCCATTGGCTGCCGCTTCACGAGCGCGAAGGAGACTGGCTGGCACCTTCGCGCTCACGAAGCGGCAGCCGATGGCGACAGCCGAAGTATTACAGAATAACCCCCCCCCCCCCCCCCCCCCCGTCTTCATCTACATCAGTATGCTCTATACTTGAAGGAACTTGCATTGAAACTCAAGCTCCTCTTCTTCGCACTAACTGACAGCACAGTGTGAGACTCAGTCAGTTTCAGTTTAGTTGCAGTTTTAGTTTACTATTCGTCCATGCAATTAGTTTCAAGAAATCACATAGAGACAAGGGTCCCAAAGTCAGAGACTGTGTACCGGGACCTTTGAGAGGCGGCGCTGCGATGCATTCAGTTTTTCTAATTCTACTAAATGGTAAAGCCCGAAAATGAAGTCGAGGCGCGTTTTCGGATGCTGTGTGGTAATGAACCTGCAAAGAGTCAGGGTAACTACTTATAGCACATTTTTTTACGCTTACGGATATGTGAACGTCACATCATGAAAATATTAAAGTTGGCGTCAGAACACCCTGTGGCAAGAAAGTATGTACTGGTTCGTAGGTGCATATAGTTCAATCTGCAGCATGCATGCGTTGTTGGTGACCGAAGCATTACTTCATATCGTGATTCATTTATACTTTGCTTCGGTGCACTGGTACTGGCAGTATAGAGATTGAGGACGCCAGTAGCTGAGCGCCGATACGAGGACAAACGTTTTGCTTCTACGATCATTTTGTACACGGCACAACATACAGCAGCGCAATACGTCAAAGGTCGTGTGCGTTTAAGGTTTGGTTATGACGCATCACGCGCCGTGAAATCGTGTGAGTAGCGCTCACGTCAGGCACACGATGGATGCGCTCTAGGCGCGAGACCGACAAGCACGTACATCTTGGTCCACGCTCGACTATAGAAGGACATTACCGCCGTTGAGGGAGAGAGAAAGTCCGGTGAGCGGCAGCCGTGCTGTTTGCGCTGCGGCCCGCGGCGTGCGCGTAAATTTCTGCTTGGCAGAACGAAAGCATTGTTATACGCGACCGGCGTGCAACGTCAGACTGACTACCCTGTGCTCGCACAGCGGCTCTCCTCTGAAGGAAGCCGCGGCTTGATAATTGGGCGCAGCGTAGACGAAGCCGCGCACGTGAAATTCCGCGGCCGATGCTACGCGAGAGAAAGTAGTCCGCCGATCGCGCAGCGTTATGCCGTGTATACTCAGCAGGCAGTCGGATGCTGCCTTGGGTTGGGTAGAGCAGTCCCTACATGTACCACATTTGACGCCTCAACGAAAACTGAGTATTCATTGAAGGCCCTCATCGTTTCAAGCGAGAGCACTGTTCAGCCCAGTTAGCTTTCCAACGGCTACGACCCAGTCCAATGAGATGACCCCGTACCGCCAATAGTTTCTCAAATATGTAACGCGCGAGTGCTTGTGAGCGCTACAGTTTTGAAGAGTTTAGGAGTGCAGTGCGCCAAGCACGTAGACAAAAATATAATAAATCGGCCCTCTGAAGTGGCGGACGAATATGATTTTGGAACGCCCTATTCCCGCCGATTGGGGTGGGTGGGCAGCGACCGTGGCGTTTCGCGCGTACTGCACGCAATGAACAGCGCACGTGTGCACGTCAGTGCGGCTGCCCTTTTTGCGGCCGACCGAGCCGCGCCTCGGCGCGTTCCTGGCTGAGTCGGTGTACACTGGGACTTCGATATCTTTACGACCGAGGCTCGCGCGCATATATGCACGCAGCCAGCCGCGAATGCAAACACTTCGGCGGTGCTCACAAAGCGAGACGGCCGACCGCCACCGCGCTCGTGTCGAACTCTACCGGTGGAGAGTACGTCGCAGCTGATGCGGTTGCGCAGCTGCCCGCTCAGTCGAGCGCGTGGGAGGCATGCAAAGATCAGTGTTTGCCGCGAGGTGAATTCCTTCGGGCCCTGTCACGTACGGCTGTGACATGATTTTTCGCGAAAGTTTACGGCCTTGCGGCGTATCGAAGTGAATCATTCGCTTTTATCCATAAGCGCATATGCGTATATACTCTCCCGGCTTTTACGCGCACCTGAGCAGTAACCCATAAAACGCAGCAGAGCAAGAACAGGTTTTGGAAATACTCGAATAATATAAACAGGGATTCACTTACTGACTTGAAAGATCACATGGCCAACACCCCCCGCCCTCTCCCTCCCGCCGCCCTCCCTGAATTAAATAATAATAATAATAATAAAGAGGAGAGGAGAGGAGACGAGAGAACTCTACACAAGAGTGGAGTGATTTTATTTTACCTGGACACACAATTTTACTTATATTTCAAACAGCTGATTATTGCTGTATGCTCGGATGGGCGAGTTGGTTTAGGTTTGTTTTAACGGGGCGAAAATGCACAAAACGGAACACAAGCAAAGAGAGAGAGAAAGACAGGGCGGTTAGCCAGTGTAGACCGGCTCGCTATACCTGCACACAAAGCGGTACACAAACGGAACACAGAGGGGCAAAATTTAGTTAGCAGCCAGAATTAGCGCTATATGTTTACGTCCATCTCGTACAACGTTGTAGTGATTCGCTTGAGTTTCTTTGCACCGTCGAAAATTTGAAGTTTATTGTTGTGGTTTGCTGAGCTCAAAGTTGACTATAAATTTTTAATCGTTAGTGTACCAACAGCTCATATCGCTAAAACACCATGCCTCTCTCCTTCTCGCTGGCCGCTCTTGCCCTGAACATTATTTCACTAGTTCAAGGCAAGAACTGTGAGACAGTTGTCTTGGACACGCTGTTTTTTCACAATTTGGACAGGAAGCTGATGACGTCGCAGGTGCTCTCAGTCTAGCGTAGAGTTCGCAGTTTGACTTAGCCAGTCCAGAGATGAAAGTGTAGGTTGGATAGCACAGGTTATATCACCCGGCCTTTCGACATGAGACAATGGCTCAATGTTCGGTGCCACGTCAGGTAAAATAAGTTATGGGCGGATGAAGTTTATTTTAGGTATATAGGCGCTAAGAGAGGCGATCAACCGACCCTGCTTTCAGCTATGTTCGCGAATGTGAGGTGGCACTCTATTCCAACTCGTTTCTTTCTTTTTTCTTTTTTTTTTTTTGCATTCTCTGTTGACTAGAGAATGCAAAAAAGACACTGATGTCACTTTAATTATTATGTTGCGACCTGTAACGAGCTCCGGCTTACACAAAATGCGTGCATTGCACCGAAGGCGCGATATTGTGCACTTTATGCATCCTTAGAACAACAGAAAGATGAGCAAGTTTGCAGGGAGGGGTTCACTGTATACGGCAAGGCGTGCAAAACACAGGTACAAGAAGACCGAGAAGGCGTTTGTGTTGCCCTTCTCGTCGTTCTTGTGCCCGCCTTTCCGTACCACGCATCATTATTACGCGACAGGATGTATCCAATCTCTCCGTCTATCACCTTCTATTACCTCTACTCTTTTCCCCAGCGCAGGGTAGCCAGGTGGTATATACCTCCCTGTCCTCATATCTCTTGTTTCTTCCTCCTTGGTGAAATTGAAATATAGCAAATGAAAAGTTATATGGCGATAAATCCGCGAAGCTTCGTTTATTACCCGCAAGCACAGGCTCTATATAGTGAGACTCCTTGAGACCACTCACGCTGGACCCGCGGCCCAGAGGAGTGCGCGCTCGCAATCCGAGGGACGTGCTTGCGCTGCTGGCGTCTCTCGGGCGGCGCGGATCGCCGATTCGGAGGAGCCGCCGGGCGTGTGGCTGCCCGGCTTCCGGGAAGAGCCGAGAAGAGCCCTGCTTGGCTCGAGCGGCGTGTATACGGGGGGTATACGTGATCGGCACGGCCGCCTGCCAGATCGCGCGCATCGAGCCGGCATTCCAGCCGCTGATGGACGACCCGGGGCGCACATGCGTTGTCGGCGGCGTGTGCCGTGCTGCTGCGCCAGGCGTGCCCCACTCCCTTTGGTAGCGGCACCTCTCGGCCGGCCTTGTAAACAGACGGTCGCTTCGAGGCCGCGCCCTCACCTCTGACCTCGCCGGGCGCACGCTTCTCCTGCTCCTGTTGCTGCTGTCGCCTGCCGTGCCGCCAGGCGTGCCGCGCGCGCGGCGCCTTTCGAAAGCTTGCGGCCCGACGCGGTGTGCAGCGAGCATAAGCTTGCGTCCGATATGCCAGCTAACCCCTCCTCAGTTCTCCCGTATTGACCTTTCTTTTTCTTGTATCATTTTTTTTTCTTGCCCTCGTGTTGTTGTACGCGCCGCGGCGGCTCTGAATCTCTGTGTCCGATAAATCCTTGCAGCCGAGGGAAGCTGGCGGAGGTGTATTGGAAGCAGGGCGTTCCCTTTTTTCGGCTGAGCTCTGCAGAAGTGTGCCGTGCGTTACGTCGCTGTGGTGTTTCGCTAAGTTGATCTACGGTACGCTGAGAACAGCTAGCTTTCGTAAGGTCGTAAGCACTTATGTGTTTATTTGTATAAATATTACATAGTCCCTCCATAGAGAGTAAAATTTATTGACGCATAGTGATGTGCGTCTTCTCATGCCTGACTTCGCACCTGATCATATGTAAGGTGACTATACGACAAGAAGGAATGTAGAACCAAATAAGACAAGGACATGTACTAACTGAATTCAAAGAGATACAAGGTGGCCAGAGGTTGTGCGGAAGAGCCGAACTTGCACTAAACCGAGTAAACGGAAGCAAACTATGGCGTAGCCTCACTCTGGTGCCGGCGCTTCGACAATTATGGTTTTTCATACCTATCCATTGCTCTCGTCAGTTGCCTGAATTTTCTCGTCACGTTTCTGGCTTCCTCTCGGAGCGTTCGCGCTCTTTCAACCGCCACTCCTCCTCACTGCGGTGGCTGTTTGCGCATGTTGGTAGGACATGAAATCAGCTTTATGCGTACAAGCCGAGGACTTTATGCACTCGTGTGTCTTAGCCTCTTCTCTTTACTCGTCTTGTGCGCATAAAGCTGCTTTCACCTCTCATTGTGGTGAGCTATATAACGAGAAAAGTGACACCTTCATGGCTTGTTTGAGGAGGCCAACTATTTTTCTCAAGTATACGCGCTCATGTGGAAGCATGTACAATAGTTTCTCTCACGTCTCGAGTCTCATGCTCCGTACACACATGACTTTTCCATTCGCTCGCGCTTCTGTAAAACAGCGGAGCGAGACGAAACGCGCCGTCTCTGCGCTGCGTGGGAGCGGCTGCCATCCGGCGGCGTCTCTGCCGATGCTCGTTTGTGCGTCGTATATTACATCTGGGCGCGCGGCGGAGATATTGTGCGTCGCGTGGGCGAGCGCTCGATCGAGTATCCATGTCAGGGACACGTCGCCGCCCGACACAAGAGAGTCGGCGATGCGCTCCGATGGTCCTCGGAGGCGCGTGGCGGGTCGCCGAAGATCCTTTCAGCCCTTTTCACAACTCGCCGCCTGTGTGGCAGTTCCGCTCATTGGAAGGACGGAGCTAGACGCCCGAGGGACAATTGCGTTGGACAACGGACAGCGCCGCAGGCGTTCGAGAACCTTTCGTGGGCCTCACACTGCAATCGATGTTGTCTAATGGTGCACGTGGACTCGTGACCCATTGAAAGGGTCAACTGTGGACGGCGCCACCCAAAACTCGTTGTATGCGGGCATTCAGTCAATTTCGGGGGCGCAAAAGTACTGTTCGCTGATAGCTCATGCATGCATACGTCTATACCCAGAGGTGCAGCTAGCACTTCTGGACCAAGTCTCGCGGGCGGCTAAGGCCAGTGGAGGCCTAGACATAGGGCCCCACCCTTAATGCACCACGCCCCGTTCCTCACCCCGAACCCCCTTTTAGTAAAGTTTTCTTCTACTCGTAGGCTGCATTTGTTATTGCCAGTCAAAGCTATTTTAAACTAATAATCATCCACAGGCGGGGTTCGAGCTCGCTTCTAGAGGTTTCGTCGTCGATTCACTCAAGTAGCAGAGACACGCGCACGTGTGCACTGTATAGGCTAGACGAAATGTGGGAACTGAAGGTACGCATTCGCAGAACTTCATTATATTAACGTTGTGCTTTTGCTACCTTTACAACGCAAAATAGCCATCAGCGGCGTAAGATAATGCGCCGGGCAGAAAAAGAAAAGAGTAGATACGAGGTGTGAACACGCGGCTGATCGAAAATAGCCTAGCTGGTCGCGCCCGTCCCACATAAACTGGTGGCGAGCTACTTTGATGCGCAAGCAATTTGCGTGGCATCAATCGCCGTCCTTTAGGACACCGCCGTGAGTCGTCCGCGGTGAGCGGCAAGAGATCGCGCTTGGTCGATCCGCTCGACCCTGGACGCCCTCGCGCCGATCGCTCATCGCTCCTCCGCCGGAGCGTCGCTTCCAGCTCTCAAGGGCAGCGTTCAAAAAGCGATGCATCTTCTCCGTTACGCGCCACCCTTTGTTCAGAACACGCTCGGTGACGTTGCCCTCCTCCGCGACAAACACATACGAGCAAAAAGAAGTGTACAAAGATGGCGAGCGGCTCAACGATGGCATCAACAAAAGAGCGAGCTGAAGGCGAAGAAGAGGATGCTCTCGTCCGTATACGTGTCCGGAGTATGCAGCAACGAAGCAAGAAGGGATGCCGTGTGCGAGGAACAAAGCGCGAGACGCTGGAATGAAGTGGTCGTTAGACGGAGGCTTTCCGTCTGAATCGATTCCCGATGCCGCCCCCGCGTTTTCGCGCGCCGTAGCTGCCAGGTCAATTTCGGACAGCCTTGCCTTTCGGGGCCGTGCGACGCAGGAGGAACAAAAGAAGCAGGAAGCACGGAGGAGGCTGCAGCCTTCGCGTCGTCATCCGGCGGAGCGCGATATTCGCGTCCCGTGCGAGAGTCTGGCCCCGGAAGAAAAGCTGTCTCGGCGAGACCGCCCACAAGTCGGGCTTTTGAGAACGGCACCTCCGCGCACCGCCGCGGCTGCTTTTGCAGCCTTTGGACGAAGAGGAGATGTTGCTAACGGTTAGACAAGTGACACTGTCAACCTGCAGCTCACTTCCGATGAGCTCATGAGGAGACTGGAAACATCAGAGATGGAAGCCCTTGCTTATGCGTTGGTACCTTAGTGTCGCATGTGCGCTGGTTTGGCACGTTCTGCATTGAGAATGTACGTAGTGCTGCCCTGCTTCAGCATTATTTTGTTCCGATTTCCACCGATTTCAGTGGCTCGTTTGCCGCTGGTATTGGCCTGTTTGTATGCACTGCATGCAATATGCAAATAATTGTATCGAATTCGCTTTTCTTAGACGCACTAGAACATCAAATAATCAAGCTCAGCTTTGATATGCGAATAGGAGACGAACCGATCAATCTGTATTGCGTCACGAATAATTGCAGTTATCGAGAATTTGGTCGCCCTTCAGTTCCTTTGGCAAATCCATGTCATTTCTTATTTCAACTATCGCGCCTTGCTGAAACGGATGCTGTCTCCTAAGAAGATATGCTTCTGAAGATAATAACATTGGCCGTGGTGAGTACGTATTTCACCTAAACACGCGAGCTGGCATTCGTGAAAGCGCCTGTTCTGACGAGGGTGAATAAAGAGCCGCGTTTTTGCCAGCAACGGCACATCACTTTGTACGTGTCAACGCGTACTCCAGCTTCTTTCACCCATGGACGCTAATTGAGAGGGTCGTCCAACAAGTAGCATAAAAAAAGTTAATCAGAAGGAAGTGGCTGGCCAAAAGAGCTGTGAAGTATCGTATTGCCGCTTAAAAATGAAATGCAAGCAAGAAAAAGAAAAGCAGCAAAGAAAGAACGTACCAAACGAGGTTACAGAAACGACATTTAAAAGAAGGGAGGTGGCGGAGGACTTAGGAGAAAGAGAGAAAGCAGAAATAAATTTGAACGCCTCAAAAAGAGCAAGAACCCTGATGAACGAGAGGTTTTGGAAAGACAAGAAGAGCTGCGTAGAAGTTGAAAAGTGTGCAGAAATAAAAAGAAAAGACAAACAAAGAAGGCAAAGCGACCTTCGGCAGAAGTAGCGGGGAAGAAAAACGGCCTCTCGGGAGGGAGGGCCGTTGCCGCAGCATCGGCGGTAGCAGCGAATCTTCTTCGATCGGCCGCGGTCTGAGACTGGATGGAGCGGATCAATTCTCCCTTACACGCTCGGTCGAGCAGGGAACATGTGCACACACGGACGGATTTGCGAACCGCTTCTGCGCTTCAAGTGGCAGCGCGAGAAAAAGAGGATTCATCGCCTCCCCCCCCCCCCCCCCCCCCCTTCCTTCCCCGCCTTCTTCGCTCCTTGTGTGGTTGCTGCGAGATTGAGACGAATCCTCCGCACCTGTTGATTCCTTTCCCCGTGTGTGTGCCCGGTTTGGATTTTATTGCCTCTTGCGCTCGGAGCTGTTTTGTCTCGTTGCTGGCGTTCGATCGCTCTTCATTTTGCTGTTGCACTCTTGGTTACTGCTTTAGGGGATTGATCAGTGCTACTTACATTTTCGTTTTCTCGAGCAGGCTTTTTGTATGTGCGTGGCAACGTGTGACCGTTAATTGCTCGTTTAGTTTATTTTGCGTTCTCTTCTATAATTAGCCTCCTGAATATTGGTTTTACAGCAGCACGTGCTTCGAGGCAAGTGTTTTGACTTTGAGACACAGGTGCATGGCTTCACGTGTCACTCACAAATTTGTTTGCGCGACGTGTGGGGAGGTTGTATTTTGTTGTTTGGAATAATGCTGACTTGCACTTACAATTACCATGTCATAGTTTCATGGCCAACTCGTTAAAATAACATAAGTTGATCGCGTGCAGCGTTCAAACGAAAGGAATATCTTAACAAGGTTCTCTTTATTTTTTCTGTTTTAAGACAGGTTAGTGCATCACATTAGGTCACGGAGACGAGGGCGGATCCATGGCAGACTCGAAGACATGCCCCCCCCCCCCCCCTCCCTCCCCCCCAAGGCCAGTGTTCAGAGACAGAACACATCAACTCAGCAAAAATGTAGACTCAGATGAGTAAAATTTTGTTGTCGGGGAGCTTTATCACACGAGCCTCCCGCGGGCAGTTTATCAGAAGATTGGTGATGGATGGCGCACTTACAATATGTGTTTCCGAATTAATCGGTATGCTCAGTAATATGGACAGTGTAGGTACGTGAGTTTTACAAATGATATAACTTCTACAAATATTGTTACTGAAGGCCGAGTATCAAGTACGTACCTAAGTATGCTATATACTGCAGCTAAATCACCAGTACTCTAGAGTGGGTCGTGCATTGTACTCAAAGCTGGGCATACACACGTCTAGGAGGAAAAAAAAACATAACTGGATCACCATCAATTGACATTTTATAAAGCAAAGGTAGTCGTACTTCTACAAGAAATTAGGCGGATAAGTTGCCAACCCTCAGTCTTTGTTAAAGGCTTCAGATTAAACAAGTGCGCAGCAAGATCAGTCGCTGGGCCTTCTTGCAGGGAACCAGTAGCCCCTCACTTCGTGAGAGTGAACAGTTAACAGCATTGGAGTTCTCAGTCTGTGGTTTTAAAGGAAAATATGTTTCACAGAGGCTCAGTACATTCGGTCATGCACGCAGGGGGCTTCGTAAATCTTGGAATCATCCGATATGTTATACTTTTCCCAGAAGTTTCGTTATCCTTGATACATCACATACAAGACTGACTCGTCTAAGTAAATTAAACTTTGCCAGTCAGCGAGCCATGTTCGCTGTATCGTTATTTATGCGCCTGTAGTGTCAAACGCGCTTATACCTCATTTGGAATCGTCGTAGAATGTGCACGCCACAACCATAAAACGACTAATACGTACTCTCCCGTCACTCGTTTTTGCAGGTATAAAACAGCAAACGTTTTCGTTTCTCCGGGATGTTTACGCGCCCTCCATCAGCGATAATACTTGCGTACTGAAAGCTGGTTGTTTCCACCTACGCCCCCCAATGCACCACGTCGCCCGCTGTCTCTCTCGTTTCTTTCTTTCTACTTGCGCGCCTCCAGCATCTCTCCTGCAACGCATGTGCAGAGAGGCCGCGTTGCTTGCGTCGATGGCGGGGCGGCTAACTTATTCATCGTGTCTGGCCGGGTAATCATGCTAACAGTATTTCCACGTCGATGGAATCTTCGCAGCGCAGCACGTTCGGAGGCACGAGCCGGCGTCGATCTCATTTGCGCACCACCCTGCCCCCCGAACCTTGCTCTTTCTTTTCGTCACGCTGCACCTCCGTACAGGGCAGGCCTCGGTTCGCGCGCTGACGGTTGTGCCGAGCTCCTGCTGGTGAGACTATATAGTCAATGATGCGATCTACACACTGACAGAATACGCAACAAGGCAGGGAGGGGTGGACGCAGTCAATGAAGCTGAAGTGTTAGTGAGCAACATAGTTGGGCTGGTTCGTGTATATCTGAAACGAAAGACTAGATTTGTTGGAGTGGCAGCCCCCGTGTAGCTTCTTTTTATTTTAGCCTTAACAATTTGTTTAGAGTGCGAAAAAAGCGCTTCATTTCCCCCACTATAAGATGGCGGTGACCTGGCTCCGCTTTAGGAATAGCATGTCCACTCCAGCAAACTACGACACGAATGAGTCTTCTCTCATACCCCTCTCGTCCACCGCGTTGTAGTTTTTCGTTCTGAAGCCAAACGTTTTGTTCTAAAGTTTCTATAATGTTTTGTGCTGGACATGTGATGTATAGTCATCGTTCATCCTTGTGATGTCGCCCCCTCCCTTCCTCCCCCCCCCCCCCGCCTTATTTTTTTTCTGCAATAGAATCATTTAGATTATGGCACCCAGAATCGCACAGACCTGCATGAACCCAAATTCTGCAGTACATTGGCCAGTATATACCCCTTCCCCTCTCCCGCTTTATTCAGTCTTTCACGTTCAACTTTTTCTGCTTTGCTCTTTGCTCCATCAAAACTTCCTCGGACGCAACTGGAAATTTTTATGCAGCGTCTCGACTAGTGATGCCCCGCACTTTTCCATTGAAGGCGTACGAACCTTTTTGGCTGAAGCACCAAGATTTCACCCCTTATCCACTTTTTTTGTTTTAGCAATATACAGGCGCAGTGACATTGGATGGTGACTCGAAATATGAGGCCAGATGGTCGCGAACGAATGAAAGTTATTCCATAAATCTTGAAAAATTCCTTTTGAGACTCGCTTACTATTCCTAATTTATGGCCCGCGCCGCGGTGGCCCAGTGGATATGGCGTTCTGCTGATGAACACGAAGTAGAGGGTTCGATTCCGGGTCGTGGCAGCCGTATCCCATTGGAGGTGAAATGCAAAAACACTCGTTTAGTTAGATTTATGTGCGCATTAAAGAACTTAATGTGCACGGTCAAAATTAATTTAGAGCCCTTTGATACTGAGTCTCTCATAACAAACTGTCCTGTTTCGGTACTGTAAACTCTATAATTTATTTTCTCAACGCTTGATCACGAAGTTAAAGCAGTTCTGAATGCTGCACTCCGTGCCAAAACCGTCCAGCCGGGACCCTTCCGCATCAAGACATGATCATCACCGTTCCTTCATGAGGGATATAAAATAAAATTTAAGAATTTAAGCGAGTCGGCTCCTTATTTAAGCCGCTACAGGTCTCCTGTTTCTTCATGACGGCTATAAAATAAAATTTAAGAATTTAAGAGAGAGTCGGCTTCCTTATTTAAGCCACTACAGGTTTTAAGCACTGGCACTTCCCCTCAAAGATGATTAAACTTAATTTGATTTCTATGCGTTTTAAGAACAGAAGGCACCGCAATCGTGCGCATGCCGAAAGGAGGCCTTACCCCTCAGAAAAAAATTAGGCTGCATCCTACTGCGCCAGCACGTTATCAACGAAGGACAACAGCTAAGAGCAGCTCTCAGCGGACGCCCGGTTGCTGTTCGTGCAATAGCTTTCATGGTTTGAGGCTGCCTCGAGTATACTCGAGGCAGCCTCAAACCATGAAAGCCATTGATGCCGGCTGCAGAAAGTCCACTAAATAATTTGCCGAATGTTTCCTTAAAGGAGTCTACAGAGGCTGACTCTGCAAAGAGAAGTCAGCTATCTTTGTATTTTGGCAGCTGCCTGAGGTACACAGCGTATTGATTAGAAAATGAATAAAACGGGGAAAATTACAACTAGTGTCACTGCTGCACGAAATTGGGAATGTGCGTGCTACGTCATGCCCGCAATAATATGAGGCAATGATGTGCACAGCTCATAAGGAAAGCTTACTTGTACGTCCAGTACTACAGCACACCTCGCTTTGCGACCAGGTATACGAGAAAGGGCGCAAGCGCGAGAATATAAGGGATATTTCTTTAGGTTTTTCGTTCCTTACGAATTCGCCAGCCCAGTCATTCTGAAGCAAACAGGTGTCTTACTCGTTTTAGACGCGGGAAACAGCTGATACAGCGCGTGTTATACTGGCAGACCTGCAGCCGGAGGAAGAACGGAAGTCACGATGGAGGCTGCTGGGCGGTGAGCGCTGCCGCTTACATGGGCGATCAGCGCGCAGGCCCAAGCGATGTCGCGCGCGTACGCGGTGGGTTCACGTATGCGAAGCCCGAAGAATGGCAGCAGGCACGGCGGGAAAAGGCAAGAACAAAAGGGTAAAGGATGCTAGCAGCGGTGCCAGTGCAATAAAATGGGTGGCACAAGCACGGGAGGGGGGGTGGCGATGGGTGTACACAACGCGGGCGGTTTGCGCCTCCGCTCGTTGACGGCGCTGCGGCAGAACGCGGCGGAAGCGCGTCCAGCGCTTGGCGCGTCACGTCGTTTGTTTGCTCGTCGCTGCTGCCGCGCCGCCACGCCCACGCGCTGTATCGCGCTCGCGAGTCGCACGCGCTCGGCGCGCGGTTAATCAGTTTGAATAAATTAGCGGACCTCCGAAGGCTTGGTTATTAGCGGAATGCGGTTGATTGCGTATCCGCCCTGCTCTCTGAGGGCGCCGACGACGCGCGCGTTCGCATGCGGTTCTCTCCCCCCTCTTTTTTTGTTTTCCCCCTCTCGTTCTCCTCTCGTTCGCGCCTCGCCTTCGTCAGCGGCGGCGCGTCTGCGTCAGTGGGGTGCATGCACTTCCGCAGCGGTGCCTGCATGGATGTGTAGCGAGGCCGGCACTTGCCAAATTCGCTTCGTGGAGCAGTCATTAATTCTTCTCTCCACCTACACGGCGCCCCTTATACTACTCTACTAACGGCTTGTGTGTTTACTTATTTTACGCCAGTCGGCGGGTGCGAGTTCGCTATCACTACAGGGGGACATAATAGAAGAAAAAAAAAGCGCAAATTAACGACGGCTGTTGCGGATAATACCGTAAGAGCCGTCGGTGATATGCGCAGCAGGTGTCTTACTCCGTCTACAGTGCACTCCACCTCTTCGTCATGTCAGTCGTGAAAAGAGGCGCTATGCGAACGTACACATTGACCACCTTATTGAATAGGAAGAAGGTGAAGACTGGATGACTGCTTGTCGAGAAGTGCTTAATTTGTTTATATTTTGACATTTTGCCTTTGTCTTTCCTTTCTCGCGACCGGATTCGATACGACATTTGATTTGAATTTGGCCTCCAACTGGCCTCTCACTTCATTTCAGAATTCTACTACCACTTTGCTTCCACAACGCCTGCAACTTCGTTTTTTGGAAACCGACGACGATTTACTTAACAGTAGTTATAATGATTACAACCTCCGCTTCCAAAGCTAAACTCCTGCGCCAAGAATCACGCCAATCGACCTCTCTCCCGGCCTACTAATTCGACACAATTTCAGAAAGGAGCACGGTGACACTTTTCGTAGATAACACCTTGAACTGACAAAACGTTCAGATTACCTCCATTGTCACCTGAGACAAAATCCTTCAGGCTCAAAAGCCGCGATCACTAATAATTACATTCGGCTGTACTGCATGTAATATATTCATGCACAATCATGGACAACTAAAACGCGACCAGGAAAGTAAAAACACATTTCACGAGTAACAACTGTGAAGTGTGATTGCCCACCAACACTTGTCTACTCGCGAAATATGGTTTACATAACTCCAAGCCAAGCGTACAATCAATATTGTGCCGATATAGCACTATCATGGATCGAAATCGGCACCAAAGGAACGCGCTGTAGTTAGCCCGGTTTTTTTTTTCGCGCTTCATTTGTCCATGATGCTAAGTTTCAATGCACAGTCTTCTTTTTTTTCTGTCGTCAGCTTTTGCTGGTGGTTGGTATGAACAAGACTATCAGGAAGCTCAACACTATCTGCTACGCTTCTCGCCGTCGTACTTAAGAAATAATTTGTACCCTAATCTTATGCTATCCCAGTTCCAAACATTGTGAACTATCAGCGTGGCTTAAGCTGCCGACCCTTCTACTTCATTTTATTTCTGTTGCTTCTGAGCACGAGTCTAAGGTTACGTCACGATAAACGTCTAGGTGTCGCTCCGTAACTTACCCTTCTCCCATGCTTGCATAGGCTATCGGATAACTTGGCAGAACGAATTAATTTGTGCGACATAAGTTGGTGGGCTAGTTTGTTCGGCAAATTTAAGGAGCAGCGCGCGAAAGACAATGGACACAATCACGTTTACAACTGGCATATAAGAGTTGCAAGTAAAGACACGTTGACTTATGGGAACTTTAGTGTTACAAATGAAATAGAATAGATCAGCGAGCTCGTACGAGTCCAGTACTGTTTGAGATTCATAATACCATCTGCTCAACTGCCAGATGCCGGTGTGACGTGAATGCAAGCTGGCTTTCCCTTAATACGAGCCAACAGGTTTCAGACAGCGCGTTGCTTCGACCGGATGGACGCGGATTGCGATAACAATTCAACGAAAAACGGGCGTGAATGTGACGCTGAAGAGAATACGCTGGAGGCGATGAGCTCGCTCACTTTGCCCTCGTCGCGAACGCGCTGCAGAATCGACTCCGTGGTGCCTGCCCGTCGAGAAAGTGTGGCTCCCCATCTCATTGGCCTCGCGTCCCCAGAGTGTGCTCTCACCAGATGAAAACATTCCGAATAGATAGGCGATACGCGAGCCATTTGCAAGTCGTGCTGCGGGCACATGACCATTACCCCTATACGACGGCGGACTGGCAGCGAACAAACGAACAAACGAAGGACGGCGTCCATCGCACATGGCTGACCGCGCCCTGTGGGCCACAACGCCGGACACGTCGGTTGCATTTCATCTCGCGTCGCGCGCAGCAGTCGGTCCCCTCATTTGACTAATGTCCGCTGCTGCGCTCCGGACAGCGAGGGATGCGCTCGTACGGCTGGACGCGCTCCCGGCAGAGCTGTACACACGCGGCGTTCAGTCGCGCGGCTCTGTTCGACGCGGGGGGTGCAGTTGCGGTCGCATCCCGGCGCGCGGTGGTTTGGTGCTGCTTTTTAGAGTCCTCTGGGGCGAATGTACATATTTGTATTTTGGTGACCACGCCAGAGCAACGCGTCGTACTGTCAGATGCTTTCGCGTTAGTGGCTAACTGATGTGACATAATTTCGGTGCCTAATGATTCTCAGGCGCATTCGCAAACGTGCGTAAAGCAGCATCGAAAGAAAATGGAAGCGAGAAGCCATTCCTTGTTTCCTTGTTTTCACTCACCCTTATCTCCTTCTCCCTCGCTCTCCATGGGTGTGTGTTCGTGCGTGCGTGTGCGTGTATGCACGCGCGCGAATGTGCACTATAACTTGAGTCAATTTCTTTCTGCGTTATTAAGGTATCAGTTTTTTTTTAATCTGTGAACATAACTTTCTTCTATGTTTCTCTGCTCCTTCTTGACATGTTTCTTTCCGCTGTAAAGTTCTTTTCGAGCTGAAGTAGTGTGCTTCTCTTAGCGTCTCTCCTTTTGCTCTTGTTCCTATGCGCTTTGATGGAGCCCCACTTCTTGCGATAGAATCTTCTCACTTTTAGTGTGTTCATCCTTTCTCAATAGTTTCTTCCGCCTCCTTGTGGTGTCTCTCTTTCTTTTTTCCTATTCCTTTTTCCTTCCTTTAGCCTTCTAATCAGGGTGGCATTTGGTTTCTTCTTAGGGACCTGTATCAGCATGTATTCGCATTATTTGCTTTTACACGTTTTTTTTTTGCCTTTGGTATAAATGCTTTTCACAATTAGTAGCAACGACAGATATATACGTAAGTATACGTGTCAGGCATCCAGGGCGTCACACATGTACGGTCGCAATGGGCGAGCGTTCGCAAGAGCTCATATTCAAACAGACATAGTTGTACCATGGTTTAGAAGTTTAATGACTTCGCGCTATGAGGGCTGCCTCGAGCTATGGTCATAGTTCACGTCAGTTCGCGGGTTGTGATTGGCTGGCGTGCACGTAGGCGTCGTTTGCACGGGATGTTTATGGCAGCCCTTTTATGGCAGCCCAAGAAATTCAATGCTCCAATTTCCTATCGACGACGTCCTGGGTTAAACTAGGTGCAGATGTAAGCACACGTGTTTCCCTGAGAGCACCGCCGGACATCTGTATAGCGTGTTCTTGTGAGCCAGGAGGGCGATAGGGATGGCGCGCGTCCTGTGGGTGCGCCTCGATGTCGGCCCGCGTGCCTCCTGTGCCTCGCACGATGCCCGGATTCCCGCTTCGAAGAGCAGCACCTTGCGAAGGCACGGCGCCGGTCAGTAAGGACGCCCGAGAGGAAGAGGAGGCGCCCCCTTAAGTACAGAGCGGTGCCGGAATCGATCTCCCATTATGCATCGACATGCGCATTATCGCGCCTACCCCACGGCGGCCGGTCGACGCGAAATGGGCCTTACGGAGGAGACAGCGGCCAGCTCGCATCTGTGCCCACCGCCCTCGCTTTGCGGAGTATGGTGGAGGGTGTGAGTGATCGCCAGGCTCTTTCTCTCTTAGTTTTTTTTTTTCTTCTTCTTTTCCTCCACTAAAGCGTTTGTTCGGCGATTGACCAGGGAATGCTGGCCCTTTGATTGAGCAGCTTTACGCGCTCTCCACGCTCTTTATTCCTCACACCCACTTCCTTCTTTCTGCTGCGCCAACGCGATGTTCCACTGAACCGTGCCGTAAGAAATAAGCAACACGAAATGAAAAAAAAAAAAAAAAAAAAAAAAAAACGTATCTCTTGCATAGAGCTTGGTGGGCACTACGCATACAGAGGGCTGGAGGTATTCGGGTAGAAATGGCAGGTTCTTATGAGCAAAACGAGCAATAGCGTGTTTAAGTAGGTGGCATATGATAGAAAACTGTAAGAAAGTGGGGTGGGAGAGAAAGAGAGGGGAGCCGTCAAGGTTTCCTCGTAAAGACTAAAGTCGCGTTCAGCAGTCAGAGTCGCCCGGTTGCGCTGTTTCATCGTGGCGAAGGAAGCCGTCCAAAAGTGCCTGCCTTTTTCTTCTTCTTTTTTCTGTGCCCCGCCTACACCCGCCGATCGACGCGGGATGAGGAGAGCTTCTGACACCCCTCGCGCACATTACCCGTGGCTGCCGAGAGGGAGAGAGGCGCGGGGGAAAACCCAGAGCGTGGTGACGCGAGAGAGACAGGGAGGGGAGGCAAAGCGCTGCCGTCAACGGCGACAACGACGACAGGTGGGCCCTGTACGTCGTCGAGACGCCGGCGGGACCTTCCCGTCCTCCTTGCCGCATAGCAAATTCGAAGGGCAACTCGCGCGACAGCAGGAGAAGCGTAACAGGTGTTCGGAATTCGTCGATATCCGGCGCCCCGCGGCTCCTGCTCTTCGTCCCTGCGGTGGCCGCGGCTCCTCGGCGCTTTATTTATTTTTTTTTTATTTCGTTCCTCATTCTTCTTCGGATGGCCATCGCCTGCTAACAACTACACGCTGTACGCGGCAGAAGTCGAGCGTCCCGTTTTCGACCTTCGCAGCAGTCGCCCTCCGCTCCCTGCCCGGCTCAATAATAATCGGCGCCGGACTCGAGCGCGCTCACCGCGACCGCGGCTGTCATTTCCGGGAAGAACTAGCGAGCTTATTTTGCTTTCGTTCGCCTAATAGGGCTGCTCCTCCTCGTAAAAAGCGAGTGAGCTGGGAGATGGCAACGTCGCGGCTTTTAAGGGGAGTGGTGGAGCATCGAGCTACTTCTTTCTTTCCTTCTTTTCTGTCGTAAATTTATTCGCCGGATTATTTCCGTTTCACTTTGTTCGCTGCTGGCTGTTTTGTCTTCGGTCATTAGGAGGAGCAAAGGAAGGCGTCACGCTGTGGGCAGCGCGGCTTTTATCGCCTCAGCACCCTGCGAGAGTGGCGGAGAGGGAGAAGCGGTGGAAGTACTACTCGCCGCGGGGGACAAAAAAAGAAAAGAAATAAAGAGGAAATGCAGGAAGAGGCGTCGGAGACGCTCGGTGCATGCTGATTCAAAACGACACATGGAAAGCGTCTTCGACAACGGTCCGATGGAAGCCATCTTTCAAAGTCGCACTCCCACACATTATTCGCTCGCCGTCTTGCGTTCTTCTTTACCGATTCGTTTTATTTTTATTGCTCTTTTTTGTCTCTCTACCGGAGTGTACATACTGCGTCATTACGCCTACGGCTCTATAGAGAGCGGCGTTTATTCCTCGACTCTCTCGAGGGCGTTTGCGCGACATCCGATTCGACTCACTTCGGCGGAAGACAGCTTAAGGCTTTTGTTTTTCTAAGTCGAGTCGCGAAGCGAAATGATTCTGGGGGTGTGAGCGGTCGGGGGAGATTCTTCGGGGAGAGGGGTGCGTGCAGCCCCCGCGCCGCTTCGAAAGCGCGGCTTTCACTGGGCCGTGTGCGAGTCCTCGCACGTGTTGTGTGGCGGGGTGACCCGGTCCCGAACGTTCGGCAGACGGAGGCTGCGCAACAGCTGTTGATCACTTGACGCAAGCCGTCTGGTGCGGCGGCTTTTCGTGACTCCAGCGGGCTGAAATTGGGCCTCGCGGCACCCGCCGTTCCCAGGGGTGATTATTTCTTGTGGGAGCACTGCTTGTGCTGCGTTAACGTTGCCTAAATCCGCTTTATAGGAGAGAGAAGAAGAAAGGAAGGAAGAAAAAGAAAGACGCGGAGGCGTACCACGAATACTGGCGTGCGTCATGTGGCACAGTTTCAGCGGAGTGCATTCGCTGTGTGTTTTTAATTGTTGTTGTTCTTTTTTCGATCGCTGGCCTAATCCTCGAACTTGTGAACTTTGTGAGAAACGATTGCCGCTGTCAATTTGTATAAGCTTTTGCTATAGACGTTGACAGCAGGAGAGCTGGCTTGCTTCATTTCGCTTCCTGATAACCTGACGATAAGCTAAACACGAAGCACGGGGACAAACATATAAGCGCACGAACAAAGTCTGTGTTGCACCACTTTACTGAGTGTGCCCGCGGTTGTGTCCTCTTCATGTCGTATCCCTTCATATTTTAATCCTCATATAGGCTGCTTTTTCTCGGTTTGGGCAACCGACCTCGTTTATCGTGGTTGACCTCCTTGCATATCTTTAGTCTTGCTCTATCTGAGACTTGACTGCTTCTCCTGCAGTGCTTGTTGCCCTTTCTTCTTTTTATTTTTGTATTTCTTCTTTATTAAAAAATTGATGATTCGGAGTGTTGCCTTTAGTCACAATACAATTTGTGACACCAGTAAAAAAAAAGAGTAACGTACATGTACGAAAAAAGTTTGTTTCGTGCACAATTAAAGTCTAGCCAGGAACAGTGAAACGGCCCATGTATCCAATGTTGCAAGTCAGGAGGGTGACCCGGGCGAATACCGATTGTTCTGAGGTGCCGTAGACGCGTTTGCTGTAGCCCCGAGCACGACCACAGCAAGTGCGTATGAGTAAGGATGTAGTATACTACATCCTTACTCATGATCAAGTATAGGCGCTCAGAACACACCGTGGAATGCCCACCTTTGGTTTTTTTATACACGCTATACCTCTCTTTCTATTCGTTAGTGCCGTGTTGTCGTCTTGTGTCGCTTATTGTCAATATTCTCAGCTCACTCCCGCGACCCCCTGCTGTGTAGTTCTTACAGTTCTCCCGACGTACGTCCATCCATCGGTGTCACTCAGTCCGATCTCGTTGGGGGCAGCCCCTGGGGTCGGCATCAGCGGCGCCCGTACACCGTGCACGTCGTCGTCGTCGCCTCGCCAACAACGGCCAAGAGCGTGCGTCGGCGGCGGAGGCGTCTAATTTGAATAGTATTAACCCGCAGCCAGGCATGCGAGAGAGTGCCTGCCCTCGTCGGGGCGCTCCGCCACAAATCAAGGAGCGCGCGGCTCGACATGCGGCAGAGAAGGAGGAAGCACCGATCGCTCTATACACGGACGTAGAGGAGCGCTGGCGACGGGGTGGCCGGCCGAATGCATTCCCGCGGCACTCCTCCAGTGATTTCATTAAAGATTGGCCGCCGAGGAGCATGGCCTGGCTGCCCTCGTCGCGAGCTCTCCCTTCGGGATTAGCGACATCGAGGGAAGAAGGCGCGACTTGCGGTCGACCGCGCATCCGCCTGGGCGCGTTAATTAAAGGAGCGCTAATCGCGTTAGTGACCGAACCGCGTGTTGGAAGGGGGCTCGCGCTGAGGCGAAGCCTCCCGTACAGTATCGCGAGCTTACACCGCTCCCGAGGGTCGATGGCTGCTGCGCCGTCATCGTCGTCCATAATTGGGATTTAATTCCTCGAACCAGGGATCACCGAACTCGCCACCTCCGGCGCCCTGGCAAGTATGATGAAACAACACGTCTTAAATATCGAAGTCGTAGTAACAGCAGAGATGGGTCAGTCTTACGTTGGATACAGGGCTACGGCAAGTTAACCGTGTGATAGGGATGTAAGCAGTGCAAACAGCATCGCCAACGTGACGTGGCCAGGTTTGCTATGTTACACAGCTGGGATGGTCTCGGGAGATGATACTCTATAGTTAATCCTAGTCGAATGCCCCTGAACGTTGGAGAACTTGTGGCAGCATGTTCAACGCCTGCGCCCTTTTCAAGGGTTGGAAATGCAAAACGCTACGGGGACAGTATATGTGGAAAGACGCGTCGTCGCTTACGCTTAGGCCAAGCGCGGATGGCAGCTTTGAACGCGCGGCACAGCTAAGAAAAGAGTACCCGGCCGATAGAACGCGCGGGGCATATAGCACGCGTCATCGAAGCGAGCGCTCGATGCGCATGAGTCGCCGCAGTCCGTGGCTTCGCCGGTGCGGCTAATCTGGCCATCCCGTTCCAGCGCAGTGGGCAGCATTTCGATGGCTCTAATCGAGCGCCCCCTTTGTGGCCGTTCACGGAGCGCTGATCTGATTGGCAGAGGGCGGAAGGCCTTCGAGCACGCGGTCCCATACACGTGGAGCAGCCATTCATGCTTTCGCTCTTTCTTTGGCCGCCTGTAAAAAATAGAGAACTCGGGACGAAGTCGCGGGTGGGTGCGTGCCGCGAGGCTATGCAAAGCAGCCGCGTTGGCTGAATCAGTCGTGCTCTGTAAGAATTCCTGTAGGTATACTGGTCCCATTGCATCTCTTGTGCGCTCTAGAGCGCACCGCCACCCGCTTTAACAGAAGTTAAGGAAACGGTAATAATATACTTATGTCCGGGGAAGAGCACTATACACTGTAAACTTCGGGCGCACATGGCGTGATCGCGGGATTTCCTCTAAGCCCCTATTATGGCTACCCGAACGAAATAACGTTAAGCACTTCGTCAAAGTGCCTGAGGAAAGTATAAGCCATGCAGAGAGAAGAAAAATTGGGAGATAGAAGCTGCTCACTTTACTCACGCTCAGGTGCGAGATGTTTCACGCCTTCCGTGCAACGTCAAGACTGAAGGGTAAAAAGAAGGACGTCAAGATTAAATGCGACGTCATCTATACTATCTTAAGCAATTCTCCACATAATGGTTTGCTCTATACGCGAGCTTCAAGCGTAATTTTTTTTTTTCACATGACGCCCATTGTCTCGAATTATGACGCAGTGACAACCGTGCTATACATTGTGACCATCTATAGCAGGCCAAGGGAAAAACGGTCTTGTTATTTAATATACAGGGCTCTATAATATACAGCTGATTGTCGCCAGCATTGAAACGCCGCAACAGAGAGATTTAGCTGCCACCTTGATACTAGCCACGTATGTGCGTTAATCGACTCCTGTGCGTGCCTCATAATTATAACTGGTCTTGGCACGTAAAACCCCAGAAAGAAAAAGAAGAATGAATGAATGAATGAATGAATGAATGAATGAATGAATGAATGAATGAATGAATGAATGAATGAATGAATGAATGAATGAATGAATGAAAGCGTCGTCCATCTCCTGTGCACACTACGCGTGTAAATGCAATATTTTTATTACTACCATTATTACATCCCAACAACATGGTTCGACGGTATGTTGCTCCCTTCAACCGGTACCAGCATACGGCCGTGAGCGACGGAAACAGTTCGCGTCGCGTTTGAGCATATCACTCAATGTTTGGCTGCCCCCACTGTAGGTGCGACGTTTACAGATGATGCATCCAGTTGCAGCATAGCCCGCTCCCTGACGATCCTAGGCAGAAGTGCCGCCGATGTATGTATATACGGCGTTGATTCGGAACATCGTGTTCGGTATGGGGCTTCAACGCCCTTCTCCATAGCTGTACGCTGCACGCTCGTGGCCGTCGCTTTTGCTTCTCTCGTTGCGACAGAATGCTTAACCGCCGTCATTGTGTTCACTTTCTTTTTTAGGTGCGTAAAACATCGTTACGGTCCTTCTCAACTAAATGCCGCTTGCAAGCATTTTACGCTAAAAGACACTGGCACTCGCTGAAAGTGACAGGGCATGTGTAGTGGGAGTCGACGCCCGCGGTGTTGCTTTTTATTATGTAAAAAGAAAACACACACACAAAAAAAAGGGGGGGGGGGGGGGGGGGAGGAACTAGAGCTGCACTACCGTGACGGGGAGGCACCGCCGCGTTCGAATGGAATACTCTCCTGTGCGCCAGAAGTTACACGCCAATTTGGCAATTCGTAATGACGCCTCGCACGAGATCACCCGCGCCGTCCGGCCAAGGGAGAGCCACGCTGCGATCCGCTTCGGAGGAAAGCTTCTGTCGAGGAAAGCAGGGGGCGGGAAGCTGATTTGTTAGCGCGCCGCAATCCGCCGGAGGAGATGGAAACTGTTTATTCGTTTTGGCGCGCTCTCTTTGATGCTCGGGATAAAGGGCATTTAAGGAGGACTGAAAGAAAAAAAGAGAGAGAAACCGCTCTCTCTCTCTCTCCCTGGCGTGGTTCCCGCCGTGGTTGACTCGCACGATGCCAGGTAATGGCGCGTAAAGGTTTTGCATGGCTGCATGTCGAGAACTGCTCAAAGACAAAGGATCACAAACAACAACTGGAAAACGTAGGAGAAAAATAAATTAAAGAAAAGGAAAACGGGCGTTTATTTTGCTCGCTGCCTGCGCTGTCCGCGCGTTTGTGTGTACTGGAGCATTTCCGTGCTTAGTGGCATCAATTTAATACATCGGCCTGCCCGCCCGCGCTGCTCCCGTGTAGCTGCATTATCATCATTCTCATTACGGCACCCTATTGCGCGGCCCCTCGAGCTCGGATGTAATGACGGCTATACAGACCCGCTCTATGTTGGCTGCCTAGTTTGCTGTTGTCGTTGTTGCTTTACTGTATCACTTCCTACTAGGAAGCACAACTTGGCTAAAGGTGATCTCGGTGATCCTCTCGAGCTCCGCGCATATGCCTGAGCAGTGATTGTGCCATGTAAATGACGCCTGTTCAAAAAAAAAAAAATCTCATTATATCTTCGTTGCACAGCCATTCAGGTTGAAGCCATTCTGTAAACAGCAGACATCGTTATACTGAACACGATATTTCTAGCCATGCGGAGACAGCCAGGAAAATGGAACTTGTCGTGCATGCTACTCTTCGTGATGCTCCCCAGTTCGGTATTGCGAATTACTGCTTTTGGGGAAAGTCGCCGCAACAGACACGGCTGATGGCCGCTAAGCTCACCGGAGTAACTCTTTTTGCGCTCACATATCTACCGGTGATCGTGGCGGTCGCCGAGAGAATCCACGAAGTGGTTTTCACGCGATTCGTCGTCACGCAGCGCTTCGTATCGGAAACAAACAGGTTCTCATCAGCCGCCTATAGTATGCGCGTGGCTTCTTCTTCTCGTTCCTGGCCACCCCGTCGAGTACGCCGACGGAAATTTAATCGACAAGGGGGAAAGAGGGGGTGGGGAGGGGGGAATAGAGAGTCTGCGCAATATGCATTCCTTGCTGGCCGACGAAGGCCGCCGACGCTGCCGGCTCGTTTCGGCGTACGCCCGCGCACACGCGTCTTCTTCGTTCCGGATGGGGCACGGGCCTCGAGGCTCTGCCTCGCTTCCCAAAGCGGTCCACACCCATGGCGGGTCTCTCCTTCCTCGCAATCATCGGAACGCGCGTGGACGCGCCGGCTGCGTGGCATCCTCCCCCACGCGCGAAGCCGTTCGACCTCCGACCCCTTCGGCTGCGCGCGGCGGCGTCTATATAAGCGCGCGGCTCGCTGCCTCGGGCGCACGCCACGGGGCGACCGATGCGATAAATGATACTTGCAAATCGAAGCCGGCGTTGCGCGGCCTCCTCCTCTCCATCCTCCTAGTCGTATTCCAACTTGCCGAGCATTCGCCCTGAGTGGCACTCGACCTCTACTCCCGCTTAGCTGGCCGCCACGAGGCACTCGCGTGCCTCTCTAAATACGAACACGCGCGGTAACACGGCACAGAGCGAGGCGAGGTGAGACTACAGGTGCGGACTAGCATTGCCTCTCTGAGGGCCAGCTGTAGAAGTTCTTGCCGCTGACTTTAGGAATCGCAGATGCTGTGAGAACGGCAAAATCTCTTGGGGATATGAGAGTTTTAGGGACCATGCATGCACGGCGTCCCAGAGGCATTCGTGATAAATGCATTGCTATAGCTATGCCGTGGAAGCGAAGACGCCTGGAACATTGGTTGGATGACTTTGGTTACGAATTTCTAAATTTTCTTTCATTGTGGCTTCTAGATATACTCCCCCCCCCCCCCCCCCCCAGTAAAATCTCATTATATCAGTAAGATTTCGCGAGCAATTTATCCTGTAGAGGTCTCAACATAAGTGTCGAGGTGCAGAGCTTGTCATTTTCATTTACAGGCTGTAGGTTATACCTGATTACGCCCTATCACTCACGCAAGCAAACGAAGAGGCACAAACTCGGGAGGGCACATCACCTGTTGCACCGGCATCTGTGGTGTTCATTACTGGTTCGATTTTTGTAGTCTGTATACCTATATAATGGCATATCTATGCATTAAGAAGAGTGGCGGGTTGATAGAATTACGAGTGCCTCGCTTTCGATCGTTTCGTTTCAGATTTAGATTTTTTTCTTATTTTATGTAAAGCAATATGCGGCCGCGCGACCGCCGTTTGGCCTTCACAGTCTTCGGACTGCGGCTGCGTACGTGGTTCTGAGCCCATAGAGGGGTACGAACGTGACCGCGTGGAATGCTCAAGGGCAGAATCGGAGACGGAACGCGCCGCTTCCGCGCATGGCGACGTTACATTGCCCGCACGCATATGCGCCTGCGCACGTATACATATCTCGCGTTGCGCGTGTTTGCGCATGTATAGGCGTGCGCAATTACGCGGGTGTGCGTTACGGTGGCGTGCCGGATCGAGGCGCCCTCCCTGTGCGAGCAGAAGGGCATGATTCATCGCGAGCGAGCCTTTCTTGCGTGGGAGGGCCCCCGTCGCTATTGAGACGCCACGCGGAGGAGAAGCGGAGGCTTCGCGTGCTCGTGCACTTAGCACCGCGAAGATCGTGCGCCGGAGCGTCTTCTGCAGAAAGCGCATGCAGTGCCGAGAGCACTGCACTTCACGGTTCATTGTTGATGCACGCGAGCCGAACTTGTGCGCGGGCGGTATTATTCGGCCTACGTCTAACTCGCCTGGCGGTCGCGGGCTCTCGATTGCTAAGCGAAAGATATAGGCGCGATTTAGTGACGCGCGAACTACGGGAACAGTCCGCACTGAATTTATTCCAGTCGTTCGTCGAGAATCTGCAAGCCTTACTTTGGCGCGAGCTCGCCCTTTTAATTAATTCACTGCATTATTAAAAAAGAAGAGAGAGAAGGTAAAGGAAATGTGGAGTTTTACGCGTTGAAACCATGATCTGATTATGAGACACTGTTGTAGTGGGGGGACTCGAGATTATTTTTGACCACCAGTGGTTCTCTAACGTGTACCTAAGTCTGAGTACACGAGCGTTATTTCATTTCGCTCCCATCGCAATGCGGCCCCCGCGGGCGCTCTTGAACCCTTGAGCTCAGCAGCGCAACGCTATACCCATTGGCCAACCACGGCAGGTCCACCTGACTCCACCCTGCCACCTTTGTTCCAAGGACAGAGTTATGTTGCACTTCAGGGAAAGTTTAACTCACAACTAAAAGCTCCACTAGGTTCAGATTACTGCGAGAAGAAAAAAAAAAAAAAGAGCATCCTTGATCGTTTGACTTGTGAACCGAAGTACATGAACGCAGAACCCTCGGCTGATAAACCTTCTTCCTAATTCTTCTACTTTCTTTTTTTTTTCGTCTATTTACCGGCCTTAACTGGTTCGCGCTTTCGACGCCCATAACGAACTACCCATGTAGCTTCCCTGCTGCAACGGTTTGTCAAAGCTGGCTCATCCGCAATAAAACTCTTTGTGGGGAGAAACCAACTTCAGTGATTTTTTTTAAGCGAAGCTTTATAGGCTTACAAGTGTCGGCGGTGGTGGTGGTGGCGGCGGCGGTGTCACGCTGAAAAGTGGGCCAATCCTGACGATTGTGCAGAAAGGGTCCAAGCTCAATGGCACATACCAGGGACAAAAAAAGAGAGAGAGAAAGCAAGAAAGAGAGATAGAGAGAAAGAAAGAGAAAGAGAGAAAAAGAAAGAAAGAGAAAAGGAGAGGCAGAGAGAAAGAAAGAAATAGAGAGAGAGAGAGACAAATGGAGAGAGATAAAGAAAGCAAGCGAGAGAAAAAGAGAGAGAAACAAAGAAACAGAAAGAGAAGGAGAGAGAAGGAGAGAGAGAGAAACAAAGAAATAAAATCATCACGAGGGCAGATACACACACGGCAAGCTCCGCTTGCGCCTATTTTCTCGACAGGGGAAGGGCTGGTGATTTTTTAAGTATTATAGTGAAAGTTGTTTAGCAACGGTGAGGTTCGTTTAAGCGAGCAAATAAGGAAAAGAAAAATATAACATTTTGTGCACTGCCGTGTCGCAAAAGTTTGCATTTAGTCGGAACCGTTCATGCTGTGCTGCTAACCTGCATGGTTCAATTAATCGAAATACAGAATCGAGCGTAATTACACCGCTTGCGTTTATTTACAGAAAGTAACCTTATCTCATATATTTCTCACATGATTGAACGTTGTTCTTGGGACCGCGGGAAATAATATTCAAGGCACACCTTGTGTTTGCGATCCGCCAACCTGACACGCACCGCTTTCTGGAAATGATATCCCGCTTTGCCAAAGAGAACCGACAGCTTCCCAGAGCAGATGCCTGCACGGAGACTTGCTTTCCGTTGCCGCTGCCATATTGCGTGCCACGTTCTTTCCAGATCGGGGAGGTTGCAAGCGGCATCGTCGGCCTGTTCTTTCCCATTTCATATCGAAGAAAGAAATGCTCTATGTGCGTAATCCGCCGTTCTGCCTTTTCGGCTGTGGCTTCTTCGCCGGTGTGTTACCTGAAGCGAGCCGGCATCGATAAGAGAGTGTATGCCGCGTGTTTTGTGGATGCTTGTGCGGCGCGCTAGCTGTCTCGATGCGTGTTACGCTCTAGTGGTGAGGGAACTCCAGCACGTGCGCCGTGCAGTACGTGCGTGTATAACACAACCGTGCGCTGCTGTGCCTCATTCTTTTGTTGCGGAGTACTTACCGTGTGCGATATCGGTATCGCGCGCCGTCCACCTGGTTCAATCACGAAGATGTGCGCAGTCAAATTGGTGGACTAGTAGTGCGTGTGGCACCCGGTTTCTGTTACGAGGATATGCTCTTTCCAACAAATTTTGTCTAAATCAAGGAAACATAATTACAGCTTTCATAAGGATGGTACAGCAAGCCATATGCGTGAGTGTGAGGGCGTTGGCAAAACTCATTTTACCAGAATAATGTTTTTTGGTGCCACTCCCGTGTCTGCCTCTTAGTGCCCTGTGTTATTGCGTGCTGTTTTATAATTCTTAATGGATCCGGGTCATGCTGGCGGCCTTGTGCTTGTTGGGACGTCAGCAAATCGGCAGCGCTGGTGCTGACATTTTGCGACGCTGCCGGCTCTGTCTTTAAACAAAGTGCATTTTGGCAGCCAAGCATGACAGATCCGTGCTGATATTTTGCTCTTATTGGCGATGTTTAGCTTCCCATGCTGATATTTTGTTTTCTTCGCAGGTACGTACCGGATCGTGTCTCAATGGGGGTAGCGTTTGCGAGAGGCGTGGGTCCCTTGCTCCTCTTTGCCCTAACAGACATCAGGTGAGCGTGCGCTCGCCTTGTGCGGCTGAACTGCGGCTGACGCCAGCCGCAACGTTTTAAACTGAGATTCCATTCACAGTCTCTGGACAAGGACGTACTGGTTCAGCGTCTTTCCAAGCATTCAACAGCGAATCTATGAAATCTGGGTAGACAATGTAATGCGTAGCACAGTTAATCGGTGGTCTCTTAGAGTTGCGGAAAGGGTGACAAGGGAAGGAAAACGCAATCGGGGATGGCAGAGAATTAGGTGGTCCGATGAAATGAGGAAATGTGTGGGCATATGATGAAATCAGCTGGCGCAAAGACAAGGGTATACTTGGAGATCGCTGGGAGAGATTTTCGTCCCGTAGTGTACATAGAATAGGCTACTGCTGATGATGATTATGACATTTGACTCCCATTGCACTGTTGGTACGGAGAAGCTGTGATTATTGAGTAGAGAACAGCGAATTTATATCTGTGGATGTTCACTATTAACCTTGAGTGCCACGGAAAACCCACTACACTATGCAGCAACACTTTCGTTCAAGCGGATATTGAGCTGCAAACTTTCGGCTATAGGATCGTGCGTGTTCCGACCATTCATATTGCCGTTCGAGAACTAGGGAAGTCTCCTTGTGGGCCAATCATTGCTCATCGGGGGGTGCATCAAGCCAGCGCTGCTTCCGCGGCGTACACGACTCTAGAGTGTTTTCTGCTTATGGTGGTATATTCGCTACGCCACCTCAGTCGGCGCCGGGGCACACATGCGCACGCACATATAGAGCCGCCTCGGCGGGCCATCTCTTGCGCTTGCGTTTATTTCGGCGAAGACCGATTTGGAGCACGTAATTGCGCGCTCTGCCCGGCGAGGCCCCGGAAATCCTTAATTGCCGCAGTCGGCTTGAGGAGCGATATCGTCGCGCCCTCTACCGGCGCTCGGTTCGTCCCGCCGCGCTCTCCACGCGCTGGCTCTGTTCATTGTTATTGTTGTGTTGCCGCGCGGCCCGAAATGACTCCCAGTGCCGCCATCATTTATTTGCTGGTGCGCTGTCTCGCGGGCGAGCACTCCGACCGATGCACGCGCTCGCTCGCTTCCTTTGTGCGACTCATCAGCGCTTTCCTTCCCAAGACTGGCCGTCCCTCGGCGCGTGCTCCGCTTTTGTTCGCAGGGTTCTTCTTGCGGAACACGATGATTCGCGCGTTAGAAAGCGAGAAAAACGCTATATGAAAGCACCTTGAGCATAGGCTGAGGGGACTCAAGAGAGAGCCTGTAGAAGGCGAGGCTGCGCCGGGTATGGATGGATTGCCATTCTAACTAAGCATTCTAAAGAGGGCGACTCTCGCCCATAGCGATACAGAATAACACGATATAAGAATGATGTGATCAACGTAGTGACAAAAGAAGGGGGGGGGGGGGGACGCTCTAAACTTAGCGTTGCTGTCTAATTATGCGATGGCATACTTAGAATGTGATGATTGTGATTGTTTAAGCTGGCCGTAATACGTTGCCCAGAAACCACCTAGCGGAGCGGCGTGTGCTTCGCCTCCTCTCCGTGCCGTGTACATGTTGCCTTGACATGGGGCGTTAAGGAGAGGGAAGGAGAGCATAGCTTTCAAACACTGTGCAAACACTGTGCATAGCTTTCGCCCCACTTCCCCTACGTGTGCTAGGACTGCAAGTTCTTCGCGAGGCGTTCGCCGATGCCACGGACCACGAGGAAATGCTTATACACTTCGTATAACTTAATATCACTTGGCATTACTTCGTATAACTTAGCATCACTTCGTATAGCCAGGACCAGCTCGAAACCGATCAGCTCCGCTGTCTCTTTAGCCTTGCGCCACTAGTGCAAGCTACCCCGAGTTTTTTGTTAGATAACTCCAAGGTGAAGTCCACCTATAATGCGTCACTGATGGTGGGATTGAGCCTCGGCCTTCCAGCACAGGAGCTCAATGTTCTAACCATTAAGCCAAAGTGGCTCTTTGAAACGTGTGGCGCATGCGTCGCGTGTCGTCGGTATCCCGCATTCTTTCCTCGTGACAACTTGCTCTTTGAGAGGCTGTGTTAGACTGCACTGCCTTCGGGATCAGCCCATATTCTCTTATATATATATATATATATATATATATATATATATACCTCCTTGGTGGGCGATGTTCGCCTATTATGCTATGGCATTAAGATAATGCGGGATCTCCCGTCTGTTTCTCTATCGCTATCGATCCGACCCCAGCTGTCCCAACTGCCCCTCTACATAGGCGTACCTATCTCATTGCCTTTTCTACTGCCCGGCTGCTCAGCAATCGGATTCCTATCCTCCCCCTTCCCTTTCCATCACCACCTGGCTCGACTGGCTTGGCGCTGAAGGGGAAGAAGAACAGCGTAGACTTGCCGCCCAGGCGGTTTATATGCTCGGCATGTAATTTTTGGCTCAATAAATGCATTATACTACTACTACTACTAATGCGGGATGATGTGCACTGAGTTAGGGTTGGCGAAATATCTAAGCAAGCAAACGTTGAGCGCAGTTACAATACCGTGATCACAAGTGTCACAAGGGATCACAAGGGAAAGCAATTCCATGAGTACAGTAACGATCACTGGGCATACGCTATTGCACAAGCGCATGCCTAGTTCCGGGAAAGAGGGATTACGAACAGTGCCACACGGCATCCCTGTCACGACAAATACCGTAAACGTAGTTTGCCTTCGGGAACTCGGAAGAAATGCGCGACTGCTACACAGATTTGTAGTTTCAGGGAAGAGAGGTTGGAGCCTCGAGAGACTGTCCGCAATGCATTGAGAGTCCTTCCAAAGTGCATCTTTCGTTCGTCATCCCATTTATATGGGAGGAGGCTGTATATTCCGGTATGTGGTGGGCTCTACAGGATGTATATGGCCACCCATCCCGTGTATACGAGATGGGGCGTAATGTTTCGTATATACGGGGCTTGCGTTGTGCGCACCGCGAGCCAGGCAGTAGCTGGGTTAGATCTCCTTTTAATAGGCCCATGACGATGGTGTAGCTTAGGGTGAAAAGGTGGTATGACATCTACAGGGATAATGGCGGCGCCGGGCCGGTGTAGCGGAAAAGACGGGCGGTATGTTGGACAGACAAAGCAACTCTGGTTCGAGATTTTTCCTGCTGTTGCGGTAAAAAAAGAAAAGAAGAGCCAATGTATAGGTGTTACGGTGGAATGCAACTAGTGCGGCTGCCGCGTCATATGGATCACCTTCTGTTGGTCAACAGCCTACATCGTTGATGAGTTCTCGCGCAGAAAATGTGTGAATATGCCACGTGTTAACGAGTGGATTGGAATTTTGCGCGGGCTAGAATGAGAGACATCGAAGCCGTCAATTTAAGAAGGTTCAACCAAAAAGAAGAAAAAATCATGAAGGCGCCCATCGTGCTAAGTTGGATCGTGCCAAGAGGGAGGGAAAGAAGCCGTGGTGTATATAGCCTCTGCTCAAGTCCATTACTAGTAACTCCTCTTCGCGAGGATAATTTGAGGCAATACGGGAGCCTGCATTCTCGGCTATAGTTTTCATCCCTGGTTGGAGTCTGCTTTTCTTCGTTCTCATTCCCCTCCACGTTTTGCTTTTCTCTCCCCCCCCCCCCCCCCCCCCCCCCCCCGAAGCTTCCAATCACTAGCGCGAAGCTTGGAAGCAGTACTCCGTCTTTTGTTGCTTGTTTCTTGTCCGATGCGCCACTTTAATCGCGACCGCTGGAAGTTCTTCGGCGAACCCATACCGCAGCGATACGTGAAGCGTTGTGCAAGAGCAGCGAGACTGAGTTTAAGAAAGAAAAAAAGAAAAGGCGAGAAGTTTTCTTGCCCTGACGAACACCGGCCAAATTGCTGGAGGAACTGACTCTTCTCTTATTAAAAAGGCGGTCATCCTTTAATTAGGGCTCGCTGCTTAACAAGAGCGCCGGGCAGGAGCTGAACACTTGCTTCTTAAGAAGGAGCGAGACAGGAAGCGCAGCTCGGCTGCCGACGCGCACGGGTGCAGACGTGGACGGCGCTGCCTAAATAATTAAAGCAGCGCGAAGGAATCGCGTTTGTGTTTTACTTGCTTCGAAGCTACGTAGGCGTTGAATTCTTGCCCCCAGGGCGGTTGGCGCATAATGAAAAACAGCGGTGGCGGACAGCGCTTGAACGAGTGCTTTAATCAAAAACGATTAGCCCGACGTTGCGGTGAGCCTTGGTCCTGGTGCGAGCTCGAAGCGCGTCGGGCGTTGACGGCGTGCGCGCACCAACGGCCAGTTTTGCATCGAAGCGGATCTCCTGTCCACCGCCATGGAAATTAGCACTGTGTCGTTCACGGCGTCGGATGGTTATTGAGAGGGTCGAGCAGCGTGGAGGCTATTTTAGTCTAGACCATAGCGCGTTTGGCACGGCTGTTATAATGACTATTAGATATGCGCGCACAGCGAGAGTATCGGCGATGACCCGCTTAGTTTAGACAGATTTGCTCTCGACCAGTTTTATCGTGTTTGTCTTGTTTTTGGCTTGCCCAAATGTTATTTCTTGCGTTTGTCTTTTCGGGCCGGTTCAAATTAAGGAGGAGGAAGTAAACGAGATGCGAAAGGCATTGAGGTTAACCAGATTAAGTGTCCGGTTGGCTACTGAAATGTAGAGTTTGCCACGGCGCATATATATATATATATATATATATATATATATATATATATATATATATATATATATATATATAAGCATTTCTCCGCAAATTCGATATTTAATATCTCGAAACTGGTGTCATCCTGAGAATTAATTCCAAGTGGATCCGCCTTGCGAACTCCCCTGCTACAATTTGTAATTTGCAATACGGGCCATCAGGTAATTAGTTAAAACTTAATTAGTGAATTATCGTTAGCGATTCGATTATGCATTTCAATTTCTTATGCATGTAATGTCCGCTTCTTCGAGTAGACCAGCTCATTAACTAGAATTGGGCTATCTTACCACTGGCAACCTTAAATAAATTTTGAAAGTGTTCGCTGAAACACCCTATATATATACGTACAAAAACACGACGAATGATGGCAGCCATCTCTTAGGTCTGCAACTATTGTACGTCACATGATACAAGAACCACCACTGCCTCGTGCGTTTGACATCCGTGTTGACATCCGGGCTGACGTGTTGCGGCGGATAAAAGCTGGCCAGAGATGGCCCGCGAAGAACGCTGACGGGAAGGGAGAAATCCAGGGTGACAGACAGCCGGCACCGACCGGTGCATGGGCGAAGGTGGCTTCCCCGTGCTACACGGAGCCCGCTTTGCTGCGACGCATGGCGCCCACTCACGCAGACGAGCGTGCCGCGGCTCTTTTGCGCAGAGCACCAGCAAAGCCTCGGGGCCGTGTCCCCCCTGCGCCCCAGCACACGCAGGGCACGGCGCACGCGCCATCCGTCATAGGCGGCCGTCGTAATTGCGACGTCGAACGGGCACAACATTATCGGAGCGGCCGGCTATTAAGTAGCAAGAACCGCGTGTCCAACAGGGTTGCGCCGCTACGAGCAAACCCGCTCGTTTATGTCTTGCGCCTCTGCCCCCTCCCGTTGTTCCAGCCCTCCAGGGCCTCGCCTCGGTGCGAAGGTAAAGGGGGGGCTTTCGCTGCAAACAGCCGTGCACTAAGCAGCCCGTTCGCACGCGCGCTGCTGCTCCGCTGTCGGCCATGCCTCCTTGCTGGTGCGGCTCTCGTATCGGCGATTAATTTCCAAATTTACGAGCCACCCATGAGCCGTTCGTTAGCTGCGGCATCGCCCGCCGACGGGGCAGGGACGCAGCCGGCGTCGAGCGAGCGCTTAACGGCTTTTGCGCGCGTGCGTATATATACACCGCATATACGGGCGCGCGCCGTTCGTCGCCGAGGTCCTTCTCTTGCGCTTGGCCCCTTCGCGCGCCGCTTCCAGGAGCCTGTTTGCTCTTTCGGCGTGAATCGATGGCACACTTATTGAGAGAGCCGCCGTGAGCAATTTAGCCGCGGCCCTGCCGACAGTTCGCTGTCGCGGTGTGTCTCCGACATGGTTTTGCCTGCGGCGGGCCGTGCACGTGCTCCCGCGAAGCTGCAGCCACGGGGTGCTGCCGCTTCTTGCTTGTTTGCGACGCCATTCGGCAGGGGTGCGAACTCCGTGCAGGGGCGTTCGCTGGAAGTGTTTACTTGAAAGTATCGCAGCTTCGCGTTGTGAGGCCGTCATCGCGTCTTTCTCAACTACTTTTCCGCGAGCTGGGCGCGAAGACACCCGACGCGTTTTTCTCCCGAACGCGCGGAGCCCAAGTGCGGCTTCTCCCTGTCGAGCGCGAGCGTTAAGTAGAAGCACGGCTGCTCGATGACAACGTGCGTTTTCATCGAGTGAAGGAGCGTTTCTCTCGGCCGAGTGTGAGCAGCGTCATTTCGTCTTCAGCTGCATTGACATCCGTGCTTGTCACAGGCGTTTGGGTTTGGATTCGAATGTATAGCGCGTTACGTGCGCTACTTTCGAACGCTGAATATTCGCACCTGCGTGTTGTGCTTGCTGTATATGCCTCAATGATGACTTGTACACTTTAAAGGCGTAAGCGTTGAGACGTCCGGGGGGGAGGTCTGGCACATTAAAATTTGAACCAGCTGGTGCCATCTGCACGAAGCATTTTATCGGGTGGCAAGCTTACCAATTCTTAAAAAGCTTTGCGCGACTGCCAGCTAAATGGCGCTCACTAAGACATTGAGTGAAGAAAAAAAATCAGTGGTATTTTAGTGATAAATGAAAGAGAAATGTGTCAGCATTATGTCGAACCTGTCCCGGATCCATGATCTAAACCGAGTTCAGCGTATTGCAAAGTGTTGTTCGGGAGCCCACTCGACACATGTCCTGCCTCTTCGAGAAGCGAAGTGCAACTGACGCTGGCCCGGAGCAGACCACCGTTAGTTGCACTATACATATATATATGCATATACACACATGCACACATACACGGTCTTTTAAGCTCTTCCACCCCACTCTACCTCTACCAAGTGACCGGCTTCCTACACCTCATACACATACACTCTTTTCCACTTTGGCACTCCTAATGTTCGGCGCAAATAACACTCCTTTATCAGCTGTCTGTGCGGCAATTTACGGCCACTCATACGAGGCCATTCTATCGTAGGTATAAATTCCTGTGGCAAGACGCTCCTGGTGTTTCTTAAGACGTACTGAGGCATCATTTTGTAGTATACTGTTAACTTCGTTCCAACTATAAAAGCAGGAATGCCGTATAAGCACTGTAACCAGTGTAGTTAAACTTTCATTGTACACTTGAACTTTTCCATGACCTGAAAGACACAACCTAAGAAATAGTTGGGTTGGAGCGAGAGAGTAGGAAGGTACAATAAACAGCTAATAAAGTTATAGCAGAGTAAACGACTTCACGCAATTGCGCGCAAGTGTGTTTATTTCTACAGCTTTTAGGTAAGTGTGAATAAATCACCAGCGCGAACGACAGTACACAAGAAGAGCGTGATATGTTTTCTCTGCATTTTACATCTTCCCAAATTCTGTATTTTTGATGCGTTTAATCATACACTATAATGCAAACTACCTTTATTGTTGATAAACTGCCATTGTTGTTGTCACATCTGCGACTGTATCCAAGTCGACTCGTTAGTGCTTTAACATTAAAGGAGCGATCAAGGGGCTGCGGAGGAAGGTTTCCTCGCTTCTGGCTCTTCTGCACGCTCGCCAGGGAGTGCGCCTTCCCATCAGCATCATTCCCAAGAGTATCCGAAACGGCATGTCCACTCAGCCCTCGCAAGCTGTTCAATACGCACAAGCACTTGATTTCAGGATGAGCGATACACGTGACGTATGTGGCGCGGGTTATATTTCGTGACTTGTATGCGTTACAAGCAAATGATACCAAAACAGGAATATTATGTATGTATATACCAACGATACGATTATGATGTGCGCAATAGGGGGGGAGGGGGGGGGGGGCATCCGGAATTATTTTGACCACCTGGGGTTCTTTAACGTGCACCCAATGCAGTGCACGAGCATTGCTGCATTTCGCTCCCATCGTAATGCAGCCACCGCGGCCGGTAAACGAACCCATGACCTCGTACTTAGTAGCGCAACACCGCTAAGCCACCACGGTGGGTCAAGACCACTTCCGAATGAGAAGGCTTTCGTTTAATAATCCGCATATCTTTAGTGCTGTGACAAATTCTTGCTTGAAACTACTCATGTATAGTCTAACGCGAACTCCTAGGCACTTTATTTGAGTGGGAAATGGGGACGAAGCAGATTCGCTGAAGCTATGCAGCAGCGCCACAGGAATGCTCGTGAGTATGCGCGGTCAGATGAAAAGGATGATCAGCTTAAAGAAGGAAGAAATACGCCGAGAAAAAGAAACGAGAAACTTGTTTGAGGGCAATATCGCCTTTTACACATCCCGGAAAATTTTCCACTCTGATGATGAGGATTGATTTACGGAGCCGAGTGCCGCGCCCGCGTGTTGTGATCGCTACCCTTTTCATTTGCAAACTGGCACAGGGTTTCTCAGCCAGGGTTATTTGAACGCCGGTCTTGAGCTCTGTCAAAGAGAGCGACTCAAGACATCTCTCTCCAGGATAGGTGAACAGAAGATGTAAATGCATGGAGTTCAGAAAGCACCGGCTAGATAACTGCGTGATTCAACCGAGGAGGTCGTGCTTCGTGATTCTATTTTACAGAGGCCGAAAACGCGAATGAAAATGTTGCGCTTTGGTGTGACAAACCGGAGAGCCTCTTTTTTTTTTTTTTTAACTCGCCGCTTCTTCCAGAAAGTGTTGTATGTCTGCCTACGCGTGCGGCAATTGCGCGCAAACCAAACGAATTTTAAAAGTTGCGAGCGGCGAGCTTATTTCGGTCCCGAAATCTTTTTAACGTCGCGGCACAAGTGCCGCTGCTGTCGCTTTTCAAGGCTGTCTTCTACAGCTCATTTCTTTATTAACTATTTTGTTCTTACTTTCTTCTTTCCGTCATGTGGGGACCGCACACACGCTTTAGCAAAGCAGCCTCGTCTTCTCGAGCTTTTTTTCTTTTTCCCCGGCACAGATAGAAAGGTCGCGCTGAACAGTTCCCGGATCACGTGTTGGTGGTTCGCGGCGGAGTACGGGTCGCAGAAGTTCCCTTTTGAACGGATATGTAATATAGTGATTTACGCTGACTCGAGCGGCGACAGCGAGCTATGGATGATAGCGCGCGGAGTTTGAGCGCTTCTCTGGCTTGCAGCTGAACCGGCCACGAAGAGGTGTAAGTGTGCGTGTACCAAAAGAAGAAGAAAATAAAAGTAAATAAAAAAGCGTCAGTCGCGTACATGCCTCGCCAAGAAGCAGCTTTCTGGGAACCAAAGTGGGAAAGTAAATAATCACGATCTCGTCGAGTAAAAGAAGCGAGAGGGGAACTTTGAACACCGCGCGCGCAAATTGAGTGCATTCGTTTTACATGCATGGGTCGGCGGTCCGTTGCCGCGCCGCCATTCGCCGGGTTTCGAGAATGTCTTTCGATGGCGTATACTCATCAGGGCAGTTACGCGGCTTTTTTTACGATCGCGTCACGTTACGAGCGCGCAGCGCGAAGGTCGTGATTGACGGACGCTCGTCTCGGAAAAACGCGCCCCTCTTAACCTTTTTTCATGTCTCTCTCTTTTCATTTTCTTCATCGCTTGTTCCAAGAGTATATGGAAACGAGTTCCGTCCAGAGTGTCCCAAGAAGCAGCAGCGGCCATCCGCTCAGCGTCGCCTTCTCTGTCGCGCGAGCGTCTTCAGGCGTTGCCAGCCTTCACACCTTGCCTCACAAATTACATGCAGTGTACGTGCAAGCTGCAGAGAGGGAGAGAGAGGGAAGTCGTAAGGGAAAGGCAGGGAGCTTAACCAGGTTGAGCCCCGTAGTCTACCTTGCACTGGGGGAAGGGGATCAAAAGATGGGACGGAAGAGGGAAGTTCACACTTTGTACTGGTACACACACAATCAAGCGCTCATCGCTGAGTCTGCAGCATGTTCACTGAGCCATCAGAGCTATGCAACAAAGGGGTATAATGCTTTGATTTGACACTTACTCCTGAACTGGAAATAGTAATGCTTTGACGAGTAGATAATGAGTAGACGGTGCCTTATTAGATTGCCTTTCTCGGAGTGTCAATCTATATGTCACCCGCCTCAGACGATACGCTTAAAACCGAAGCGCGCAGAACTTAAAACTGTCTTCAACACCGCTGCACGCGTTGCTGCTTATGTCGGTGTTTCTCAGTGCGTGCTGCGATCGAACTTTTCCAAACTCAGTGAAGCACTCATACCAAGCATACTGCAGCACCGTCTGTTTCCACAGCAGACGACGTATGCTCGGCGCCGATCCATATACGCCGCGTAGAAGTGTAAAGCGAATCAGTACCAGTAGCCATTCTGACTGACCTGGATGCTGCAGTCCCAGCTTGCACGGTGCTGCATGGATTTGGTACGACACAGTTTAGGCAGCTCGTGCTTCCAGTTCTTGAGCTGTCCCGTTGCCTGCCGTGCCACCGGCGTGTTTGTCACGATTCGAAGTTGCGGGCACGATTTCTTTTCATCCGCCGAGAGGCTTTACGCGGGTTGCGCGGCGTGCGACCCTTCCACCTACCGCTCTTTATCATTTGCGGCTCGAATGTGCCTAGGTCGCTCTTCGAGTCCAATCGGGGCTTTCGCGACGACAAACGGGGACGCACTTTCTGAGCCGCGCGCGCGAATGGATATATACCGTCGCTTCTGAGACAGGAACGGATTCACCAAAGAGAAATAAAAAGCAACTTTTCGCAAGAAAGGAAGAAAAAAGAAAAGAAAACCGAGAAACGGGACTCCCAATACATCCGCATTGCCCTGCGAACGTCACGAGAGCCCAACCTCGCTTCGTAGTAAATCATCGTAGCTTCCAGAGAGGAACGGAAAGTAATTAAGAGCGTCTTTACTTCTTTCCATGCAAGGCGAATGTTTGGCGAACCAACAAAAAGCGGGAGTTTCGAGTTCGTCTCACCGAAAGTTATCGCCAGCATGTGGCAGCCGAGCTTCCTGGCCGCAGCTGCGTCCCACGGTGTGATCATCTTCTTTTGGATCGCATTCTCTTTCTTTAGCGTGAATATGTCATAGAAAGAAAACTTTCTTCCTTAAGAAGAAGCTTTGGAGTAGCCTTATAACCGCTGATATTGCCGGCGTGCATATATGACTACAAAAGACTGAAATGGTTTCATCTTTGCAAAGCGGAGTTGCGGGTTCGTTGCGGGCGACTTGAAAGTAAAGGATTAAAATTATGGGAAACCAATAGAGAGCGCGATGTTGCTCATCTTGGTCAGTCTTCTGCCATTTTAGTAGGCTTTGAGAGCAGTGTTTGTAATAATAAATTTCTTCTGATAACTATCCCGTAATAAGTATATAAAGAAATACAAAAAGACGAAATCACGTAGATCTAAAAAAAAAAAAAAACTTTTCTCGAGCCTACCAAGCGTGGCATTTGTGTGGCGAAAAATGAACTCTCAGAGGATACACAGCACTCCCTGATATACTGTCCGTTCACGCATAGACTTTACGCGTCCTTATGCGTGGCGCGTAAGCAACAAACATGAGCTGCGCTGAAATTCAAGTTGGTACACTCAGACACTATATTCGCCTGGTTATATTTTTATGTATACGGTCTACATTATAAGCGCTCATAAACCCAGGTTAGCGTCTTATAACGCTCCTTTTCTGTCCCTACTGCTTCTTCTTTGTTTTCCTCCTCGTCCTCCTCCTCCTTGAAGCCGTAAACTATGTAGAAAACCTCAGAAATAACCTCTCGAGAAATTGTCGAGAGACAGGATTGGAATTTCGGCCTGTGTGATGAAAAGGTGGATATGCTGGCCGGAATGTTAAGAAAAAAAGAAAGAAAAAAAGCTGGTGTCTAGCTGCCAAGTCGAAACCAACACGATTTGCGTTGTACGCTATGGTCTCTTAGCCAGGTAGTCTCAACATGTAAGTTAATATAGGTTGTAATATTAGTTTTCCTTGTGATTTACCTCCACTTGGCGGTGATGTCATATCAGATTACAGCGCTTGTTAGAGTATTTGTAATTGCTCCGTTTGCATTGGCGAGTCGCGTTGGACCAATCTTATATAAAGTGCCAGTTATACTTACTATATTCTATAGGCACTGTATGTTAGTGGACCATCTTGACCTCGTCCGGTAGGCGCTTAGGGTGGTGCTGTTTTGGAAAGATGTGGAGCCTGAGTCGGAAAGGCATTGTCTCCACGACCTATATACGCTTGAATTGAGCGTTGGCCGCGCACTCCTACAGAATGCCTCAAGTTCTTGCTTGGCCGCTCGCCCAGGTATGCGTATTGCGCTTCAGGCAATGACAATTTCAAGGGATTTTAGGTGTCTTGAGCTGGAAACGCCGCTGTAGAGTCGACGTGTAGGCCGTTGTCGTCCTTACCCGTCGGAGTATGACGGTATGGCAACAGCATAGTTCTGATGAGATGATTTGTCATGTTTTGGACTTCTCTTTCCCGGTTATCCGCTGCATCGTTCTTCTCTTCTCGCGGCATCACGACATATGCGCAGTTTAAGGAAGAACGTTGTGGGAAAAGAAAGAAAGAAAGAAGAAAGAAAGAAAGAAGAAAGAAAGAAGAAAGAAGAAAGAAAGAAAGAAAGAAAGAAAGAAAGAAAGAAAGAAAGAAAGAAAGAAAGAAAGAAAGAAAGAAAGAAAGAAAGAAGAAAGAAGAGAACTAAGTGATTGGTGTTAATGCTGCCGATCACGCCAGCAGTGGCCATCGCGCCGCCCCCACATGTGACCATGCGTAATATGATGGGAAGCACCACGCACTTGGCACGTGTCTGTGCCAGTATTCGTTCGTGCGCTATACGATAGCCCGCCGCTAAATAACGCGATGAACTTGCCTGTCACAGCGTTTATGCTGTCGGGCTTCGTCGCCCACCTTTACAGAAATATTTGCCAGTGTATAGTTTTACAATATTTACTCTCTTTCCTATATAATAACGATCTTGCATTGCTAGCGCTCTGTGTGTGATGTCCTTTCTCCACATAAGCGTGAACGGCGGATCTCGGGAAAGCGACTCTCCTAAGATGAATGATGCGAATGGATGCTGAATCTGCACCCTTCGTCCAACAGCGGCACTATAATGGTTTTTTTTTTTTTTTCTCTCTCTTGAAGAGTGAACAAACTCGGCAGTATCAAAATTTGCGTTAATGTTAGGGTGGGAGCACTTCGAACTCCGGTGCATAATTGTAAACCATACAGGTATTATCATTCACGATGCCTTATTCCAACTATTGCAGAGGTTCATTTTAATCAGACATGGCCTCCAAGGGAGTAGGAAATTCTCGAAACATATTGTGGTCGTTTGTTTAATGCTGCCTGTAATGTAGATCCGTCATATTTCCAACACGCAGAAACTTCCTGGGTTCGTCGCTATAACCTGACATGGGAAACAGGAATAGCGGCGCTTATAAACGCGGTCCACTAGCAACGGAAACACTGATTTTCACGCGATAAGACCTAGGAGAAAGGACAGCACAAGACTGGTGGCGAGCGTAACGGCCAATCTCAATGCTCGTCTGACGCTCCCCTATCGTGTATACAACTTGCTTCGTGTTCCGAGCAGCTGTTGATGGCGCCATCTTCTAGCTCAAGGGGGCAGGACGTGATGAGAGCGAGAGCCGTCCAGCGTGTACCATTGTGACGCTCGCCATGACGACCACGTCTTCGCCTCTTTTTCGGCGAAACGGCGAGATTTCTCTTCCCCCTCGCGAGCCGCACGACATGCGGAAACGACCGTTTGGCCGAGCCATATAGCAGCGCCTCCGAAGCGCCCAAAGACGACGTTCGGAGCACCGCCGTGAATGAAGCTGCAGCTCATTGGCGGCTGGACGCGCAGACATCAAAGCACACACGACTCGTCATCGCGCCGGGGCTTAGGGGCCGCGGCTCGGAAGGAAGGAGGGAGTTTCGGGAAAACAGCGTCCCTCGCGCTGTTTCTTGCTGCTCCGCCGCGCCGAATCCGCCGCCGGCTCGTTTTTGGGGCGTTGTCCACGAGTTCGCGCGCCGTCGCCGCCGCCACCCCCTAACCAGCCGGAAACTGTTAGGAGCCTGGGTTAGCGCCTTGGGCCGGGGACGAGAGATAGCCGGCTAGGCTTGGTCGCCGCCGGAGCCTGCTCTCTCGCGGCGATTTTTACGCTCGCCCCCGCCGCGCTCTCGGAGCCATAAATCAGACCCGGAATGGGGCCCTCCCGAAAGAAAGAGGACCGAAAAAAAAGGAGCGAGCACAAACCCTCCATTGATTGTGCCGACTCGTCGTCTTCGTGTCGTCTGCGGCGGCGTTGCGTGCCGTGTCCAGCGTTGCGCCGTCTGCTTCGCCCCCGTGGAGAGAGCAGCCGCTGTGCCGCCTCGAAAGGCTAGCGACGATGGCCGCCGGGTTGCTTTAACCGTTTTCGCCGTTCTTTTGCCTCGCTATCGTCGTGGCAATAATGGCGCGCGAGCAATTATTGCCAGTGTGCCCGAGATAAGGGGAGGGAGGCGGCTCTATATGGCGGCGTTTCCCTCGAGAGAAGAGGGGGAAAGTGCGCGTGTAAGTATGGCAGAAGACGACGTCCCTCCGTCGCCGGCGGACGGCCATTAATAGGATTAAAAGTTTACAGGAACGGAAAAACGGAACGGTTATTGTTGGCGGCGCCCGCTGCCGCTCCCCCTCCGGTCGTAATCGCCACCGGCGAGCAATATGGACATCGGAAGCGTCGCTTCGCTCTGCGGGGAAGAAGCAAGATGAATGCGCGGGTCCAGCGGTGCCATAGCGCGGCGCGCTGGTTGGCCGTTGACGTGCCTTGGCCGTCTTCCGCCGTTGTGTGAGCTGGAGGGAGCGGGCACCTTGCTCCACTCCGTTGGCTGCGTGCCTTCGAAAAGGCGGGAACTGACGGTGCGCGCGTCTCCAGAAGACGACTATTTTATTTGGGAGAGAGATTTCAAAAGCGCCCGTTCTTATGCGGGAAAGCAGGAAATTAAATGATGAAAGTTCGTCGCCACGCTCGTGGTCGTTCCTTCCCTTCCCTTTGCGCGTACGTGCGCGTTTGAGGAGCCGAATTGGGGTGGTAGGTGGCTTAGTGTGTAAGTTGTGTTGCAAGTTTTCGTAACAAAACTTGCGTCCATACTGCTCTTTCGAAAATGGCTGGCTCATTCTAAATACCACAGTGTTGCGACAGCAACGGGCTTTGCCCTTTTTTACATTGCGCACCGTTTTGAAAGTGGCATCTCCGACCGGTTTCTTTTTGTATGTATGCAACACGTAAGGACTGAAAATGTTAGAAAAGTTGTTACTGTAGCAGTAGCTTTTGCTCGCTCGCTCGCTCACTCACTCACTCACTCACTCACTCACTCACTCACTCACTCACTCACTCACTCACTCACTCACTCACCCACCCACCCACCCACTCACCCACCCACCCACCCACCCACTCACTCACTCACTCACTCACTCACTCACTCACTCACCCACCCACCCACCCACCCACCCACCACCCACCCACCCACCCACCCACCCACCCACTCACTCACTCACTCACTCACTCACATCACTCACCCACCCACCCACCCACTCACTCACTCACTCACTCACTCACTCACTCACTCACTCACTCACTCACTCACCCACCCACCCACCCACCCACCCACTCACTCACTCACTCACTCACTCACTCACTCACTCACTCACTCACTCACTCACTCACTCACTCACTCACTCACTCGGAGCGCTGATAGCTGCATAATAACGGCTGAAATCGCTGCATAATAACGGCTGAAATGGATTCTAAGTGGCCGCGGCTTTAGGTCACAATCAAAAGTTGTGCAATGCAGCGCTGATTACAGCGTTGGCATGACATGGCAAAGCAACGCTACAGAAAAAAAATGCGGCGACGCTCGTCTGGAGATACGCCGGAAACGCGTTCTGAGTGTTAGTCCCTTAATGAAGCCTTGCGTTGCAAGAAGAAGAAAAAAATATGAAATACGTGTCACTGGGAATCATTATTGTTTGTTTGTTTGGGCTTCAACATTCGCTTACGCAGTCGTATTTGTCTCTCCACAGGCACTGCTTATGCTCATGGTGACGTTGCCTTCGTGATGGGCGCGGCGTTATACCCTTTTCTTATAGAGTGAAGATTGATACTACGATTGTTTTCTCCTCAAAACTAGCGTTGTCCTTTCTGCTAATTCAGAGCCCCGTGCGGCCGTTCATAGCTGGAACAATAGAGGCGAGTCTCGAAAACACACACAGGAAAGGATGTAGCGAGAGGAACGGGGAATAAGAAGAAAAGCTGACTGCTACACGCTTATTTCACTTGACCGCCAGTCGGGGAGAGCGGTTGGCTTTAGGAAAGGCAGGTTGAAGCGAGTATTGTTTGCGTATGGCTGTATTTCAACTCTCACAGTCCGAGTAGCATCCGAGTGACTCGCCGCGTTCGTTATACACTGGCCTGAGACGCTAAAACAGCGTGTGTGTCTCTGCAATACCAGCAGTCTGCTGACGCTCGCTGGTGTTGCCTTATGTTCGGGCTATCCACTCACCTAAACAAGTTGAACCTATGTTCAACACTGCAGTTTGCTTAAATAATGCTTTAACGTCTTTCCTTGCTTACACGGCATACACAAACGACAGGAAGGCGCAAAGCGGAAGGAGGCGCAAAGCGGAAGGTAAGAGTCACCCGACCGTTGCCACGACTACAGCACGACCGCATGACGCACCAATGAGTCCATTCGTCGAAGTGTTCGGAAACGGGCTGATGGTTTATACTTGCGGAATTATGTGGCTCTCGTCCTTTAAAGACTGTACTTCTAAACTTGTGGCCAAGTCGGCATGGCATGAAGATGTTTGTTTGCAGCATTGAAAACATCTTTATATACATGGTATCATTCTACGCTGTCATGTATCCAATGTCTACTATCGGCAACTAAAAAAGGAGCATTCTCGGAAGATTACCTACTTATCAAAAAAGTACCAACATGTCTCTTTTCATAGCGGGCGTTTTCTCTTTATGTTGTTCCGTTGAACACAACGCGCAATATTTCTGTATTTCATACTTTCGTGCAGTATTTCTCTCTCCCATATTAGAATACTTCGATAAATAAACGTCGATTGTATAATAGGGCACTCGCGTGGTTTTTCGCATATTGGTGAACCTTTATATTAGGTTGCGGCATCTTTTTCTTTCCTTTCTTTTGTGATAATTGTGCTCGAAACAGGCATCATGACTTTTGAACGGTTGGATTCGTCCTGCCAGACCATTGTTAGCGGCTGTTGCTTTCGCAGAAAGCACGTAATACTTTATTTCAAATATCTCAATTACGCGACCCGTTAGCCGCATCAAGGCTTTCGCGAGCTTTATGCTGTCACCACGTCATCGCAGCTATGTTGCCTAGAGCTTAGCCATTTGCCCCTGCCCTCAGAATAAGCTATACGCTGTGGTCCGCGTGAGTCTATGTAAGAAGTATAAGCTGCCCGATGGTTAGGTCTGTGATTGCGGCTCTAGGTCAGTCGCTGTTAGAGCCTGACGCATTTGCATTTTGTTACACGGAAGCTTCAACCACATGTATTCTCGGTTACCACGTTTACTGCGTGAATATACACGCCCTTAGTTTTATTGTATTGTTGTTGTTCTATCTTAACTGAACTTCTCTTCGCTATAGTTCTTTACCGTGGTTCTTTACCGTGGTCGTACAACTAGGGTTTAAATAATAAAAAGCGTGGATACACAAATTGCCAGCGGTTTTCTTTGAGCTGCAGTGGACAAACTACGGACCGCAGGAGAAGAAGCTTAAGTGTGCCGCATTCTTATTTACGTCGCGTCGTCGCCATCGTTACATATTGGATACCCGGCGCTGAACACGACCGGTCACCGTTAGATGGCGTGTTACTCCACTTGAAAGCACCGCGCGTCTTCATTGTCTTCTGCGGCGTGTCGTGCATGGAGACTTTATTTTACGGCCCTCATTCCGTTCTCAGGAGTGGAACGACTGCCGCATCAAAGTTTGAGTCCCGGCGTCAAAGCGCGTGGCCGGGTCCGCGAACGACGGTGGGTCGCAAGAACCGTTTCAGCATTGCACGACGCGCGCGCCTTTGAGCACCGGTAAAACCGAGTCCATCAGGTCCCTCAGGTGAGAGCGAAACGAGGTACAACCTCCGAAGTTTACCGCTCCTGTGTCGAACTCGCCAACAAACAAGCGTGCGAGGGTGGGCACCGCTCCTGAAGGTTGTGGCCCGGCGGCATCTGCGTTTCACTGCATCCCGCAGACGTGCTCCCGTTGCGCAAGCACGGCATTCAGGGAAAGGAAGCCGCCTCTGCTGCAGGGGGCGAGGAAGCCGACAAGCGCCGCAGTTCGGCGTCCACCGGTCCCGTAGCGCAGCACCGTCAAGTGGCGCCGGACGTGTGGGAAAGAAAAAGAGCCAACTCCCTCCCCCCATCTCTTTCGTCCACCTCTCTGTTCTTTCTCTTTCCTGCGGTTGGAGATCGGCCGTAAAGATTCCATTTGGTCGATGACGGGCTCTCGGCGCCTTTTACGATCCACCTTCGGCGCTCAGGTCGTCGAAGATGGCAGTTAGGTTGGGAGGGGGAGCTCGCCCGAGAGGCAACAGGCGGTGGTAATTTGGACCTGCGGACCGAGGAGGGATGCGGGGTGGGGGCAGGCAAGTGGACCGCTTTACGACGCCGTACGTGCAACGGGACGGCTCTTGCGTTCCGCCGCCGCCGAAAAACAAGTGTTGCGGTCTCTTTCTTCTCAGCGCGCGCCCTTGTGTCGCCCCAGTGTGTGTACCTACATGCACGCGTGGCTTGTTACGCACGCGAGCCGACCGGGTCACTTCTTCCTGTGCGGTTCGTTAGTCTGTGCCACGGTGGTCGGCGTGCACTCGCCGCTCTTGCTGGCAGCATGTGCGGGTCATTGGGCGGGGGGCTTTTGTGGTGTCACCTGTTCCCGTTCTCTTGCTCTGTGGAAAGTGGGCGAGAGTTGTTTGCCCGACAGTCGGACAAAGCCGCCCCGCTGGTGTCATATATCTTGTTCTTGCCTGTAGTTCGAATATCGACAGTATCTGGGGAAATCGAACTACACGGAAAAAAGCTAGTAACATGGACGCTTCCGTTCAAAGTACGAAAAAAAATATAAATTGAGCTTTGGAAGCTTTATACGCGTTATTATCACGCGAACTTGTTCGGAAGTCAAACGGCGTCGGAACTCTGTCCAGTGAAGCGAATGCTTTAAATTTTGTCTTCGAGATGCGTCCGTGCTTCGCTTGTATGGGAGGTGTATTTTATGTGATTCTAAAGTGCGGCTCAGTTTTCTTCCTTAACAATGTTTTGGTGGTCTAGAACAGCTCTATTTGTAGACCTTGCTCAGACGTTCTGGCTTCTGCAGTGACCGCAGCACGCTGACTTCAGAAAGTGAAGTGAAGACGACTATAATTACAGAGCCTTACTGGACTTCCTGCACGATGCAGAAAGTCCGCATTCATATTTTGTTCACTTATTTAAACTGTGCCTTAAGGCAGCACTCCTTAAACAGAAGGCCTGTGTGTGAAGGACATTCCGCGCCGTGTTTCAATATCTGCTTCGTTACATGGCTTCTGCCTCTAAGTTTCGGTACGGCTTCTTGCTCTAAATTAGTCCCACCTGCACGAAACCCTGCTTTATCTACTGCAAAGCAAAGCATCATCCCGCCTGCGTACAACTTTTGTATTATAGGTGTGGGCATTTGCGGTGTTCAGAAGGTACTGTAATGAAGAGAGAAAAAACGATTTGCACAGGCGAAAAGATTTAAAAAAAAAACGTTATGGTTTATAGTATTTGCCGGTCAACGTCCAATTCAATCTAACACTTCATTTATCTTAAATAGCAAACAATTTTACTCAGCATGTGCGGACACTATAGAAGAACGACTGCGCCTCGCTGACTGCGCGGGCCGCCTTGCCATTCGGTCAAGCAGCAAAGGTGTTGGGACTTCAGCCGTATCATCACCCGTAATGTGCACGTGTGTGTGTCGGGTTTTAAAAGCAGGAAGGACGACGACGCGGGTAGGTGGCAGTTCGTTTTCCATCTCACGCTCTGCGGATCTCTCGAAAGGAAGCCGACAGAAGTCAGAGATGAATTCATTCCACCCTCTTTTGCAAGCAGAGGCCGCCCCCATCTTTGCCGCGGATGAAGGCGTGCATGCATGAGAGCGTGGTGCGTGCGTGCATAGAGTTTTAGTGGTGACGAACGACGCTAAGCCCGTGGTCCTGGCTACACTCCGTCCAGCTGTTACCGCGAATTGCAGTGCAGGATAGAAACCGCTGAACCAATGCGGCGGTTCGCTCGTACTTTCTGTCCTTCTTTTCGTACTGCGTCTTTTCGCGCCTATAATCCATTTTACCGATATTTCACTAACTAGACCGAAAAAAGATCTTCTAAGTTATAGAGATTGTGTCAGGTAACCAGGGAGTCAAAGTCACGAAGCTTGTCGCAACTGGACTAACAGTCGCATTGTGCTGCTTTATCGCCGTATAGCCAAGGAGAGAAACCAGGACCCGTATTCTCAACTCAAAACTTTCGGAGCATATTCACTTTCGAGTGACGTGGCCTCCGGCACGTTTCCTCGTTCTAACGACGAGTATCCTGGCCTCCGGATTAGCCTATCAGAGTTTACTGATAGTGCTATCCCCGAACTCTTAAGAGTTGTGGAAATCCACGAAGGTTTCGTGTGTCGAAATCCGGCGCCTCCCTTTGTACGGACGAAACTGATCAATAAGGTCCCTGTATCGGGACTTTAAGTCTCCTAATTAAGTGCCTTGTGTTTGCGTAACATTTTCGTAACCATGAAGCCAACACTACAACTAGCCAAATTAGCACTCCTGATTAGCATGTCATCAATATTTGAATGACAATATGTAAACAACAAAGCCCGTTCTGACTGTAGAAATTTACGCCACCTATCTCCACATGGTCAGCTATGCTAGCGAAAATGTTATTGTAAGAGCTTCGCCAACAAACAGCCCGACGGAGGCGTATTAAAAAGCGAAATATATTGCTGTAGGCTTATCACGTTTTTAGATGTTTTCGCCATTTCGAACACCTTTATTATACGGTGGTGGTGCGCGGAGGCTGAGTTTTATTTTGTCATTCGTGATTGTTTCGTTGTCTGCTAACTTCCCCAATTTTGGCGTCCAGGTACGGTTCCTCGGAGGATGCCAGGGTTTCCACACTGAGTTACGTAGTTTTTGCCGTTGAAAGGGTGTATCACGAAATAACCATTGCATCAAAAGTATGGACAGCTGGCCAAGTTGATACGGTTGCACTTTTGAAAACTGCGTAAGAAATTTGACAAGAGCTGCCCCTACGGGTGAACATAGTCTTTATTGTGACCCCCTATTGTCTGGAGACAGTAGTATATAGCTTAATTGCATAAAACACTGCACGCATTTCGTGAGGCCGACAGTCAGTAATAGTCTGTGACATTTTATGGGTTTTTGAACAACGCCGTACATAGCTCTGTTTACCAGTGCGGTGCTTTCTGATAGAGGAGAGAAAAGATTGTTTAATGTCAGGATATTCTCGTCCACGCAGTCCTGCAAGACAACCCGTTTCGCTGTTTGTCTGGCCTGTGGATACTTCCGGTAGTACACTCTAATTCAAGTTTAGTCTTTATAACATGTCTTGCTAAATTTAGCGAGCAAGAAATAAAATGGCGCGCAGCATCACTACGCTAATATGGGACACTTCATTTGGCAACACTCTCTGCAGCTAATTACAGACCTATAAATCAATTTCTCAATAATATATACCATTGGCTGTACAAGCGTGGCACATTGCTTGAGAAGCGCTCCTCATACCATTACCACGCCAAAAAAAATGTTTTCCGTGTGGGTAAATGAGTGCAATGCAAAACCAATATTCTAGTAAACTTGAGTGCAAAAGTATACAATCTCAAATTTTCTGCGGTTGTTTCGGCACACCGCTTCCCATGCTCAGGCAAAGAGCTCCTATAGGCATTCCTGACAACCATGATCGCCGCTCCCATTGAAGGGGCTCCACATGAGGCGAAGGCGCCCTCTAGGTTGGGAACGTAGTAGTGCTTTTCCGTGCTCACTGCACCGAGTGGCCGTATTGGCCAGCTGAGCGTCAAGTCATTAATACACCGTATTTCTTATTCGCATTCGCACGTGCATGGCAACGGCGAACGCACGCTGAGTGTAACGGCGAGAAAAAGGACCTCGCGTTCGGAGACCCGTGGAAGTTTGCGCTTCAGCGATTGTTCGGTGCTGCCGTTCTCCCGCAGTGAACGGAGCTTGTTTTGTGAGTACTTGGAAAACCAGCATCGCCCACATGTTCATGGTCTTGCGCTCAGAAATCGGTCATCGTTACGAGGAAACGAATTCGATTTCGTCGCCATTCTGCTATCAGTGACCCTTAGTCAAGGGAAGTGCCTATGCTGTCGTTGTTTTTGGGGCTTGCAAGCGAGCCCGTATAGGTACGCAAGAGGATGGAGACTTCAAGAGGCGGTGTTCAAATCCATGCCCCTGAGACGACTCTCGGTGGGTCACAAAAACGATCTCGAAGGTAATGTTTTTGCAGTTTACATGCATCGGAAGCAATTTCCAGGGGCAAAATACGTCATGGACGCCATGTTTTAACACACCTAGTGAACAGTAGTGACCGAACAAGGGATGTAAACGCGTAAACGCTGATCCTTTGCCCTCGTTCCACCGCTAGAGTTCTCGCTCAGTAACGGGGATCCAGCGTCTCCACGCGAGGGAGGTTTCGTTGTCTATACACATCGCGGCGCTGCGTCGTTAGTCTACCTCAATATACAGTGCGTGCAACTAAATATCGCTGTATGGCTGTCGGTAGCTGCTTGTACAGTGGCAAGCGCATTAAACGCAAAGCAAAGCACACACAAAGGCCCACGGAAGCTTAGCAATCAAGCGTCAGGAGAACAAGAGAAGATGGACGGTCGTGCAAGGCCCCGCCTCACGTTCCGACGGGGGCGCGCGCTACACACGGCGGCTGCAGCGCGAGCGTTAATGGGAATGAATGCGACGCGGTCGCTGTCGACAAGCAAATGTTGCCCTCTCGGCCCTTTCCGTCGAGTGTGTGTGTACACACACGATACGGCACAACAAACAACGCCGGTTCATGCCTGACGCGCACGTGTCGTCGGTGTGAACAAAAGGGGTGGTTCCGCCGCCGCTGCTCGAGCTCCGAGACTGTCCGCGCGGGCACACAGCGCTTGATGGGCCTCCGGGGACAACGGCAATAGCGAGGCGTCGCGCGAGCAATGAGAAACAACGGGAGCTGGGACAGCGTGTCGCGCCGGAAGAAAGAAAGCCAGAGCGAGTTCCTCTTTCCCTCTTCTTTCTGCTGTGCGGAAGTGTGCCTTCCTCCTGCGGTCTCCTCTTCCTCCAGCTGGGCTTCCCATTCTCTGCCATCCTTTGGCCCCTCGTTTCCAAAGAACTGGGCTGGCGGTGCCTGAAAGTCGAGGAACTTGGATTCCTTTATTACGCTCGCGCGCGACACGCGTCGACGCGCGCTCGGTTGCGTGGACGTGCTCGTACACCCAGAGGTGTTTACACGCGGTTTTGTACTTTTGCGAGCAGCTTTGCGTGTACGCGTAGGTGCGTTTCCGCGTCCCTGTTGTGGGTTTGCATGTACGATTGCGAAATGTACACTAGGTGCATTATAGTCGTATGCCAGCAGATTTAATATCTTCTATCGCGCAATTAATGTTGCGCAAGAACACTACATCACTGAAACTTTTGAAGGCACAGCAAGTTTATCTGTTTAGGGCATGGTCGTTAGCCGCTGTGGCACAAGATATCGCCGAATGATTTCCTTACGTAATTTCTTTCATTTCGTCTTTCGTCTTCTTGAGAGCGAAATAGCAGAGAATGCAGAATGACCATGGCACAGGCTTTTGTTCGGAGTTTATCAGCCCGTTCCTCTTCCTTTAACGGATATCGGACGTTAGAATTCTCAGTGCTGCATCACAGACTATCGCTCAGTGCGACCGACTTCAGCAATCGCAGCAGCGCTATTGTGGCCTTCTGCAGCCTACACGATATTGTAGGCTGAGAAATGTTTTCTGTACATATCTGGTTTAGAGCAGTGCTGAGGGCAAGCCTTTCGTGTTCAAAGGAAGGGAAGTAGCACAGAAGGTGTTCTACGGTTTCTTCGCAACTACAGCCGTTGTAATAGGCCCTACCAGTCGTTTTCCTTTCTCCCAGCGTAGGGTATACCTAACCTCTAGTCTCAGCCCTGGTTAACCTCTCATGCTTTTCATTTATTCTTTTTTATTCATTTCTGCATATATAGATATATACAACGTTTCACATGACGCTACCTTCTGCGGGTTACGTAACCTTACGTCACACGTCCGTAATTCACTTACGCCTCCTGACACTCGAACGCCCCGCTGTCCCATTAATCGCCGGCGTTGCGGACCGAGAGTCGAGAAAACAGACCGCGTGGCACGCGATGTTGACGCAGCCCGTGAAGCCCCGATGCGTCCGTTCGCGTACAATACGGCACTCTCCCGTAAAAGTGTCTCTGCTGCTCCGCCGCGTCTCCCGCTGCGACGACCAATTTGCTCTTCTCGGCGAGTGTGCAGCAGCGGCAATTCGGCCTGCGGTAAAAGCTTCTCGTGGCGCTCAATTATTCCCGAAGAGAGAGTGAGAGAGAGCACAACGGTACTGTGCCCGATCTCGGAGGGCCAAAAAAGTTTGTCGCGCCCGGCGACTTCCCGCCGAATAGCATAAGCGAGCTGGCGGGCGTAGGCTATAGCTTTGTTTTGGCGCCGTTACCAGGGCAGAAGCGCGGGTCCTTCTTCTTGATCTCGGGGAATTAGCCGCTGCTCGTGCGCGTTTTCTGCAGCGAAGGGAGAACTGCACGAGCGCACGCCGAATTGCTGCTCTGTTTACGCTCGAACGAGACGCGAAAGTCTCCGGTGTTGGTGTTAACGGGAAACAGCGAGGGAGCACTTTCAGAGCCTCTGCCGTGCAAGCTCGTTCGCCAGTCCCCCGTCCACGTTCACGTATGCACGCGCCGAAGGCCACTTCGAGCCGAAGAAAATTTAATTTCCGCCACGCTTTGCTGCTTTTGTTGAGGCCTGCAGTGTTTGAGTCCGGCGTAGGCAGTCTGTTGGTTAGCAAGTTGCGTTGTGCTGCGGTGAGTGGCAAAGAAGTTTGAAGTTGGTTTTTCCTACGTGCTCACGAAAAACACTCAGCTTGACCACTTTGGTCTGGGAGCGCTCATTCACTTTCTTCTTTCGTATTCTCCGTGGTGTTTTGTATATAGTACAAGGCTTGAATTAAATGGGCTGCACGTGCTACGGAGTTTAATTGTATTTCCCGATATTTTTACATTCCACTCTCACGATATTTTTATTTTCTCGCAAAGAAAAAATATTGGACAAGGTCTTCAAGGAGTACGTACTTGTTCTACTCCCCATATATTGCGCAGCCCAATGCACACTATTTTATATAATGCACTGGTGTTGCTTGAGATTTATGGGAATCGGCTGTACCTCCTGTGACGTAATAATGCCCTTGTAATATGCTGTGTTGCGGATGTTAAAGCGCGATCTCTGTCCGTAGACCACTGGTTTCTCGACGTCGTGAAGCGAATGGCACGCCTGCACCCTGATGCATGGCAGAGCCTCCAAATGCGAGGCAGGCATTCCAGGCACCTTTCAGTCCCAGGCATTCCAGACACCTTTACATCAGTGGCAATGTTCCCGTATAAAAACAGCCACTGTCTCTGGCTGGCAGTCATAATACGCCGCCCTGTGCTCAACCAAAAAGAAAAAAAGAAAAAAAAAAAGGTCGTGGCTATAGTATTGCGCTTTTTTCAGAGCTGCGGGACCAGTCGTTCTTCTCGCCATCCATTTTTGCGCAATTTCCCGAAATGTTATGGAGTGATTTCGGACTAAGTGCACGCGACAGAGCCGACATTTTTGTTACATGGTACGTTCAAGCCTGTGACGATTCATACGTATAAGCCGCATGCGGTGTTCGCGGAACATAAAAAAAAGTAAAAAAAAAAGAAAGAAAAGAAACGGGACCTTGAAGCACCATGCATTTCTGCAATTCTGGCGTGGTGCGCGGTGTGGAAAACCATCCTTCGGGACGACTTCTCTTGGCGTACACAAGTTTCTGGCGCAGCATATCTGCTCAAGTATAGCGCAAGCTCGCGGTCTGCATTTGCAGTGGACAACAAACAGCTACCGCTCCCACGGCTCCCACGGCAGCACTTCGGTCTGTTCGGCGCGTGTTTTGCTCACAGCTCGTCCGCCGCCGTCGTCCATTCGTTATAATCCCCCGGAAAACCCGAGCGAGCACCGAGCTTTTGGTGCGTCTCAACCGGGGCGTCGCTTTTGCTGTTGCCGAATCGCCGGCCTCGTTCGTGCAGTTGGTGCGCGCGCCACAAGCAAAAAAGAGCCGGTATACCCACCGGCGGCGTGCCGTATAAGGTCCGCGACGAAAAACGGCGCAAAACAACAAGTGGATTAAAAAGCCATCGCGGCCCTAAATGGGCCCCACTGTCAAAATAGACGGACGGTAATGGCGCCCCTTCGCCCATGAACGCAACGCGCGCGCTAGCCCTCCGCCGGTGCCTGGTGCGGCACTCTCGCCAACTGCTCGCTTCCGCCGCAGCGGGCCCTGGTGCCGCGCCGTGGGCATAAATCCGAAGCCCCTCGCCTCGCGGCGCCGTTCCTCGCTGTTCATTCTGAAGATGATTATGATCGTTTTGTTGGCCCCGGGCCCGGGCTCTGCGACGACGCGCGGGCGTAGATTCGGAGGTGGCCTATATGAAATATCTTTATACGCCCTTCTCTGGCTGACAAGAAAAGGAGCCGTTGCTGCGGGGAGGTGAGGAACCCGGCTGCCGTTGCTCTATATAGTATAGTGGCGCACGGCGGCTGTGTATTGTGCCACACCGTTGGCCATTTCATCCTTTCTCGGAGTAGTGGTAACGGGGAGCCGCGCGTTGCGGCTGGTTTCTGCCGCGGAATTCCCGCCATGCGACAGGCGTATAGCCGTTGTCGATATTACCTGCCCGCTGGCTGAAAGCTACAGCGTGCGCCGGAAGGTCGGTCGCGGCTGGCGACACGCAGTTAAAACGGGAATGGGCCGGGTAGGGCGTATTAAAATGAAGCATGGCGCCACCCTGCGGCGTTCGGGAGCTCGCCGTATAGGGAAGCGGCGGCAGACGATTATTGTTCGGGCACCGTGTCGTTCCGGCCCTTTTGTTTTGGAGCAAGGCTGCCGCGTCATAAAGGAAGCCAAATGAAGCCAGTGCCGTCGCGTAAATCACGACGGGGCATAGAGGGAAATGGAAGGGTGGGGGGAAGGACAGAGAACCGCGAGGCAATCGGCCTGGATTTAGGGACGAAGGCCTCGTGGAAACAGAAGCGGAGGCCAGACGCCGCAGCAGACGACAAGCGCAGTACGCGCGCCATCTCCGTAATGGCCGCGATTCTTGTTTCGCCCCACGCAGCGTCGCTTCCGACGTGCCCTGCTGATGACGCCGGCCACGGGCTTTGGCTGTTCCCAATTGGGAACTCGCTTTGGGGCACTGCGCTCGTTGCCAGAGGCGGATGTTTTGAGATCGACTGTTATGGGGCGTGCTTTGCGCAGCGAAAGAGGCTCGCCTGAACTATATACGTTTGGCATTGTGCCGCACCTTAGCTCTTTCTTTTACGTGTCATCGTATACTTTTAGATTGACCTGCACGTACTATAACCGTCACAATGGGGCAATGATCCCGGGATATAGCCGTATAAAAAGAGCGCTGGTAGCGGTATGTCCTAACTTGATGTGTTTCACTAAAATATGCTATAGAAACGTTACAGCGACGCATTGATGTCCTTGGTTCAAGATAGACAAAATGAGCGTTATTACGAACTGAAATCAAGTTTTCACCGTACAACCGTAGCACAAACGTATATGCCCGCATTGCTGTAACAGTTATTGGGGCTAAAGTTACGAACACTTTTGACAGATGTCTCTAACGGTGTAGTTTATGTCTCTAATGACGTCTCTAGCAGAAAGTAACTCGCAATGCCATGCAAATAACAGCCAGCTTCTGCACATCAGCTTGTGCCGTTATTTTTCAAGTGTCCGGTTTGAATCTTTTTCTCCAGGAAGCCACGCTAACTAGAAACCTTTCAAACGCAGGACGAACTGAAATTTTTATACATTCTCCCTTCTCCCTATTAATAAACTTAAGCCCCCGCTGAGCAGGCCCTGGTGCACTAGAATAAGTTGTCAGCTATAGCTGTGTGAATGCGCCTCGTTATGGGTCACATTGAACGAAAGTCTTAGAGAAAACTAGCACATGGAATACGACCACCGTTCACCGCGGAGGCTGATGTCGCTGTTACGAAGAGAGCATGAATTGAGATTCAATATAAGAAACTGAATAGCGGAGAAGGGGCAAAACGGAGGTTTCTTTGTTCGTATTTCAACTCCCAATTTAAATTAAGAACGCCGTACGTAGGCGTACATGAATGCTCCGAACAAGGGTTGCGCGTTCAGTGATATCGCAGGAGCGACCTCGGGTGGTGGGACGCTCAAGGAAGGGTTGTCCCGGGGTCTTCGTTCTCGTTCTGCCGTTCATTACACATTCAGCACACTGCCGCCACAAATGCCACGTGCCGCGCCGCAAGCCGAAGAAACCGCCTTCAGTGAAGCGAAGCGCTCCGATGTCTCGGGCTATATACGCCGAAGGAGTGCAACGAGGGGGCTCGCCTTTTAATTAGGGGCAAGCCAAGTGCGGCTAATGCAATCACGACCGTGCCTCCGCCGTTGTCATCGCTGTTCGAAGCACCGCCGTCGCGGTCGTGCTTGTCGGCGGCTTCTCTTCGGCTCCTCTCTTGACCCTGTCCTCCATCCACCCCCTGGAGAAAAACGCACGAGACGGCGACCCTTCGGCTCGGCTGCACGCGCTATTTCGCTGAGCGCGCGGGCCGCAGTGCTCCGCTTTACCGCTGATTGCGCTCCGCCGCTTGGTTCCGTTCGCTCGTCTGTCTTCGACGTCGGGCTCGAAGTCGGCGGCGAAACGCACCGACCGTACCCGCTGCCGCTCGCCATGTCCCCGGGGCGGGCCCGAAGCAAGAACGATTCCACCGCACGGAAACTAATTTGCTTCCAATTCGTGTGCTTGTTGTCGGCATTGGGCTCTTTGAAGGAACGACATCGGCAAGAAGGCAATAAAAATTTTGCGAAAAGTGAGTGAGTGAGAGAGAGAGCGACAGCATAGTCAGCCTCAGTGATCTCCTTGCTGGGAAATCAAGAAAGGGATGCTTGATGTCACAGCTTGCAGGACGAATTTCGAGTAAAAGAAAAGGAAGAAAAAGGAGAGGGATTCGCCTTGCTCGTAATGCCGTGCGGAACTCGCTGCATTGGCTGAGTGACTAAGGCTTTCTATTGCGGAGCACAAGGTCGCGAGTTCGAACCCCTTGAGGCGTTCTTATTGAAGCGGGATGGAAAAAAAAAAAACGTTCGTGATACATTTAGGTGCAGTGTTAACCCCATGGTGTTCAATTTTGTGCCCAACACGTCGACCCTCATAGTTCCACATGCAGGTTTGTCGTGAAATTTATTAATCATAAATAAATAAATAAATATATAAATAAATAAATAAATAAATAAATAAATAAATAAATAAATAAATAAATAAATAAATAAATAAATAAATAAATAAATTATTCATTTACTGATTTATTGTCGCTTACTGTTGCTTAATTACGGTTCATCATTTCACGCAGAAATAGGTGGTGGTGTTTCAGCAGGGGTTAGCCTGGCGTACATAGCCGGCAATTGTTCCCACTTCAAGTATGAAGGCTATCGCATGCAAAACGAAGCGAATCGCCGAAGCTGCCTTCTCCACACAAGCTCCCTTATTGTGGAGAAGCCAACCTTGACAAACAGGTGTTGGAGAGTTTATACGGTGTAAATAATAATAATAATAATAATAATAATAATAATAATAATAATAATAATAATAATAATAATAATAATAATAATAATAATAATAATAATAATAATAATGATGATGATGATGATGATGAAAATTTGCGAAGATTTCTTTCTTCGGTGCTTTTCTTGGGATGTGTATGTTTGTGCGGGGTGAATGAGGGTTAGATCAGTGAGCTTGTCTCGTTTCCACTTGTTGCTTTGCTGGTGGAACGCCGCAGAATTCAACCAGCCGCTCGGTATTGGCCTCACACCTCCAACGAACCGTGCGATTACGGGCACGCGCAGCCACATCCTAACTTGCGGGTAAATGTGCTTACAGTGTGTTGCTGCCGCCTGCGTCCCATCCTGCAATACGAGAAGCTCGAAAAATGGAGTCGCATGTGTGACAAGCAGTTGCTGTAGCGAATGAATGACCAGCTGTAGAGCGAACGAAACAGCAGCGTGGCGTGACAAAGCCATGACAATGTCGCTGATTGAGCATGGCCATTATGCTCGTTTTCCTGCCTCCATTCGCGGAATATTTGCGCTCCGGAGAGACTTGTCAAGCGGCGCGTAATCATGCGCATTGTCAGCTTAGTATGCACCAAGCGAGTGCCCTGTTATCGCGACTCCATCTGAAGTAACAGTTCTTTTGTTGTGCCAAGCCCAAGCCGACGGCTCCGACCGGACGGCGCAGTGGTAGTAAATTCCCGCTGCCCGAAAAGAGATCGTGTGCCACCGCAGGCGATTCTCACCATGATCTCGCAAGATTGGCCCCGGGGGCGCTCGGAGACCGCGCCTGCGTAGCCAGCCCTGTCTGATCGTCGCGCGCAGCTGTTTTCCCGAAGATTTAAGTACCTGGCCACCTCTGTTACCCGTCGCGAGACCTTGTGTTGACTGCTGGTCGACGACGAACAATGGACAATGGGCCTGCACAGGAGTTCCCCGTAAATACCACCGGTCCGCTCCGCGCCCGTCGTAAAGATTGTTTCCACAGCGCCTGCTGTCCGAGCTGCAACGTTTCGCGCGTCAGCTGCTCGCGCTTGACGTCTCCCATTGGGACTCGTTCGTTCCGCGCTTCGTCTCAGTCCTCGCACATCCTTCTGTACTTCTGCAGAATGTGTTTACCGTTCGGCCGCCCGTCACTTTCGCGCGAGTCGTCACTGAGGAAAGTACGCCGCCAAATACGCGACTGTAGCAAGTAGCGTTGTGTTATAGAACGCAGCAATGCTGATACGAACCTCTAGCAGCACCCTGCGTTAATCCGACCGCATGCATGCGTGAAGCGGTGTAAAGCAAGATTCAGGGCTTTAGCTAAAACTGATGCAGGAGCAAGACGGAACTTGGTTTAATTTGACTGCTGTTACGAGTCTCAGAAAATTATGATTGTGAAAAAACGGTTAGTTTTCCGTCTCCGTTGTTTCAGGGCAGCCGACCATACGTGACCACATTTAATCGACCTACCTTTGTCCTGTTTCTCTCTCGCCTCTTCTTTCATACTTATGCTTAAGCATATTCTTCACACTTTTTTTTTTCTGTCGAGGTTTTCTTGTTTTTTTTTTTTTTTTTTTTTTTTGTTCTTGTTCGGAATCTGTGGTCGCGTATACGCAAATTTGGGACGATTGTTTTTTCCTGTTGTAGGATCTTTAGGTTTGATTGATAGTAGAGGTTTGTAGTGCTGCTCATTAAAGCATTTTTAAGTTCCATTATCACTTCATTTCCTCCTCCTTCTCTTCTTTCCATCACTTTATTGGCGTTATCATGCAACGTGTTGCGACGCATCGTTCCGAAACGACTGCAGGCAAACATGTCAGCTTCTGCCCATGCGGTAGTCTTATTTACTTGGTATTTCTTACAGATAAATGTTTATTTCGTGACGTTGGTCGCATTCGTGTTTGTCTTGTTTCCTTGGATGAAGTCAACTGGAATAAAAGATACCATTTTTCACCACCACGGACTCGATGTCGCATTGCACTATCATCGTCCAGTCGTGGTGCCGTCGTTACGGTCATGTCATCTTTGGGAGGTATTTAGTCGTCTTGCCGCATAGCCGTTGTTTTTGTCGTCAGTTCTGTCATCATCGTGCTTTCATCGTCGTCATTCTTGCCATGGTGCGTTGCGCTGCCAAGCACGAACTCGCGAGATCAAATCCTGGCCACGTCGGCCGCATTTCGACGGGGCGAAATGCAAAAAGGCCCGTGTACTTGGATTTAGGTGCACGTTAAAGAACCCCAGGTGATCAAAATTAATCCGGAGTCCCCCACTATGGCGTGCCTCATAATCAGTTCGTGGTTTTGGTAAGTAAAACTCCATAAGTAAAAAGAAAAAAAAGGAAAAAAAAACTTTTTGCCATTTCGTCGTCGTCATCGCTCTCGTCATCGTTCTCGTCTTCATTGCATCGTCGTCGTTCTCGTCTGCCCAGCTATCTCGCCAGTTTTCGGTGGCGCTATCGTTTGACCGGTTCGTCACAATTGTTCTCCCCTCTTCATTCACCTCGCGCGCTGCCTCTTTTCGTTGAGCCGTTCTTTCTATAAGACACGATCGGCGGGGCAAAGGCTGCTCTTGAGGAGGCCGCCGGACGCTTGGCGACCACGATTACACAGCCAACCGGGCGGCGCTTCCTGTAGCTCGTGCCGACGCTTGGTGGCGCGCAGCGAGGCCGAAAAATGGCGGCTCCGAATGGCTGCAGTCAGCCGCGCCGCTGAAGCGTTTCCTCCGGTCCTCCTCATGGTTCCTGTAGCTGTAGAAGTGACGCCGAGCGGGCAGAAATCGCCTCCTTGGGTTGAACCCCGAATCTAACTGCCTTACTTTTTTTTTTTTTTTTCACGGTGATCGCCGCTTCCTTCTGATCCTGCAGCTCACTTTTCAGGGTGCGATCTTCCTCATGGAACAATTGCAGGGGGCGGACACTGTATACGTCGCAATTTGTGTGTTCGGAAAGCTTTCTGCCACTTTTGCCACGCCTTGCGCCGCAACTCGCGGCGTTGCCTAACTGGCCCTTTAAGACCCGTCGAAACGTCAGCAATCAAATCGTAGCAGCAGACAGCGCAGTCTTTAGGCTATTTGTTCCTTGTTATATATAGCTGTCAATCACCGCTGCAAACGGGAACAAAACTGAAGGGGCAAGGTCGACGACAAGTAAACATCGTTGGCGTTACAGAAATAATGCATGCTGTTCAATTGTATCTCAACATAAATTATATTGAAGGTAACAGAAAGTCAATAAAAATACGTCACATTTATCATTATTTTTGAAAGCATCGTTGGCGTTACAGAAATGATGCATGCTGTTCGATTGTATCTGAATATACATTATTTTGAAAGCAACAGAAATTTAACATAAATACAACACCATCTATATAATTATTTTTGTAAGGGCATGCTATTGCTAGGAAGAGCACGCTTTGAATATATCTATTGTAACAGCTTCAATAAGCACGCTGAGCTTTAATTTCACAGCTCATTGAACACGTAGACGGCAACAATGGCCACTGGGACAAAGTGTGTGTTACATTCTATCCTTGCTCAACCTTTCATGGTTTGTGTGCTCCATCCTCTACAGGATAATCAAATTTAATATGATTTAGCTTTGATTTACAAGACTGATTCTCAGAAAAATAAAAGGCGATGAGGTCGCCCGGTGGTATGATTCGCTCTAATCAACAGTCATTAGGTCTTGATTCGGTCATTCTTGACTCAGCCATCAATGCGATTCTATACTTGACGCAGCTGCCCAGGTTATTTCGCCATATTCTGGCCTTTGTAGATCATGCTTCATGCCTCACAGTGTCTCCTCGAGGCGATTGCTGACCTGTGGTAGCATGTAACGACTACCGTACGTCACGTCCCCACGTCGCGCTGCCCTGTACTTCTCTTCGCCGCAGGCATCCATATATCCGCGCCGCCACAGTCCAGCGCTGCCGCGAGACGCGCTCTTAATGACCACGCTAACGGTCGCCAGCCGCCGCAGAGGAGGTTGTGTGCGTACGGCGACGTGTGAAAACTGGGCACCCGCCTACACACATATACACACACACCCGCGCGCAGCCGTGCGGCGTTCATGCGCCGGCAGCGTTACGGCACCGCTGCTGCTCGTGCGCGGAAGACTGCGCTCGCTCCCGATATATTGTGCGCGCCACGTCGACTGGAAAGCGCGATTTTGATACGCGCTGCGCACAGCCTGAAGGGACCCGCGCGTTGGCCGGCCGAAGTGGAAGAAGCAGAAAAAAAAAATAATGAAAGAACGGAGACTTCTTTTGCGGCTCCACTTCCGCCGTGCGCACTGAAGCAGGGCTGGCGCAGTCTTGTTCTTCGAGCAGGGCGCTTTATGCGCGATGCCGTCGCCTTTCGGTGGTGCATTGCACGCGCGCTCGGCTTTGGTCGCCGTCGTCGTCGACGTCGTCTCGTGCCAATGGGCGGGGGTGAACAGCCGGCCGACAGCCGCGCGCCTTGACGATTGACCGGACCCGCCGTACGCCCCCTTGAGCCCCCCCGCGCGACCGACGGCCTTTTGTTACGCGCCCCCCATATTCATCGCGCGCTACGGGTGGCGCTCGTGCGCGAGCGAGCGCATATGTTGACCGCCGTGGCTTTGTGCTGCGCCGGCCAGTTTATGGCGAAGGCTTGCGCCTGAGGAGGCCGTCGTTCCCCTGTTTACATCGCTTTGCTTTTCTATAGTAGCGCTATGCTTATGCGGTGCTGCTCTTATCAAGTGCCCCATGATATTAATTTGTGCTTAAGACAACTTGAGAAGTGCGTCGCGTGGTTATGTTGTTTCGATGCTGAATGGGAGTTTGCCAAATCGACTCCCAGTCACGTGCCGGTTGATGCGGAATGAAAGAACACCCACGTAATTAGACTTATGTAGGTGCCCTGGCCAGGTGGTCGATTCGGGGCAAAAACCTTATCAATTATTAAAAGCGCGCCGAGCGGTGCACGAAAATCGCATTTCTTCTAATGAGAGGTGTGAGCTGCCGCTCTCGAGAAATTATTACAAGAAGCGGCGCCATATCTCCAAACCGTTCCATGAAACTTACGATCTCGAACCATCGGTAGTGCTGGTATCGCGTGTGAGAGTTTTTCAATATATTATACACGACAAAAGCCAACGCGTCCCAAACATCATTGCAGACATGGATGGAAACAACTTTATAGACATATGTATCCAGTTTCAGACGTATAAAGTGTCGAAATTTTGGACGGCTACGCGACGAGCGTGCGCTGATCCAAATTCCACTGCTGCCAGCACGGCAGTAAAATGCTCACGCAATGCAGGAACAGCACCACCGCGTTTTTTACGGCGAAATCGCAAACCAGCGCCAACGTACCATTTCTCTGCTAAACTGCGTTGAACTGAACGGGTCACTTCCGAAACGCATTTGTTTCGCGCGTTTCCGATCGCCGAGCGGAGCAGGACGACAAAGACCGCACGCGAAATCCTCGATAAACGAAGTTTCTTCCCGGAAATACCACCACGCACTCTTTTCAAACAGCGACGCGGCCGCGCGTTGGAAAGTATTCCTCTTCCCGTTCGCCATCGGTTGGAAAAGGAGGAGGAGACGATGGCAAAGTGAATTCGAGCACCGCAGGAACCGAGGGGTGGGTGGGGGAGGCGGGAGAGGGGCAGAAACACGCGGCGAGGAAAACTCGCGGCTCGAATTCCCCGCTCAAAAAGTGCGCCAGCTCCGTCTCCCTTTTCGCGGTTGGTTTTGAGCAGCCGCAAAGCACGGGAAGGTCCGGATGTTCGCGCCGTCCGAACGTCCGGAGGAGGAGAAGGAAGGGAGCATTAATGGCCTGGGCTCACGTGCGCCAACGCCAACGCGTGGTAACGCGCTGGCGCTCCGAGCGTTCGCGTATATGTACACCATAGGCGCTAACGATATTCCACAATCAAACGTTCTCCCTGGTCGTCTCCGCGTTCGTTTTCTCCCTCGCCTTTTTCTCCCTAGCTCGCGGCGACACGCGTGGCCCCCGGGCAGAGTAAACATTATCGGCCGGATATGCTTCTAATTTCCAAAGTCCAGAGCGCGGTCCGAGAAGCTCTCTCGCGCGCTGCGCTCCGCTGACCGGAACCGAGAAAGATATTTCCAGCGGGCGGCTAACGCGCACCGCGCTCTAAACTAATCGCCGCCCGGGAGTGGGGTGGCCGGCCAAGAAGCGCGTTTTCGGCGGCATTCCTCCACCGAACCCAATCGCATCACACCGCGCGGCCACCGACAGAAAATGGATGCCGGACGCCCGCCGGCTCCGCAGAAGGAAACGTTCGGGGGAAAAAGAGGGGATCCGGGGAAAGAAGCCAGGGCCAACTTTCCTGTTTGCAATAAGGCAGCTCCTTCCATCATCGCGGGATCGCGTCGCTGCAGTAACAGACGCCACCCCGGTCCATCCGCCTGCTCTCCGCCACTCAGCAGGCATCGGGCGCTGGTTGCGGGCGCGCACACATATACGTGGCCGCCACTCTCCGCCGCCTCGACGTGCGTTCGTGTATATATTTCACGAGCCGTCCGTCCCGATGCAAATTAGGCCTAACTGGCTTTCCGGAGAGCCGCCTGGCCATTTGCGGCGGCGCCCTGTGTGTGTGTCCGAAGGCGCGCGAGGGCGGCTGACGGACGCGATGCGTTATGCGCGATGCATGCTTAATGCAGTTATTGCTTCTCGCCGCCTCCGTCACTTCTTCCTCCCTGCGCGCTCTCTGCGACTGGCAACTTTTTGGAAGTGCGGCCGAGCGGTTTGGGGGGTGGCAGGGAAGGGGTGAAAAAACGGGGCGTTGATTAGGATCGCGCTGGGCGCGTGCCTGTTGCGACGGGGGCTCTGCCCGCAGTGCGCTCATTACACGCGAATTCCAACAATGAACGTTTTCTCGTCTGCGCCCCACCACCGGCTCTGAATGCTGCGGCGTGCCTGTGGTGCGCGCGGTTGGTTTGTCTGTGCTGCCGGCACCGGCGGAAGGCGATGGCCTAATCGCCCCTGGATGCAGAGGCTCCATCTGCACGCCTTGAGAGCCGAGGGGGTAGGCGGCCGCATAGGAACGGAGCGTGCCCCTCGTGGTTGGTGTGCCTGCAGTGTGTAGTACACGCGTTCCTGGGTGTCTCCTTCATCTTTTATACTGCACGTTCCTTCTCCGCGCTCGGAACTCCTCGGGAGAATCGCGAGTTCGTTGCTGCGTCTCGCTATAGTCGCCTCACCTCCTGACGATCACCATTCGTTTTCGAAGACGCATTCGGGCGCGTGTGTATACACCCACGTGCCTGGATGAATTCGCTATTACGCGCCGTGCGCCTTACAGAGCGGCTGTCAGGTCGACTGCCATTGTGGCGAAGCACGTTACCGCGCTGCGTCAGACATGCCCGGTCTTCAAAACGCTGCGACCTCCCCCTCCAGTCGCATTCGGACGAGTCTCGAGCACAGTGGCTTCCTAACGACGTGATTAGGCGCTTCACTCCTTTCTTATTTTTCTTTTACGGCATCGTGTCTGCGCGTTTCTTCAGACTGCCTAGCGAAGTACCGCGACTGCATCGGCTCTGAGTGAATGCGATGTAGTTGTCTTATATAGAAATAGAAATAAAGATGCAAAGCTATAAGTACGAAGTGGCAGCCGCGAGAAGAATGGCATGCCTATTTTCGTACAAGCACGCAGGCACGCGTGATTCTTAGCAAACCGAGTGCGTACTCTGAGACAAGCTCTTTAACTCCGTTCGAGGCACGTCGGTGCCCTGGCCGAAGTTTGTGACGCGCCCGTTTGAAGGCATTTCGAAAGACGACTTTTGTTCAGCGCAAATTGACGGCAGTCGCGAGTCAACGTCGAGATGTCCGCAAGAAAATAAATGACAGACCTGGCTTTCGGTACAGTGACCCATTCTGTCCTTGATCGTCAACCTGTGTAGTCATGTCTGTCACTTCATCTTAACACCCCTCTCGTATTGTGCAAGATGAGTGAGCGACAAGAAGGGAGTACATGTTCCTTTACAACATATATGAATATCCCAGTATGGCGGAGGCGTGTGCATACTGTTGTTAAGGCATTGATCATTTCGTGGCTGCTTTGTCGTTAAGCTCTGCTATTCCTTACTCCCGCCATATTTGTGGAGTCGCGTGCGGCAGCCATCTCTCATTGACGCTTTTGTTACAGCTGCCGCACAGGGGTCAGTCAGGTCAGTGCGGTGATGCTCACGGCTTCTCCGAAGAAATAGAGCGAGAGAGAACACGTTTGTATTTTGCTTCATCGATCTTTAATTCTACAGAAATAGTTTCCACAGTTCAGGTTTGTGAACTAAAATACGATCCTCTGACAGCTCTTTAGCTATGACGTTCTGCTGCTACTGAGAACGAGGTCAGTGGTTCGATTTCCAGCCACGCCGCATTTCGGTGAAGATGTAATGCAAAAGCGCTCGTGTACCGTACTTTAGGCGCATATTAAGAACATTAGATTTGAATTTAAACCCAAGCCACCGCTATGGCCTCTCTCATGGCCCATTGGTGGCGTTTGGACGTTAAACTCTATTTCGCATTGTTTTCCTCGTGTTACCATAAAGTGAACGATAGCTTTAGCAAATGTGGGCCCGAGGTTGGTCTCTTTTGCGCCTAATAGCAGATAAGACTCGCTACCACACTCACTTCAACTCAGCCTGAATATATTTGGCAAACTACCTATCGGTTACACAGCCGACAACTAGAATGGAGAACTTGCAGTCAAGTGTGATAATATATCATAAAAATGTCCAACACATACATTTGATAAAACGCGTACACTTTCTCGTATTGCCGCCTTTGTTCTGTGGTGGTTCATTTTGCATTAGCAGTGACATCACTTTACGGGATGTGAAAGACAGCTAGGAGTACTTGTAGAGTTATGAGAGTAGCTTTCGTGCTACATTCTTGAATCGGCTGACTATAGCGAGGCAGGTATTGAAGTAAAGTTTGGTGTTTGAGGGAGTGCAAGCAGCCAGAAAGTGTCATTATTTGGAATTGCGCAGGTGTGAACTGTCCCTTCAGCGCTCGTGACTTGTTGGTCGTGTGTTCCGTTCATCTCCGTCATCCCTCCACTTCGCGTCAGAGATACTTCGCAGAAACGTTATATCGCAGTAAGTCAAGAAACCGGCAGTTGCGCTTCAGTTCCAGTTCAGAATATATCGATGCGTACGCTACTCATATCGATAGGAACATACATCGTTTCTTGCATACTGTTATATCCCTATAGTATATGAAATGCTGATCAACTCATATCATGCCGTCCATACAAAACACAGGGGCTAAAGAAGGGTCGAATGAAGACAATAGTCTTCAGAAAGAAAGACAGAATCAACAGAATGGGCTAGGGAGGGAATACACTTCTCTCTCTCCTCTCTGACGAATTTCGCTCCCAGGCAATTATACACAGAGACTGCAGCTTCAAGGGCGCTGCACTTAACTGCTAAAACTCAACGCAGATTTTCGTCGAACGGTGACCCAAGGAAGAAACGCTCGCGTGATACCGGACCGTCAAGGTGCTGCGCCGGAACGACCATTGCCCACATGTCCATTTCCCGCCCCTTCCCCTTTACCCATACACTTGCGCACACAGTACACGGCCCTGTTCGCGCCACCGCTGTAAGTCAGTGCCCCATTCAACACGGGGCGACTTCATCAATGGTGGCTACGGCATTCGTGGCCTGAACGGCCGTCGCGGACAGTATATATCCTACATTTTTTTCCCGATAATTTTTTTTCTTATTTTCTTCCTTTGCTTCGCGCTCGAGGAAAAATGCTTCGAAGAATATGACCCGTTAGTTCCTTGTTCTCTAGAGAGCACATAACTGCTTGCGAGAACGAATGTAAATTTTGACATAGAATGTGCACTTTAGCTCATTTCATTTCAATGTCACTCACCTTTTACAGAAGATTGTGTACGCGTCGTTGTTCTGTTAAAATATTCGAATCTCCTTAAGAAGAGCTGCCGTTCCTATAACTATATCGTTAAACAAGACGTGCTGATGCGCATGCGTAATAAAACTGCCTCATTCCGTTGACTTCTATCACTTCCACATGAGCTACCTCTATTGTACGTGACACTCTGGAGAAAGCACGCTCACTGACCCTGTTCTCCGATCAGCGATATTGCATGGGATGTTTGCCCTGCCATCAAAACTTCTCCTGCTAATCACTGCCCTTCAGCAGAGACAGCCTCCCCACCACAGGTATACGAGGCGCGACCACTGGCGTGATTAAAATAATCGTTATTTACCTACAACTGCCTGTGGAGTTGTTGCGGCACAGGCTAGCAGGCAGCAAACTATAGTGCACGGCTCCTCGAGCTGGAAGCGCCGACGAAGAAGAGGACGCCATGCGTGCGACGCGAGTCCTGCTATACGACGACTGTTTGGTGATGCGCCCATTTACCCATCACCGGGCTGCGCGAAGCTGCCTGCCACTCGCCGTCAGCTGGACACGCGGGTCCCACAAAAGGCTTTGTCCGAGCCGTTCTTCGCCACACGACGCGTATCAACAAAGACTCGGCCGCTCTTTGCCAGAGCGTATAATAGTTAGCCCGTTGCCCGATAGACCTTGACACCGTGGCCTCTTCGCACGTGGGGCCGAGGGAGACAGTCTAATGCTAAGGCTTGCTGGCTTCCACGGACCGCAGGCTCCTTAGGTGATGCCGGGTCGGTTCTGTTCACGTCACCCGCAATGGCACGCACTGATCGCATAACGCTGTTAACCCGCGAGCCTTCTAACCACTGACGGCGACTGGCAGCGACGCGTTAATTTTAGCGTATAGTTTTTGACGCCGCACGCGGCTTCGATGTGCGAGGAGAACAGCCACGGCGGGTTAACGTCTCACCTCGGGACGAGACTGACACGTCCTTATTAACACCTTAACTGACTCGATGGCGCTGGTATGTTCGCGTGAATTATACGCACGCCGTCCTGCTGTGGGTGCGTTCCTACAAGCCTGCGTGCTGCATCTACAGCAGCCTATTCGGCGGGGCATTAGCGGCGTCTCGTGCCTCCGTGTCGTGGGGATTACACGTTTATTGCGTGGGGTAAACAGCGCTAATAGAGTTTGCGCCCAAGTGTCAGGGACCTTGGTGCCAACGAGCTGTCCCGATTGTTTCAGCTCGTCTCGAAGCCCCGTCCACGCTTGCAACACTGCCGTGATCTCGCTTGAAGGCTCCGAAGCGGCGGGCGCACTCAGTCAGTCATACTGGACCGACCTTTGGCGAAGTTGAAGGTCTTTTTTTTTTTTTCGTTGACACACGGCTGGCTCTCGCCACGGTCATTACTACAGCCTTCGCGCGCACAGCCGAAAGAAAGCGAAGATTCCCGGCCTTCGGAGTTTTAAAGGCTATTAACAAATCGTCCATGTCGTGGCCTATGCGCTCGATAAGCACTGGCTTTCGCGCGTTCACGCTTCATTTTCCGGCTTTCCAAGCAGCATTAGGTCCGCGGCAGGCCGCTAGATGTGGACAGGCCGCTGTTTGACCAACACTAATTGCTCAGGCGAAAATGGACCGAGGCGTGTTTGTGCTGCTGGAAAATTACCGCTTGTGAATATACGCGTCTTGTATAGCTCACCGGCCAGCCGGTGGTATAGGACAGCACTTCCTCGTCGCCTCTTGGCGACCTATGCACTTCGGCGGCGACAATCTTCGTCGTCGCCTTAGTTGCTTTGTTTTTCTCCAACTCGTGCAGTCGCGCTACGCGTCCAGATAGCCCGGCACTTTCAGCTTAAATAAGTGGAAGAACGAAAAACAAAACGCAGAAGGAAGGAATTGCACGGGACAGCAGCCGAGTTGGAGGCGCGTGTATGCCCAGCACGCCTCCACCTCCTTCCAAACGTTAGACCCCGGGAGTCGAAGGAAACGACGCAAGACCAAATTGTTCGCTCTCCAAGGTGGCTGCCTGCTTGGCTGCGCGCGGCGCGCGTCTCTGCTTGCTGCCGAGCGGTTTCAAACAATGATAGCCTATGAAACAATGGTCCTCCTCCATTACCTTTACTTTTTTCTTCCTATTTTATTCGCCCTAATCTTCCTCTCGGGCAAATGGCGCCTCGGTGGCTCCTTCGCCGCCTTCTGGGAGCGGGCGGCCGCCGTTCAAGCCTGCGCGCCTCTTAAGAGGAAGCGATAATGGAAGCTGCTCCGCTGAACAGCCACAATTAAACGGCCATCGTTGTAATGATCATCGGAGGAGCTGCTTCATCCTGCACAACGCTATCCCCCCCCCCCCCTTTTTTTTTTTTTTTTTTTTTTTTTTCTTTCTCCGCCCCAACTCCTGGAAGGCGCCCTTTCCTGTTACGCGTGCACGTCCAGCGTCCGACCAACTTCTCCGTCGCCGCGGTTCGGGGCGCAATTATTATTCCGCGACTGTGTGCGGAGACAATGCGGTCGGCCTCGCGAGGCGCCCATGGACTCGCAATCTTAAGCCGACCGGTCGCATTGTGCGCACGCCCCTTCCCTCGCCCACCCGTCCCCAGCTGCATCCCGTGGTCTGAACCGTGTTCGCTCCGAATGCGGCCATCCGACCGCGGCCATCATCAGTTCGCCGCGCCCGGCGACGTTGGCGTTTTGTCGAATGCTTGCAATGTAGCTTTAGATTGGTTTATATGGGAGAGGAGTCGCACCAATCAAGGCGCGTGCAGTCAGAGCGGCCTGTCTGCGTATTTCGTGGTGCTGTGTTATGCACATCTGAAATAGATAACAGTTGGCCCTGTTTGTGTTTACAGCATTGAGAACAGGCTAGTTTGCCGTAAAGCACAACGCCACATTCGTCGGAAAATAAACCTCGTTGGGGAGCCAGGAAAGACGCAGCATGAAGATGGAATGTAAAAAAAATAATAAGCAAGCAGTCGGTTGCGTGACGCACAAGCAAACTATTCTTCGCAATGTCATGTTGACTGCCACTCGCGTTGTGGCCATTGGATGCGGTAGAATGTGCTTAGGCAAGTGGGGCTTCACTTTGCCTCCTGATACAAACTGGGTGCTGTTACTCGGAGTTCCTGGAAGCCACTAAAGTAATGCCTCTCTCAAGAGCATACAAACTGCTTACCCATTACTCTAAAATCAAAAAAAGATGGCTGACTAATGGAGTAGCACACGAGGAATAAGGATTATAAACAGGGATAAGGTGCCTCAGAAAGGCTGGCCAACGTTTCGATAGGAGGACCTATCTTTGACGAAGATAGGTCCTCCTATCGAAACGTTGGCCAGCCTTTCTGAGGCACCTTATCCCTGTTTATAATCCTTATTACCCATTACTCTGTCATGTGGAAGAGCTCCTCGGGCGATTCGGACGCTCTCAATATCATTAATCTGGAAATAAAGGGCATGCCAATTCTGCATAGCTTATCGTGTTGCACAGTTCTAATCATTAACCAGTGAAGTTTTGTTGTGAGTTCAGACTGTTATAGAACTCTTCGCCGAGGAGAAAAAGACGATGCTTGTCAGATTTTTCCTGAACCACGGTGGCCCTTCACGCGACACAGCCTCGACTGCTCGGTACAGTATGTCGCTTAGAACATCCTCCAAAACCCACGTACTTTTCGAGGAGTTGTATAGTTAGCTCACTAAACGCTGCTTAACTGCTGGGAATTTTTGAAGGACCAACTTCTGCTACACAGCCGTCCGCTGTGCACGTCTTTCTCTTAACCATTAAGTCTCTGCAGGGACGTCCGTTTCAAGGAACCGTTATTGTGGCTCCTGTCGTTTTGTCAGTTCGTCCTTGCTTCTGTCTTCGCCCGTTGCGGGCACTTATTTCGAAGGAAAACCTGCCAGGAAAGCGTCGGGAAATGATCCCGCACAAATTAGCGGAGGTGAGCGCAGGCTAAGACAATGGCATCGTCAGTCGGTCTCTCCTGCACTCTCCCTTGCGTACGAGGGAACACCAATCGCAGCTATACGCTGGGCGGGCGCCTGTTACAGCCCTGCCGACTTCTGCTATAACTGCCCCACTGCCGATCTGTCACTGCCTGCGTGCTTTATACGCGACTCAGTTTGCTTTAGGCGCGCTTCCACGCTTTGCCGTAAAAAGGAAGCCAGAGCGTGTGCTCAATGATCATCTTACTAAGCCGCTGATGTTTTTCGCTTATTCTGGTGAACACTTTTGATAGCGGGGAGACCGAAAGAAGTCCGCCTGACTTGCGTCACTCAGCGCGTTAAAGAACCCTCGATCGTGCCCAGAACTATACTCTGATTTGGAACTTAGATTTGCTTTCGCGCCCATCTGATATAACGTAACTGTCGAATTTTGCCACGAAGATTGTGATACCACCAAAAATGTACCAAAGCAATGTCCAATAAAATATTTTGTCCCACTTGGAACTCCTCGGAAGCGGTGGAAGAGAAAGAGAGATATAAATAATGTACCCAATAGGAAGGGAAAATACTTTGGCAGGAATCTGCATGTGTCGCCTGCTGTGAACTGGTTGGAGAAGAAAGAGAGAGAGAGAGCACGTTCAGAAAAAGAAGTCGGGGGGGGGGGGGGGGCTGGACACGTAGGGTATGAATGAATGTATGAATGAATGAATGAACGAACGAATGAATGATAATTCTTTATCCTGGAATGGGATTACTCTAGTTACTTGCGAGAACACTTGTCAGAAGCCCTAGCTCGTCAGAGAAGAAACCTTTGCTTCGTTCTTTGTCCACTCCGTCGTTGGAGACATCTCTGACGGCGGAGTGGCGTCCTTGAATAGACGTCGTCGTGCAAGTGAGCCGTGGTCTGCCCGTGCCCCCTGGCGCTGTTCACCTGCGGTCCCGTCAGGGGCGTCTCCTCCTTTTCCTTTATTGTTCGCCTCACCTCGCGGCGTAGTTTTCTGGGGAAGCCACACGAGCGTGTCCAAGACGACGGCTAAAGAGCCACGGTCGCAGCTGCCGCGGTTCCACTGAACCTTGCCAGGCGCAGCACGGCCGCATGCGAACAGGAAGAGCGCCGTGGCCTCTGCTTCGCAGCCGCATGTAGCAGCAGGTGTATTATTCGTCCACTCGCGATGGCGTCTTGAGAGCGCGCATGCAATAAAGCCAGGTCGGTGCGCAGACGCGTCGAGCCCTGCACGCTCCGTCGAGCACCGTTCGCGCTAATTTGGTCGCCTTTATCGCTCATTCGCCGCCGGACGATGCGTCGGCCGCTGCTTGCTGCGTGTCGGCGGCCATGCCAGCAGCCACAGCAGCCGGCGTCGACGGCGCCCGGGGCTCGGCGGCGGCAGATGCCCCGCGCCCGTCGTCTGATTATACGACTTCCGTGGCGCTCGCTTCTCTTAACGATCCCCGCCGATTAAACCGTCGACGGCGTCGCCGCACCAGTCGCGCCAGGGGTCGCCGCGTCCACAGCGCGACAAGGAATTGGCCACCGCGCTTGGCGATGACCCCGAACGCTTCCGGTGCCACTGCTGTGGTGGCCACGTACGCGCAATCTGCCGCGCTCTTTCTTGACGCGGCCACTCCGCCTCCTCCTCTGTCTTCTCATTCTCTCTCTCTCGTTCTTTTCGTTTCTCCGCTGCTACAGGCTCTTTCATTTTTCTGATTATTTCCAATGTTTCCCTTATTTTTACTGCGTTTGGGAAAGAAAGGGATTTAGGTGGGATTCGCCTGTTGATCTAGATGGCGAGTGAAATGAATTGCCAGCGCAACAAAAGCAGCTGCATCAGTGCACCTGACCGTGGCGTGACCGCGTGCTTAGTAGAACCTGCTTCTGGAGAAGTTATGCATCATTGGCACAAGTGTCACTTGTGACACGGACGTGTGGTTTAGGTGTCGTCGAGGTTCTCCACCTTCTCAGCTACTGTCGCCACGAACATCATCACCTTTGGTGGTGTCGTCATGTGGGTGTAAAGTGTAAGCACGTGATGCTTTTTCTGTCGTTTCACGTATCAATAAAGAAGTAATATGCTACCGGTTATTTCAGCAATCCTTAAGGAGTACTGAAAAAAAATTATTCGAAATAATAATTAGCAGAAACAAATTACAAACATGGTGGCGAATTCCACCATGTTTCTAATTTAAGAACAACCGAGAAAAAACAGGAGGGACAATAGCGAGCAGTTCAAGAATCAGTCTTTCTTTTTTTTTTTTTCTCGTCCTTGTTATAGCGTTAGAAACGACGAAAATGAAGATAAACACTAAGGGGGAAAGAAATGGTAAGTGCTCAACCTAAAAAAAAAAAAAAAAAAGGTTGGGCTGTAAATACCGCAGCATAAATACCAACAAAAACCTTTATGGCGTGACAGACGTTGCGGAATATGCACTTGAATTTCACTTGAGACGACGGTGTGCGGACGCTGATCCAGTTACTCGCTGTTTAGAAAGAAAGAAATTAACACCTGCGAGGTGCAAAAGTTGAGCTGGGACATTCAAGAGTGACGGCTACTTTGCATCGACATTTTGTTACTCATAATCAAGTTCCATGAGTACACGGTCTTTATAATTTTCTGGCTTGCCGTGGCTGTCTAGGTGTCGGCCACGAGCCCTTGAGTTCTGGCTGCTTCCTCGGCCCGCTGGACGGCCCAGAGTTGGTCTTCGAGGGCGGAGCTGATTCGCCCAAATCGCCGAATAACTCGCCGGATTATAAATAAAGTTATCGTTCGTTCGTTGCCGTGGCTGTCCTAGCCGGACTTTTTTGTGTTGTCTTGCTTAGCCCCCTTGTCTGCGATAGAGACTAAAAGCAGATTACTTCGGCCTGAGTAGGGTCCCCCCACCCGTACATCGTTTTTTTTCCGTTCCCTTTCTCACTCTCAGGTGCAATTTACCGGTGTCATCACATGCTTAAGAAGTGTCACTGGTACAAAATTTAGCGATTTTCTGGGTATAATGAAAATATATACTCTAATTTAAAGGAGCTCATATTAATGGTATCAGGCATTCTGATGTACATAATAAATATATTAACTGCTGTGAGCGGACTACTGGCTAGTCACATGTCTGCACAGAATTATGAAAGCCACTTATCTCCCATCTGACTATATATGTATATAGCAAACATTGTCGCGAGGAATAGACAAGCTGATGATGATGATATCTTGTTTGCCACAAGGTGATGATGATTATTATTATTGTCATCATTAGTACGTTTAAGTTCATTGCAGGGCGAAGATCTCTCAATAGACCTTCACATAACCACTGTCCAGCATCAAGTGAACACATCCCATGCCTGCAAATTTCCTACTTTCATCATTTTATATGCTTATCATCACCATGATTACTAGCGACCTAACAAGTGAAGTGCTTTGAACGTAGTTCTCGTCGAGAATTGAAGGTTGTTCCAGGGGTTCAAAAGTAAAAGAAAATATCTATAAATTCATCGTCAGTGATGCAAAAAATGGGCTCCGCAAGGAAATTTATTCCATCTCAAAGGCGCAGACCAGCGGACCGGATTAAATCCAACACAACAGCACGCTCCGATAAGCCAAAGGAAAACGATACCCGTTAATGAAAAGGGCAAATCACTCGTACAGCACGCGGCAGCCAGCGCTTGCTTCGCAAAGAACAGAAATTAGCCGCGCCACCTTCGCCGTTCAAACGAAGAACGGGCCGCGCGGTGAGCTAAACACTCGGCGGCCTCGCTCGGGGCACACGTCTCATCTTCTTCTGCTGCTGCTGCAGCTCCCGGGAGACGTCGGCGCCATCTTGTAATTAATGTGCATGGCTCGACGCGATAACGGCTCCGTCCGCCGCAGCAGCAGCTTCGCTTCGGGAACCTATATGGAGCCTCACCGACCCGCACACAACACATGTACATGCACGCGCTGGTCGCTTCAACTAACACGCTGAGCGCGCGCGCGCGAACCTAACTAACAGTAATCAACCAACCCAATAAAGGCGACGTTGTCGGAGGAGCCAAGCGCGAGCTGAGTGACGATGCCTCCTCCGATGTAACCCGGCTCCCCCGTTTCATCGCCCAGGTTATTTTCTTACTTTCAAAGGCCGCTTTATTTTTGCTGCACTCGGCTCGCTTGTCGTCGCTCCCGATCTCTGTTGTTTTCGCCCTAGCGAGGTGGAATCCTCCCGGCGAGGCCTAGGCTGCGGGTTGAGAGTGTGTGTTTGTACGTGCCGTGAGGCAACGGCCGGGAGTTCGGGAGGCTGGCGCGGATGGGGCCCCGAGAGCGGGCCATACATAACCAACTTAGCATTGCTGACGGCGCGTGTCGCGCGACGTGTGTGTAGCTTGCATGCCGCGGGGTTTCGGCACTGCGGTGCGGGTTAGGCCAAACCTGTTCTTTTTTTTCGTCGCCCGCTTTGGGTCGCTTTCTCTTGTTTGTCCTGGGGTGTACTGCAGGGGGCGCTGCTGTTCCCTTCCCGCAGGACGGTATACAGTGTCGGTATATTAGAGGTGGGCTTTCCGGCAGTTTCCTGTCCTCTTTAACTTTCCCCTGGAAAACGAAAACTGATAGAACGTGCGTTCGCGTTCCCTTTTTATGTTTCACTAGTTGACAATTCTTGCAGGGATAAAAGAAAGTCACGTAACAAATGGTTAAAGGGAAGGTGTGAGCATGTTTCGCGTTTAAAACAAGCTGGTGGCATTCGCCACCATGTTTGTAATTTATTACTGCTGATTATTATTTCGAATCATTTTTAATAAACGTATCTGCATCCGGGTAGGAAGGAGCATCCAATTTATTTTTATCTATTCCTATAGATATAGGATCAAGCAATCTTTATCTCTAATATACGTATACCAACATATGCCGTTCACGCAATAATGACTATTTACTATTACACGCGCAGAGCTATTTCTCCGTCTCGCTGACGGTGTTAGATCGAGTACTGCAGCCTCATGAGGACGATGCAAGGACAATAGCCTGTTGCTGGAATCTCTACCTGCGCGCTTTTTTCAATTCATTTCTTTTATCTGTATAAACGGAACCTTGGTAACAGCTGGATATTCTAAACGTTAATCATTTACTTAATTTATTGCTTATTGCAATAAATTAACGACCCCATTGCCAGGTCGTTAATATGTCTTGCTGCATAGGCGCGTGCCGACAGAACTCGCAGAACTCTCTTCCATCGTGGTGTAGCCAGCGTGCTCCGAGAAGTGTATACGCTAGAAAAGTATATTTAAAAACAAAAAGACGAAGAAAAAAATGAAGAGAAAAAGTCGCCCGGCGCTCATAGATCTCGTTCCGCATTTATCGGTCTCCACAGACCAGCACGACTGGAAGGGTCGCATTGGCCCGACTCCTTGTATGCAAGTTTGTCTACGCACGCCGCGCGCACAGAAAACTGTGCCCGCAATTTCCGAGGAGACAGCATGCAGATATCCGAAGCAACGCATCGCGTTGCGCCGTTCCTACTTATTTTTCCGCAAAATTAATTCACCTCCGACTCTCGAACTTTGGCGGTTCCTTCGCCCACCTCCCAAGTAAACATGATCAAACTGAGGAACACACGTGTACACATAGTGAAAGAAGGCAGTATGAAGAAACTGGATAGCGCCGCACAAAAACCCAATTTGAGCCGAATACGCTCTGACTGTGTGTCCCCCCTGTCTCATCCCAGGGGAGACGACGGCGAAGGACTATACGCTGCAGGACCTCCACTGTCACAGACACGAACGAATGCAGGCATCGAAGGAGCGCGGAGCCAATTGCATATCGTTCGTACACGCGGAATACATTATACGCGGGAGCTGCATTTCTTCTTCTCGGAATGAAAAATTTATCTCGCCCGCCGGGCGTCCAATTCACATGCCGAATCTGTATGCGAAGTACTGCATAGAAAAGAGAGGGGGGCATGCTATAGAGCGCGCGGTGAGCGTCATTGCGTGGCCGCGCGCCTCGATGTGCCTTTGCTGCGGGGATGTTCCCAAGCTCTGTGCGTGAACGATTCCCTTCGCCGACCCTCTTGCTTGTTGGTGTTTTGCGCAAGAATCGCCACATTTGCTTTATATATTTGCTGCTTTCGTTAGCTGAGGCAGGCTACGTGGGGCAGGTTGTCGTACACATCCGTGCGGTCAAGAGATGCATGATTTGATAAATTATACGGCCCCGATATGGCTACATTTCACAGCAGTGCAAGGAGGTTGCGTCTCCTTTTTTTTTCTTTATTTATTGTATTCTTTTTTTTTTTTTTTTTGTATCCGTCTTTTTGCAATTTCGTGAAGGCAGTGTTCGGGGGGGGGGGGGGGGTGTGCGTTCGAATTCCAAATACATTTCGCTGTCAGAACGATTTGCTTTGGACGCCTTTTTCAGTCAGAGAACTCGCGAGGCGAAGGCTGTTTTTTTTTTTTTCTATGGTTATAAAATTGGCGGTACATCCATCCTTTGAAGATGATTAGCGACTTTAATGTTATTAGTAATGTATATTTGGGTTGATGGGTAATAGGTGATTATGTGTTTTATATGTGATTATTATGAAAGGCCGCACTCATACCCAGTGACACATATACGGAGCGGCCCAAGCTGGCATCAAGGAGGTTTCTTTCAAGAGCGGCACACGCCCAGTGGCGAATACCCGGTGACCCAAGTTCGCTTCAAAGAAGTTAATTGAAGAAAGACCCATAACCAGTGCCACATACCCAAGTTAGCGCCAAAGAAGTAGATTGAAATGCACCGCGTGCCCAAAGATTCATACTTAGTGACCCAAGTCGGGCTGACGGTTGGTTTTGAACCCTGGTCCGCCAGCATAGCAACCCGGTGATCTGGCCATGGACCATGGACTACCTAGTGACCCAAGTTGGCGGGAAAGAGGTTAGGCGCGGACATACATAAAGACATACCGGAAACTGAGTGAAGTTCCCAAAGAGTGCTGACAGCATTAAAAACAAACATGAACATGCTCGCGCGAACCTTACATGTGTGTTGTTTGAGATATAGAGAGAGATGAAAGAATAGATGAAAGGCAGGGAGATTAACCAAGAGTGAGCCCGGTTGGCTACCTTGGTTGGGGTAAGGGCAAAAGGAAGGAAAATATTAAGAATGTCTTGATAAGATGTTCATGCTCATGAAGTGGAGCCAGTTATAGAAAATCTAAGGTCGAACCAAATACAAGATGTTATAGGGCGGCAATTTTTTTTCCTGATTTTCTAGCTTTACAATGAACTCCTTAAACGTCGCCATATAGTAGTGTTTATCACCTTCAGTTGAAAGTTAATACGTAGAAGACGAAGGTAATGTTCAATAGCCTGGCAAGGGAACAAAAATTCATGGTCGCCAGTTAGCCTCTAGAGTCTGTGTGTGCAGGAGTACGTTTATCGAGATCACTTATTCGCAGGGTACCCCGATCACGAGACGGAAATTTACAGAAGAATAAAAATGGTTTGGAGCGCACACGGCAGGCATTACCAAATTCTGACTGGAAGCTTGGCACTGTCGTTGAAAAGAGAAGTGTACAATCATTGCATTGAACCGGTGCTAGCATATGGCGCCGAAACTTGGAGGTTAACTGAAGGAGCTCGAGAACAAGTTAAGGTCCGCACAAAGAGCGATGAAACGAAAAATGTTAGGTCTAACATTAAGACACAGGAAGAGAGCGGTGTGGATCAGAGAGCAAACGGGGATGGCCGATATTCTAGTTGACATGAAGAGGAAAAAAAATGGAGCTGGGCAAGCCATGCATTGCGTTGGGCAGTTAACCGATGCACCATTAGAGCTACAGAATGGGTACCAAAGCAATGAAGCACAGTCGAGGATTGCAGAAGATAAGGTGGGGTAATGAAATCAGGAAATTTGAAGGCGCAAGTTGGAAACAGCTAGAGCATGACAGGGGCAGTTGGTGATAGATGGAAGAGGCCTTCGTCCTGCAGTGGATATAAATATAGTCTGACGATGATGATGATGATGATGATGATCGCCTTTGGTGTGGAATATTTCTAGGCACGGTGAAGTCGAATTACCGGAATGTGGTTTGCGCAGATATGTATGTATGCGCGAGTGGGTGTTGTGTGTATGTGTATGTGTGGGACGGAAGGAGTGTTTGCGTGTGTACGCGCTAAAGTAAGACGGGAAGGGTAAAGCCAATTGCGAGTCCCAAGTGAGTGAAATATCACTAGAAGCAAGATTTAACGATTCAGATAGTTATCAGGAAATCTGTACAGTCAGTACACGCAAGGCGATGTCATCAATGCGTTAGCCTCCGTTCAGTGGGAAAGAAGCTGTGAATGGCATATAAGAGCTGCAGCCGTTGGGCGAGGTCTGTGCAGTGTGCTTGGAAATAGTACGCTCTAACAGAGTGGGCTGCTGCCTATAGCACTTGTTTGATTCTGCGTATTGGCTGTGACTGTAATGATTTACCGTGAAAGAAATTGAGTAGCCGAGGTGCGCAACACCTCCAGCATCTCTTCGCAGCAGACAGTTCACGACAGAACCGAAATGAAGGGAGGAACCGGAAGAGAAAGAAGAGCATCACTCTCGCTCTCACGACTGCCCATGCGCGCCGCAATCCGTGCGTGCGCGAACGCGTCGCTCGGTTTCCCGTCGCGTTCGAACGGCCGCTCAACAGCGGAGGGCCCCGCAGCCACCTGTCGTCGACGTGGTCCCCGCCAGCATCCTCGACTCTCGTGTCACCACCCTCTCCCGATGCCTCCGTGTTCGCGCGTCCGTAACCGCTCCCCAACTCACCGCTCGCGCCTCCACGCGGCAGCAACAGTGGCTGCCATTATGGCCGAGTTCGGTCGCCCCCCTCCTTCGGTGTCTGTCGTCCCGCATTTCCTTCACCCCTCTGCCGATAGATTCTTTTTTTCCCTTCTTCACTATTTGTACCGTTGTTCCCTCGCCGTCGTCTTCCGTTCGCCTTGACTCCCAAAGGGCACGCACCTGTCCGCTCGCCGCTTGGCCGGGCACCCGACGCGCACGAACGAACCGCAGCGTCTACGCGGCCTGCATCTGACAGCCGCGCTTTCTGACCCGTCGTCGAGGGGGGACGGCACGATGCCGGGCGAGGCTGCTTTTCTTAGTATCGGCGTCTTACTTTTCCTTTCTTAACAGCGTCCGCCCCAGACACCTGTGAAGTCGTGCGTTCGCATTACGGCAGGTGAATCGCGGATGATTCACGAAGCGCAGCTACGTGAAATACCCGTGGTTATGAGGTTCTTAATAAGAAATAGACATATAGTGGAAGGTGAGACGTGTTTTAAGGACATTTAAATCCTATTTAATGCGCATTAGCTAGGAGTTTGATAGTGGAAAAACAGTGTATACAAGCCGGTCACGTTGTAGAGTGCAAACATAGTGCAACTGATGGTGGTCTGCTCCGGACCACCGCCAGTTGCACATCACTCCTCGAAGGGGCAGAACACGTGTGTCGAGCGAGCTCAATAACACTTTGCAATGTGATGACCGCTGTTTAAATCATGGATCCGTGACCTCAAAATGGAGCGACGTAATGCTAACGCATAACTCTCGCATTTACCGCTAAATCTGTAGCCACAGAACATTTTTTTTTTTCGTGGCGCCCTGGGTTTTCTTTACTTACTTTTATTTGTGGTTTCGCCATCTGACTACATGAAATGTCATAAAAGCACCGTATGTTTACCTACATTTTGTTGCAGTGAGCTTATTTTTCTCGTTTCCTTGTCACTATGACATCTGTGAAAAATGGCCCTACCTGCCAAATTAAATTTTGGACTCCACTAAGTGTGTCAAACGTCGTTTACCACGAACCTGGGAAAGTGCTTCCCTATGTAATAAGACCCCCAATTGCCTCCCCCCCCCCCCCCCCGCTCCTATTTTTGCTTGCCTTGCCATCAATTGCAAGATACAATTTGATTGACGAAACAGTGATAATAAGCGTCTCTGTCCTCTCTATCACATACGCACAAAGTACTCATGCACATTTACGCAAAACAATCCTTGGCTCATTTCGTCTGGTGTACGGGCATCTGGATAACAAACAAGCAGTGTGTACACGGTCAGTCGTGCTTTGTTATTGACTGTAAGTGCTGGAGCAAGCTTCTTTAAGTATATGTGCATTGACGAGGAGAGCTTTCTTACATTGACGCAGATACGCACACAAAACGGCGTTTTAAGTGGGAAGCAGTCCACACTTACTTTTAAGCTCACGTCCGCCCTATAAATCATGACATTCGCGACAGCTTCCCGCACGTTGCGCGGCCCGAGACCACGCAGTTCGCATGTTACGAGCTCGGACAGGTGCTGCTTTCACGGGAAGGGCTTTCGCATCACTCGTCTGCTTACTTCCAACTCGCCGTCTCTTGTGCTCGACGCCCGGCGGCCAAAAACCGTCTGAGTGTGTGTTCTAACTCGGGCGCGAGTACGCATTTCAAGAGCGATGGAGAGGATACTTCGAACGCACGAAGTGGGAGCTATATATATATATATATATATATATATATATATATATATATATATATATATATGTGTGTGTGTGTGTGTGTGTGTGTGTGTGTGTGTGTGTGTGTGTGTGTGTGTGTGTGTGTGTGTGTGTGTGTGTGTGTGTGTGTGTGTGTGTGTGTGTGTGTGTGTGTGTGCGTGCGTGCTGTGTGTGTGTGTGTGGACAGAAAGAGAGGAAAACATGATAAATGAGATACAGGGAGGTTAACTAGATAGTCCTTCCTGCCCGGTTGGCTACCCTGCACTGGGTGAAGGGGAAAACGGGAGGAAAAGGTTAAGAGCCAAAAAAAAAAAAGGCAGGGATGTTATCCAGAAAAGGCCTGGTTTGACAACCTGCACACGGGGAAAGGGATTTAAAGAGCTAGGAGGAGAGAAAGACGAATATAGAAGGAGGAATCGATTAACAAAATTGAGGCGGCACACGTCACTACCGAAACCCATCTCGCAGGCCCGTATAGACCACAGGAAGCGAAATAGCGCTTTGGCTACCTTTAGCACCAACGTTCATTGTGACCACTGTCCAAGTATGCTTTGCTCTGACAGTGGCCGGTTGTCCAGTGTCTCTAACGTGGTGCCCCTAACGAGGAATGGCGCATAACTACGCATCCGCACAGATATAAATTTGCCTTGCTGTGTTTATAAAACTATGGCTACTTTGAAATTTAGAAAGATAAATCGTACTAAATAACGCCACGAGGACGTCTGCAGCCACAAGCACGAAGATTACACAAATTCGCATAGTATAGCCATCGTTCCCATGGTAGCTGAACTGTCGCAGCGCCATAGTTCCCTCTAGTGACTTTTGCATGAAACTCTGTGGTTGGCGCCGTCGGAAACGGCTCGCTTGGTTTCCCGCGACTCACTCACCTCGTGGTGCTCGCACTCACGCGACGCCGAAGCCGGCGCAGCTCAGATCCAGTCGCGATGTGCGGCAGCTGGCGAGTTAGGTCAGTCGAGTCGGCGACGCGGTCTGCTGGTGGAGCCATCTTGATAAGGCTTCACGATCGCTCCACACTTCGCAGTTACATAAGGCTTTAGTGCTCTGAGCCGTGACGTCACATGTGGGACCGATAGCTTATGCAAACAAATGGGAACGCCGCTTATCGCTTTAATAGTTCCGACGAACCGTGCTCGACCCAATTTATTATTGACTTCTCATATGAACGCACCTTGCAGTATTGACCCGATTTCGGGGCCGAAAGCGATCGTTCGGCTCCAGGAACCACCCTGACCATGCACCTATGTATATACGTACTGGTCGATCGCCATCCGAAAGTTCCCTATCGCTGCGCACTCACACCGACCACGGAAATTTAGCGCAGTGGGCAAACTCTTCAGGTCATGAACATGTGAGACCGCAAGCTCGAAAGCAAAAACTGAATTGGAGGCGGTCGTCCCGAAGGAGGATGCACCGAAGATTTGAACAAGGTGTGAGCTGTCCGCATGCTTCATCGGCGCCACCATCTCGTGTACGAATGAATGAATGTTTGTTCTGCCTAAACGCAAGTAAGCATAAGTGACTAAGCTTCAGGAAAGAACCGTCCTTGGCAGCTTTAGCGCTCTGTCCCAAATAACGTAAATATGAACAGTGATCTTGCATACGTTCTCGTTTCGCGATCTTAGTCGGCGCCATGGAGCAAAACGATTCTTTATACCCTCTCCTCCTTTGCCTGCATTAATTGAACTATAACACAACACAGCATGGACATTGTCTCAGAAATGTAATTCCGCCTGGTCGGGACTGTACAATGTACGGGAGCAAGTGAGAAATCACTGCTGCGAGAACACCTGTAGCTAGAGTGTACTGTAGCTTCGCGCGTGTCGGACGACAAAACCGCATAACTGAATGTACCATTTTCAGATCGCAGCGGATAGCGCTCATAAAGCGCAGGCGTGGGCATTGGAGCCGAACGCTCGGCCAATGAAAGCTGCGTTGACAATGAAATGAAATGGAGGTGAGGGCGCGTCCACAGCGGAAGAAGGGAGACACTCGCTTTCTCTTTCAACTGTCCTTGACTCGCGCGCTGTGCACGCAGACAGAGCTGGACGACGGGCTCTCCTGGCTCCCGGATATTGTTTTCCCGACCGATCGCCGCTGCGCGCTGGAGCGCGCGCGCGCTCCGGCAGTTCGCCGCCGGAAGTGCGCGCGCGTCCATCTCCGCTCATGCGTGCGACGCGAGCATTCACGCGGTCTGGCCGCTGCGTGCACAGCCCCGGCGGTGGTAAATTACGGGCACCCTCGCTCCCCGCCACCGCGCTACGTAAGAATAAAGAAAGACGACCACTTTGCCAATATTATTGGCGGTTGCCAGTGACCGCGGCTTCAAACGCCGTCACCTGTGCGACGTATATAGCGGTCCGCGCGAGCGACCGTGGGAGAAGTGCTGCCGGAGTTCCGCAGCAGTTGCTTGAATGCGTCGATCCCTGCTGGTTCCTTCGCTCATATGAGCCGCTTGTGGAGTCGTCTTTCTGACCCTTACTGCGCCGTCCGGCAGACTTCTTCGTCTTTTAGGTGTGGTCGTGCACGAGAGACTTACGTCTGTCTGGGTCTGGCTTTCTCTGTTGCACGGTGACATATACATCAACAAGCTTATACGGCGGCCGTAGTAGAATATACATCATTCTCGAGAGCAACTCAAGGTCACTGCTATACGTACACACTCTTCGCAGTTCTGCGCGTTCTGTGTAACTATAATCAACAGCAAAGGTAGCAGCTGTTCTGAAAAGAGAAAGTATAATGGTTGACAGCTATGGAGTTTCGCTCGGGCTGAGTAGGAAATTGTTAAGCAAGCAAGATGAACAGAACTTGTTGCCGGTCACGTGGGCTCAGAAGTGCAGAATTCATATTAGCGCGAATTCGGAGAAACACGAAGGAAGAAGAGGCAGAACGGGTGTGATAAGCTCGGAACGCAATTTAACGGCCGGAGTCGTGCTCGAAACGACTGACATTAGACAGAACGCTCCGCGGCAGCTGCAGTGAGTGCCGGCTCCCGACTTCATTCAATGCTGCGTGTCTCGTAGAACCAGGGTAGCCGTATTTGCGTAAATTCGTAGTTTCGTTGCACAATACGGGTTCTTCGTGCTTTGTACGCGGCGTTTCCGTCCGCCGCGGCCGTCGCTGTTTACACATCGAGCTGCCTCGCGGTTCAGCAGCCCGCACGTCTCGTCGCTTCATTGTGCGCGCTGGACAGCCCTTTGTTTATGACCCGCTGCTGCACGTGCTGGCGGACGAAGAGGCAAATGATTGATTCCGGCGACGACACCGATATATTTCAGCGCTCTTTATGTTTTTTCCCCCTCGGCTGCGCTACAAGTGTTCGACATGACTTTGAGGCATCGCCGACTATTCTGAAAAGGGTTCATCGCCGGGTCTGCGAATTGTCTGCCCGCCGTGCGCGCACCGCTTCAAGGCTTGGCTGTCACAGTTTGCGTTCTGTCTGGATACGAAGAAAAACCTGCCTACACGTAACGGCTGTAGCCTTGTACTGGTACGACGTCGTAGTTGGAGAAAGGCAGCTGGCTTATGCACGTTCCTGCGAGACCGCCGTTGCGGAGTTAAAGGTGAGATGTGTGCGGAGTTAGAAAAACGTCGTTTCCGTATTAGAAATAAATATTTGTCTAATAGCTGTGACTGACAGAAACATCAAATTTATGGTGTTACGAAGGTCAGCTACTTTTTTTCTATTGTTTTTTTTTTTTTCTGCCGCATTTGTAACGCTGCAATCGGATTTGTGTTAACATTATAGCTGCACTTCGATCCTCTAAAACGAATGACCGGCGAGTTCAAGGAACTTACCGCTTACTTTTTTTTTCTTTCTCAGCCATTCCTCTTTAATGAGTTCGACTGATGTCACTGCTTGTGCGATTTTAAGTGTTTGCTTTTACTGACAAAGCCGTTTGTGTAACGTTATAATTAGTTCTCTGCATGATGAGCTATTGCTCGAGACACAGAGAAGTTACTTCTGACGACTACTCGGAAAAGTGGTCTGCTCGATGTCCACTGTCTCTTGTCATGATGTCAGTCCTTCTGATTTTTGCGTATTGCTATCTGTTGCTCTTAACATCTGATGGAGGTCGCCCGTGTACTCATTCGTGTAAATTCGCTGAACAATTAGTGGGGATTTCCTCTCATAGCACCATCACATTGCGGCTTTTCCCTCGTCGACACCTTGTTGAAACAGCCCACCGTATTAGCGGAAGAAAGAAAATAAAGGACCGAGAGACAAAAACAGCCAATAAGTAGAGCATTCGCAGCACTGGTCATACCCACACCATCGTTTATTAAAAATAATATATAAGAATTGTTCTTTTTTCTTTTCTTGTTTTTTTCGTTGCGCAGTGTGCTATACATGCTCATCTCATTCCGACAGCGCTGTTCCGGCCAGCCATGGCGATAGCCTTACATAAAGCTTCTTGGAACAGCTTGAGTCAACTGGTTCACGCTGCATCGCTTTTGGTTGCCGAAGCGTGTTAATAGTAGGTAACAGACCTGTCGGGCTTTCTCTATGTAGTACTGCATACCGTCAGCATGCATGTTTACGCAGTGCTGCCATTTAGCAAGCGGAGCATTCTGGCGATATTGCTGGTCCGATGACGGTTTCCAATCTGGTACTAGAGACTACAGTTCTTTTTATTATTATTATTATTATTATTATTATTATTATTATTATTATTATTATTATTATTATTATTATTATTATTATTATTATTATTATTATATAAGCACGCGCAGTTTCTCGTTCAACAAATCACATCAGCCTAATTATTTCACTATAGAAGTGACTTTCATTTCTTTGTCACCCATATTAATCACAGTGAGCGAGACGCGGTGAAATTCACGGGCAGTCATTTACCATAAACACCGGTGCTATGTCTGAAGCACTCCCCCACTGAAAGTTCGTTGAAGGCACCATTAAACGTGAACGATCGTGTATGTCCATGCCAGAGGTTGCCTTTCATACACTGCAATGACTATAGTTTGGCTGGCAGGCAGAAATCTGAATGAATGGTCTTCCGGCTTTCTAACGAACGACGCGTCGCCGTATACCTATCCCATGCAGGAAGCGTGGTGCAGTATCGGTCCGTGGGCCGCAACGGATCTCGCACCGCGCGCAAGGCAGCGGCGGCGCTAAGACTTCCAATTAAGGGCGCGCCCATTGAGCGCAGCCAATTAGGCATTCCCCGCACCTCGTTGGTCTCGTCGTCCGGCGCACGACCGGCACGAGCCGTTCGGCGGCCCACCACCACGACTGACTGACCGCCGGTCAGCGGCCCATCAGGCGCGCATCGACGGCCGCCGTTTATCGCCGATCTGGCCCCGGCCGCTCCATCCGGCCGGATGGTGCGTCGCTGATGGCCGCCGCCGATCTGCGGCTCTGAATGACGGGACGTGCGGCGGCAAATCGTTGTGGCTCTTCGCCGAACAGCGGTGGTGAGAGAGGGGCGGCTTCGGTTATAGTCTCGTTCGGCCCCAGAGGAGAGAGAGAGAAAGGTCCCGCCACAGAACGCCACCGCGTCCGCAGGCGAGAGGGATGCGCTGGAAGAAGCGAGAAGACAAAGAACGCCACGCGCAATAAAGAGAGAGAAAAAAAAAAATGAGGAGGCAAGGCGCTTAAAATGAATAAGGCGAGCGCGCACCGGCAGCGATAACGTGGGCGGGGAGAGCGGACCGTATCCGCTAGCGATATCCGGTATAGAGCCGCGCTGCGGTCACTTTGTGGAGCGTTCGCGGAAAGGAAGTCCTTTCTGCGCCGCTGTCGTACGTAGACCACGTCGCTGGCCTTCTCCAGCGGCTCGAAACCGACGTTGGGCCGCTTCTTTCTTTTTTTTTCTTTTTTTTTTTTGTCATTCGGTTCTTTCGCCCTTCTTTCTGACGGGAATCGACTGGCTTTGTGCTCGAATTTTTTTGTCTGCCAGTCTGTGTCGCGCTTGGATTGCTGGTCCGGCTTTTCGGTGATGCTTCGCTGGGTCAATCGACCGTCCGCGCTTTCTGCCGCAATGTCAGTGTCGCGCGAGGACCTCCGCGTGGCACTTCGCTCTTAGCGTGATTGTTTGCCTTCCCGTATACTGCCGGACGTATGTGGCACGCTTGAATTTAAAGATAACAAAAGCAGTAAAGAAAGACAGGGTGTACCACGTGCCGATGTTATCTGGTTGCGGTTCTGCAGCCGCCACGTCGTCGAGCGCAGAATATGAAGCAGTCCGAAGAAGCCGCGGCTCGCTGTGGCATTATAGGAAGCACTATGGTTCAACGTCATAATTACTCCCCTCCGGAGTCACTAAGCACATATTCTTAGGATATCGCTCTGGCGGAATACAGATGGAAAACAAAACACGGAAGAAGGAGAGGACTAGCTTTACAGTCCGCAATTGGTGCAGCTGCGAAGTGATCAGGAAGTGGGTTCCAGGCGCTATAGCAGCAATTACAAGTGCGAAGCGTCCCGGTGACAGGCCGAGAGAGAGCGAGACATACGCCCGCGCGACGGATAAAAGGGGCGTTCCGCCTCGGTTCCTGGCGGTGGACGAGCAAGCTAATAATCGGCGAAGGCCGGAGGATACGCTGCGCCTTTCGGCTTGACGCCAGCCGACGCATCTGTACAGCGTCGGGTGCCCGAGGGGGTTGTGTCGCCTCTGTGTGTTGGCGGCGGCATCTGACGCTGTCAATTCATTCCGGCGTAGCCCTCGTTGCATTTGTTCAACGACCTCGGCGCACAACCGGCTGATCTCCGAGGCGAGCTCGTTTCTCTTCTCTGCCGTCTTGACACGTCGTCGAGAGAGTCGCGAGCCACCTCGTCTCAGTGCAGTTTCGTGCATCATCTACCACGGCATGAAGAGCGCGGGGCCTTGGAAGAACCACTTGGCTCGTTCGTTCCAATCGAGAACTCTTGATCGACCAAGATGTGATTTTTTTTATTGTAACTAACGAAAGAAGGCTGCCTCTGTTCTTTCTGGCATCAATACGTATTTATAAGATCGAAATCAGCACGAGATTTGGTGAAGACGAGGGGCCCATTGTCTCCTATACAATCCAGCAGACAGTTTCATCCCTCCTGCGCGACTGCTCTCGTTTCATTCCTCTATGTGCAGCCCAGCCTAAGATGCCTCACCCACAGCTTCTAATTCATGCAGTATCTCGCTACGCCCTTAAATGGCCGCATTGAACAGTGATGATCGGTCTTATAAGAACTGATCGATAGCTGCATGTTGCGCTACTCTGCTTGTGCTGCAGAATCGGCTCCACTGCACGCAACTGCGCCGCATGGCCTCAGCGGGGTGCGAACGTCGTCGACTCCTTCTTTGGTTTTATGGCGGTTCTGTTTGGCGAGCCGGCAAGCAGAGCAAAAGCTGGTCTCTGCTGCTGTGGCAGGCTCCGAAATTGGCAGCTTGGAAACCGGACGCCCTAACAAAGTTAAAGTGCATCCAATGATCGTCGCGAGATCCCTCAACTGCTGTCGCGTGCTTGTCGTAAATTGGAGCGTATCTCCAACTGCCGTGCGCGTGCGACCCCGGCTAGTTTCGCGACAGGCGAAGACTGGCTGCGCTGCATGAGTGGTTGTTGGCGCTTGCGTGTGTACGCGAACTTTGAGAGCGTATAGGCAGTGCAGTGCATTCGCCAACTTCATGGCTCAACCATGGTGCCGATAATGGTGTGGTTTCGCTGCTACAGCCTTCAGAATTTCTATATTGTCTCACTTTTGTCCGATTAACATTCTTTACACTTTCTTCTGTATGTGCTGTTACAGTTTTGCTTCTTAGTCGTTTCACTAAAGATGATATCAGTAATTCAATTCCTGGTCATAATCTAAACAAGACATAAGTTCACAGAAGATGGAGGCTTCAACAGATCGACATCGGTAAAAAGAAGAATGCACTGACGATGACAAGCCCATAACTTGTCGAAACGTTGGATTCAGCTGACATTCCTTTTTCCACCGCTGGTGGTCGATTCCTGATCGAGGTTCATTAAGGGCGTAACAGCTGAACGGAGAATGGGGAAGACTGCCGGGCCTGTGTGAGACCTGAAATGTGGGCATCCCTATTTAAACTGCCCAGATTTCCCGCCTGTAAGGTCAGACGATATCTGAGCCTCAACAAAACAAGTTTGACTACGCCAATACGTATCATGAAGAATGAAGTGCGTGCCTTGTTTACAGTACCTTCAATATGCTGTCTTTTCTACTGTAGTTAGTACGCGTGATTTGCTCTCCCTTTTCCCACTCGTCACAGCAACTCTGGACACATGGACTGCTTATACTCCGATATGCTTCTTTAGCTTTATCTAAAAGTTCACGACGCCGTGCTCGTATTGTCAGGAAGGTACTGTGAATGCGCCACTGTAACATGTATGATCGAATTACGCTGTTCTCGCTCGACTGCGCTGAGTATTACGCTTGCCCCAAACGAGGATTCATTGTGAGCGCCGATGTCTCTGAGCGATGATCGCTTGTCGGCAACACGACCGCCTCTTTTTTCCGAGTGGGCGATGATCGCGTCCCCAGAACGCCCCGTATGCGGTGCTTCGAGCGCACGGAAGGGGAATTGTCTCCGCGAAGCGAGCAGCTCGCTCGCACCGACGCGATGATGGGCCGCCTCTGTGCTGCCTGCAGATGATAGGGGCCCTCGCTCTTAATATTTGAGCGGCGGACATTAGGGTCCGAGATCTCCCTTCTTGGCGGCGGCAGCCAGCGTTCGCCATCGAAGATCCAATTACGCGGAATGACGCCACGGGCCAAGATGCGGCTGAGGCGCGAGAGGGGGGCGAGGATATACACACTCTCGTCCGTCTCTCTCGCTTTCTCGCGAGAAGATTCTCGCAATCCGGTCGTGACCGATGGTCGCCTCGTGCTCGAGTGGCGGCAGAAGTCCATAGCCTGCAGCAGCTTCTCCTTCAGTGCCTTGCACAAAACGAGGAGCAGTGCCAATTTTTTTAGATAGCGTGGCGACGGTGGCAGCGCGAGATTACCGCTTTTGCAGAGCCCTCTCCTCGAATCCTATACTCCCCCTCCTCCCCATTACCCCCCCCCCCTTCACTTCACTATGTCCTTTCCTCATACACGCACACACACACAAGTCTACCCCTGACAGCGCGTGAGGCGGAAGGCGTCCGAGAAATATGTGCGCGCTCTCGACCGCGACTTGAGCCGTGGTGGTTCGGTGTGCACGACTTCTCGGCGCGGGACTTATCTCGCGTTTCATCAAGGAGGACCAGACCGGGAGCCTGAGCTTCGGCGCTGCAAATGAGGATCGCGAGTAGGACGACCTCCGGCCGGCCGGATGAACGGGCGGATCCGTAGTACGAAGGGTGAAACGCTCGCCCGCGCGAGCTATATACCGCCGGTCTCATGCGTTCTTGTTCTCTGGCCAATGTAACGCGCCGGCGGTGTGTCACTTCCTTGGCGAGTGACCGCGCCGCGAGGAGGTACAAAGAAACGGCGCGAGTAGCCTTTTTCAGGTTAATTATGGTAATGAGCAGAGCGCGCGCGCGTTCTCGCAGGCACACCGAGCAAAGAAGCCGCCAAGTTTTGTGCACTGCAATATAAGTGTACGCGCATATAAGGTCCGCCCATTCGTTGTCCGGTGTCATTATTCATCACGCTTGCCGGCCGCGCATTGCTCGCGCTTATACAGGCGAGGGTAACGCAACTTCGTTTCCCAGGCATTCGCGCGAGTGTTTTCATGGCTCTCTCTCGGCGGTCGGTCGGGCGCGCGCCTGTTCTTTTGCGCAAGGCGGCGCGCGAGCTTATACACTCCGCGATGCCGGGTGTGCGTGCGTGTCTGCGTATGTGTGCCCGGTTGATTTAGAACATTGAACCCGATTCCTCGTTTTGAGCCAGCGTACACGGGGCTGCCCATTTTGCGTGGTTCTGCTTGGCTACTTCGGCCAACAGGAAGTCCGTGCCGCGCTTGAGCCTTTCGCAAATGACCGCCGCAATTTTGCACCCAGAGGCCGGGCTTATACAGCCAAGTCGACTGGCCCGGTCAGAAGTCTGTTTCCTAATTGCAATGCTCGTTATATCTCGCGGTGCTCGACGCCGAGTGTTGCTTGTGAGTGATCCCGTATACGCATATATGGCGCATGAAACGAACTGGCGTTCTCGTTTTGATAGCTAACACGGCCCCGCTCGGATAGGCTGCTCCAATATACACGTGTGGCTGCGGCCGCCCTTTCAAGCGGCGACTCACGCCGCCGGAAATTCTCCAGCGCCGTGCTAGCTACCTCCGACGGTGTTTTGTTGTGAAATTGTGAAATACCGTCCACGTGTATAGGTCGTGGCCGCCATTATGCGCACGGCGCGTTTATGCAGTTTAAATCGGACCATAAAGATGGCTTTTGTAATTGCATGGCTAAGCGAATGCCTGTTTAAAATCATGCCCTGCGCGTTGCCGAGTTCGTGGCGAACGCATGCAAACTGATCACCCGACTCATTCTCGTTGTATTCGTTGCGCCTACAGTACTCGGCTTTCGTACTCATACCGGCTTGATTCAGGAAGAGAAAACAAATACGCATACATCTTATGTAGTTACTTTGTTGACGCCTTCCTTGTACATACTGTCAATAATGGTAAGAAACTGCAGCACTCACCTTGGCCCTACTCGCATTCCGTTCTTCTCAACCCATCTTCATGATTGATTCAAGTCGAAAACGTGGGCTCTTTCTTGAGCTGGGTGTCTGAGAGGGGTTAGGCGTGTTCGTGTTAGGAAGCCATATAGCATTATGTTTGCTTGCACTAAGCAATCTGTAAAACGCCTGCTGCAAGAAGCTGTTGTTATGCTGTTCGGCGCTATATACGGTTACTGAATATGAGGCCTTCTTATCTTTGTGGTGCTTTGTGTAAGTATTTCTGTCTATAGATTCAGTGCTTGTTTTCTTTTTTTTTTATATTCACCACCTAGCTTCGTTGTTGACGGCGTCGGGTGGACACGTCACTCTGACGACGTGTAAGTCCGTTCAAGGTAACAAATGGGCTGAATATCGCAAATTGGGCACTTTGATGTTTAGTGATTGTGAAGCATGATAAACCCTACTACTACAGTAGACCATTATCCTAGCAGAAAGAAGGCAGTTCGTGCCTTCAGCCATGGAGCGGAATATCCGCCTGTCACGAATTCAGGGTACAGTGCGAATCGGGAATAACGAAATAATTTCTGCGGTAATCCACGAGGCGGCACAAGATGTATTATGTACAAATTCGTTGTCCACCTTAGGGCAGTATTAAACGGCAAGATAAGCCCCGATTGGTAGCTCAACAAGTAAGATTTGTAGTTAAAGAGAGGTTCGTTATGGTCGAAAAACCGAACCAGTGACAACTGCCTGACCGAGGCAATCGCCTTATACGTCAACTGAACTACCCACAAGGGCATATCATTTGGTAGGACGTAGACGACACATTAAGCACAGACAGTTGGAAATAATTATTAATGAAGCGAGTAATATATTTTAATGTGGGAAACAAACTTCCCTTTCACAAAGCCATCTCATATCAGCTCCTATGTGCCCGAACGCGAGAAGCGTGGCAGAAACACAGCCTTCCTAGTGAGCGAAAGAGGAGCGCCGGGTATAGACAGGAGGCATGCGACTGGGGGCACGGGCCGCGGAAAAGGAGACGTCTGCACAGCGGACGCGCCTTTCGTGACCGGGAGCCGTCGATCGCACGCGTCCCCGTGAGTACCGCTCGTCGTCCGAGACACAATGGTTCGAAGGCGGATAAGCAGCGGGCGATCCGGCGGCATGCCATCGACGCCCGGTGGCCTATCGGTCGCGCCGCTCGATGTGCACACTGCCGTTGAAGCCGCGCGAGTGCAACCAGCGTGGTGCGCCGCGAACGGCACGAAGCCACGAACGGCACCAAGAAGAAGGAGCCATTGTTCTTTTGTTGGCGTTCGCCTGCCGCGCGGAGTGATACGGTAGATGCGTGCAACGCTGTCGAACCTTTCCCGCTCCACTCATTGCAGTCCTTTATGCGTCGCAGCATAGCAAGGCGCGACGTCAGGCCCTCGTCTACGCCGTATCCTGAAGGCGAGACGGACACGACGCTGACTGTCATCGTTTGCGTACCTTGACTACAGTGCAATCAAAATCGCTGGCAGCATATATACCTATAGTCGAGGGCAGTGCGAGCCTGCTTTTTCACCTGTGTAACCACGACTTCACCCTTCAGCCGTGCTGCCCGCAAGTCGGCGCGTCGAATCAGCCGGAGCCTGTGGGGCTCACGCGATGCTTCGTTCATCGATGATCGGCGCACACGCGTGCTCGTGTAGGGTTCGCTCCTTGTTCGGCCGACCGCAACGTGGTCGTAGTTGGGGAACGTGCCACCCCCACGTTCGAAAACCGTCACGGAGAGGAAAGATCGTTGGCAATTAATGACCGCTGGTGTAATGACGCTTCATCACGCGTCCTGAGAGCTGCCGGCGACCGCCTTCAGAGAAGGCGCCCCCTCAGTGACATCGCGAACCGACTTCGATGCGAAGACGTCGATTCCACACCGTCCGGTGGAGCCGAAGCTGAAAGTGACAGTGTCGTCTATGTATGCGCTCGCATCGAACGCGGGAAAGAAGGCAGTTCGCCGGCTATGGTTTACGCGGCTTGGGCGTCATATGTGCCTGCAAGAGACATGTGATCTTCCCTGCCGTGAGTGATTCCAGTGGTTTCCCCTGAATGCCGTGTACGTGAGCGGTTTGCTCTCTTTTGAGGGATACTGTCCGTAAAGGTCGGCATGACCTTCTCAGTACACCTTTCATACTTCTCCCCCCTCTTTACTATGCTCCTGTACTCCACCGCGACCTTAAATGTAACTGAAGTGTACTTGAGTATAGCACTCCGTATTTGTTTTTGTTCGTGTTTACATTTAGCAAGGCAATGCAGATGGTGCGTCTTTGTCTTGAAAGTTAGTGCACCTATGCCGACGTCCAAGAATGTGCAGACTGAGATGGGCGATCACCTGCTGACTGACTAGTTCTCACGTAGTGCATTCTGCTGTTGTGTGCTCTCAAAATTCACTGTGGGCGTCCCTCCCTTTGAGAAGAGCTGGTCAACCAAACGCGTCTAAAACATCTTTGTTGTCACATTGGCATTATCGGGCTTGGAGGCGTTGTGTACTTGCTGACACAGTTCTTTTAGCTCAAAACTGGAAAACAAGTATTAAAAAAAAAATGCTCTCAGCCGTTGCATCGCGGGCTTCAGGAAACAATGATGATGATATTGATCCATAGGAAGAAATAGGAAGAAATTCTGCGACCTTTGAGGGAGCACGACGCAGCGTCGTCAGGTGAGAGCGAATAGGAAGTGAAAGTGGATAGATCGACGCTCAGCTTGCAACAGTATAGAATGTTAGCTAAGCGTTTACAATCCGCTTCTGTCGGACCGATGTATCCATAACAGTTTGTGCACAGCCACTCAGTGTGAACGCCTCTGCACGTGCGCACAAAGCTTATTCCGGCAGCGCAAAACAGAACGCTACTGTCCTTCGCTGCAGAGCCGATCGAGCGGAGCGTAATGGTGTATCCACTTGGCTTCTGTCTCGTTTTTGCAGCCAAACTGAGTGCGCGTCTTTCACGGCTCTGGGAGGCGCTTGATAAAAAACATTCGAAGTTAGCGCAGTTCTATGCAGTGCCTCGGCGCGTGAAATGTGACCGAGTCGGACCGTATACGACGCTCTTTCTGCAAACGTATTAAGACCAGCGTACAGGCGAACTCTTAAAAATTATGCACATCCGACGCGCATGTTGGAATATACAGTGGAAGTGAAGTTTTCGTGAAGCGTCTAATTAAATGCTCTAAGACTGTTCATCTTCTGCAACGCGTTTTGCAGCATATAGCGATTACGTGCCTACCCGGCAAGTTAGCAAGACGTCCGTCACGTGACCCACGTGATCCGCGCGACCGCCTGGATTACACTGTCTCCGTAATCGGCCCACTTTTCATCACGTCATCTCAGGGATCTACCCAGTAAACTTTTTCACAATCTCCGGGACCGGCCCACATTACTTGGCAAGAAGCCGATCAAGCAGACGAACCAAATCCCCGGACATAAGGCATATGAAGTTTCACGTTATAGTAAAGCAACTATGCGCTGGAAGATGCTTTTTTTTTTTTTTTTGCTGCACCGAGGATATTAGGTATCAGTTGTTGTTCCACTGTTTAATTCCGTAGATAACAGAGCGGGCCACCAGCAAAATTCGTTATGTGAGTGCTGTCCTGTGTGAGCTAGAGCTGTTCGGCAAGACATGCAGCAGCAGTAGCAGCGCAGAATCCACGTCCATGCAGCAAAGTCCGGAAGCTAGGGTTCGCCTAGAAAGCAGCCTCGCATTAGAAGATTATTTATCAACATTCGCGCTGCTGTATTTTGTACCGAATGAACCATGCTAAGATGGTGCTTTCTTTGTATGGTCTGCTCAGTATACCGATACCATGCAGCGCTTGGACTCATGAGACGGGCGGCATTGTATACAGACGGCAAGTGACGGGTGTCTATCCCATTTTTTTGCCTATGCTTCATGCGCTGAGCCTTGAACAGTTTACTCCCGTTCTATCAATCGGAACGAGTTCAGTTATGCCTTCGACGTACTTTCGACTCCTGTGCTTTCACATAAACAAGGACGTGTTATGTCGGCGAACCACTCCAGGCGGCGCTGCTCTGTGTTGTGGCACTGTAGCCAGAGGCCAAAGTTTCGCCACTGGCTCTCCATGCGAATAAATCATTAGAAGGTTATGTTTGGTTCCGTTTACGTAGGCTCCCAAAACATACGACGTCTGTTAGGCGCAAGTGAATTGTCATCAGCACCTCAGAGATAAGCAACTCAGAAGAGCCACTCTGCGATGTTTCCTGTAATTCAGCTGTTGACGTTTTGCCTTTTGAACTCAACGTGATCGTTGCAAACACACAACCGCACATTGCAGAAGCCGACATAGATATGTTTGAAATGATATTAGTCTGCCAGGAACTGCCGCTTTATCAAAACCAAGGCACCGGAGCAACTTTCAGTGAAGTGACCAACATTATATATGTACTGGATAGGTAATGAAGGTATTGTGAAGTGTCAAGACCACCGACCAGCATGCTCTAGAAAAGTGTATCTCGTTTGCAAGGCCTGTACGAATGGCGCATGCTGAGATGGTGCTTCGGATGTTTGTATACGGTCTGCTCAGTATACCAACTCAGTATACGACTTGCTGCTCCTATATTTAGTGTTTACCGATGTGGCTAGTTTCTTGAATGTTTCGCTCGGAATCACGCCACACGCTCTTAACCGAATAAGCTTCTCTTTCCGAACTGCAGCACGAGCCATGCAAATTTCAAAACAAAACATCCGACTGCCGCATGGATAGGGTTTCCACTTATTTCGAATGGTTTTAGTTCGTCCGCATCCTGTATGTATCGGGGGGATTTGTGGAGCAAACCACTTATGCACTCTTCTTCACCGCGGTAAGGTGCGAACCAAATAAAAGAAAATCAAACTCCACGACGCCCACGCCGAATTTGCAAGTTACAGACCAGGAGGGCTCCGCACGAGTGGAGGCGACGGTGGTTTGGAGGCCCCCGAGGTCTTTCATCATCGAGCGCCCGACCTTCTTCGTCGTCCCGAAGGAGGCGGCGGCTGCCTCATCGGGGGCTTCCGATGAGCGCTCGCGCGCGCGCGGCGTCGACGCTTGGGCGAGAATAAGCGTTTAATGTTCCCGATGTTGGCACCCCGTCTTGCTCGAGGAGTGTGTGGATCGTGTGCTCACGCACGCACACGCTTGCAGGCACGCACGCAGCGGTCCCTTGTCTGCCACGCAGCGGCATCGCGTCGGCAAGAAGAAGCGCCAGCAGCTCGGTCCATTTGCAAGTCAATCGGGCCGTGCGCCGAAGTAACGCCGCGAATTCCCTCCCCGCCCTCCTCCTCCTCCTCAACGGCGCATCTTCTAGGCCGTGGACGCTCGTTGCTCTGCTCTTCTTGTCTACAGCCCGCAGGCTCGTCATCAACCTGCGGTGACAGGCGAAGGAAGAAAAATTATTCCACCTCGCCCAATACTCGTATGTATACGTGATGCGACTCACTTTTGTGTATTCTAATGACTCGCACTTCTCGCTGAATGCGAAGCAGGCGATGAAGTTCATATAATCAGAAGTAAAGCGAAGGGGGAACCTAATTTGCGCCGCAGTGGCCGCGACTCTCCTCGGGTTTTGAATTTCCAGTTGCCGTTGATCTGCTGCTCTTTCTGTCGCCAGGTCCTTCAGGTTGTAGATCTCCAGCTTCCCGCAAGGCGTAACTCATCCTCCTGGTTCATATGTATATCCGCAGTATGACAATCAATTGAAGAATCCTAAATTCTTAGCGGTGCTTGGCAGTCGGTGTGTGAGGTGTCCACTTGAACTGAATTCATCGGGAGCTATTGGACTGATATGAGCTGCTTCCTTTTGCCACGTGGGACATAGTATAGACCACCACTGTGCTCACCCTACTATATGTAGCATGCACTGTTCTCGCCTCATCACGCTCCAGCTAGAAGCTGCATGAAGTGGTGATATCGCTATTACGCACCCAAAAAAAATAAAAAAAAACTCGTGAGTAATTAACGGGAGGAGCGGCTTTTGCAGTGTACAGTGTTCGGGCACACTGTGTTGGTGAAAACTTGAGACCCTCGCTACTCGAGAACCCATCGTTCGACGTCGTCGTGCGGGTGGGCGGGCGTTCTAGAAGCTGTGCGCGCACGCACCTGCCCACCCGGCGCCGATCTCGATTGTGCGGCGTCGCTCGATCATTCATTACGGCCCCGTCTGAGGAAGACGTCCGAAGCGCCTTGCCCTCGCATCTTTAGCACTTTTCTTTTTCCCCGCGCTAAACGCCAGGCCCGACAGCGCATTCCTATCGTCCCTTCTTTTCTGCTTTCTTTCTTGTTCCTTGATTAGCAGATTCCACATATGACACGTTCTCGTCGGTCTCTCTCTCTCTCTCTCTCTATCCCATACGCACACGCACACTTTTATTCTTCTGTTCTGTCTCTCTATACAGGCGTGATTGAAATCCCTGCCGCACGTAACCTGCTTGAATGAGGGATCACCCCACAGCCTCGCGTCGGCGTCGAGGCGAGAGAAAGGGGGAGGGAAGCGTCCATTCTCGGCCTCTCGGTTGTTTTTTTCCCTCGTCCAAAGTGGCCGCCCTATTCATCCATCGCCCGCGCCCAGATCTTTGTTCTTCCTCATCACGGGATGCGGCGGCTCTCGCGCAGCAGAGGGGGCGACCCAAATCGAATTCAGCCATCGCCGCTCGCGCGTGTGCGGTCGGACGGCGGTGCCGGAGAAAACAGCGCCGCCGCGGATTCGGAGAAAGGTGCCGCGCGTACGAGGGAGAGGAGGGGCTCGAATAACCGCATCATCGGAAGCGTCTGGTGTTCGCACGCGAGTTTATCATTTCGGCCGAGCAGCATACGGGGCGAGAGATCGTTAGCGGATTCTCCCGCTCGCGCACCTCCTCGGCGTGCGAGCCCGAGCTCTGTTTTTTTTTTTCCTTCGCCGCGCGGCCTTCGTCCATACCGCGCGCGATGGTGGTGTTGTCTTTTGTGTGAATCACTCGCGGCGATGATGAACGGCGTGGACCGAACGATGGCTGGTCCCCTTTTATTTCGTCTTTGGTCGCGGTGTACGCGTTCTATACGGTGTGCGCGCGGGCGCCCCTTTTGCAATTTGATGCGCGCCGCGGCATGCAGATTGAGCGCGTATTGTTCGCGTTCGCTCGATGCGTGAAAAACAGCGCGGTTTTTGTTTTCTCGACGCGCGGCGAGCACAATCTTTTTTTCCCTTCTCGTGTGAGGTGCGAGGACGCGCTTTAGAAACAGCTTGCGATTCCTGACGCGGATAATATATTCGGGAAATGGTTTGCTGGGGAATGCACGTCGATATGGTTTGCATTAAGTGAAACCAAACCTTTCACAATTAGAACGTTAGCTCGTGCAAACCCTTGCTCGAGTGGGGACGACGCTTATACGTTCACTTGCCCAGCCATATAATGGTATCCCATCCTACTCTAGAATACCGTCTACTGAGCATACTCACGGAACACATTAGCCTCTGTAGTCTTCCTTCAGACCTTATTGGTGATGTACTATGGAAATAACGAGCGCTTCCTTGTAGTTATGACCTATTCGTCTTAAGACATGACATATCATGACATATGATGACCTATATGACAAGAAATGAGACACCTACGTTACCGAGCTACTAAACATTTTTATTAGGGTTAGCTTCAACGTCGAACTGACTCTAAGAGTCTCAGTAAACTTTGCCTCTGAGGACATGATCATAAGTTTCGGCATAACTAGAAATCGACCCGTCTGTAGTTGAGAAAATCAGCGCAGTCTCCGCTGTGATCATGGTAGCCGTTTCAAAAATGCAAATTTTACATGATCGGTTCAGTAGCTTGTAGGTGGAGGAACTCATGACACTATCTGTGCCTTGCAGACGGTGTTTTCATTGGTCAGGCTATTTATATCAGACGTGACGGCTTTGCCCGATATCTCGCACAACTTATTTTTATCACCCTTACTTCTGTGACCCTGTTCAGTTGAACACGTTTTCACCAAAACAGTTAAATGTCATTCTGCTTCAAAATAGCCCCTTCTCCCTTCCCACAAAGAAGGTGGAAGTTCTATATCATGCGTACACGAAGAAAAGCGTAAATACTGTACATTTGATAAAGTTCACGATGTAAAAATCATGCTCGGAACGCGTCATCTTCACCAGCTTTTCGATCTTCTCTTCGTTATTGTCTTTATTTTTAACGCAAGATGCAGGCCCACGCCACCGCCGCGCGTACGCATGCAAAACGCGTCGCGCGGTCGGCTTCACCCTCAGACTCCGGCGTTATGCGTGCGTTCGCAATCGTCGCGACGTGCGCCGTGTATACAGAAACGCGGGAAGAGGTATCCCGCCTCTGTCAACCCTGGCGGCGGCCCGTCAAACGCAGCTCGACCCGAACCCCTGCCCCCTCGAGTGCCGTTTCTGCTTGTTGCTGTATACTCGTCGCGCCGTCCTCGGGAAGCACGCGGCAGCACCAGATGACCGCCGCGAAATATGCCAGCCGAGTTGGACAAATATGCGCCAGCACGGCGGAGGAACGCGCAAGCGCCTTCCCTTTACGTTGATATTCAATTTCTCATCGTAGTCGCGCCGTTCCCCCTGCGCATGGACGAACGAACAGACAGACTCGACAGCGGGCTACGGCAGGAGTAGGCGACACCCTTCGCGTCGTTGTGGCGTGGCCGCCGTGAGGCGTTGTGCGGAGGTCTATCCGCGGTGCCGGGCATCGAAAAAGGAACGGGAAGCGAAAATAAGGGACAAACGGAACGGCGATGACAAAAAAAAAAAAAAAGTGAGGGAGAAGAGCGGAGAGAGAGAACACGAGACCGGCGCGGCGACGTTATGCGCATATCTAGCGAAAGGAATTTGAATGGACGGGCGGGCGTACGTGCTGGAGGCTGCGGCGTGCGCTTTCTTTCTTAGTAGGAGGGGGGTTCCCTTCGGAGCGAGCCGCGACAGGCAAAGGGGGGAGGCGATGACGACGCCCGGCCGCCGCGATGATGGCGGCGGCGTTATTGTATTTCGGCTAATCAAATGGATGGCCTGGTCCCGCTGTTGTCATCCTCACGGACCACCTCTCCTCCTCTGTCCGTTCTCTCCTGAAAGCGCGCCCGCTCGCCTGCCGCGCCCTATTCCTCTTCGCGACCGCGGCGAGATGGTCTCGATTCGCCCTCGCTCGCTCCGTCCGTCGTCCGTTTAATATTTCACACGTGAACGAATGCATATTCGGCGGCAGCGGGCGACGAATGCGGATCGCTGTGGGTCCGCGCTCGCTGCGACTGCTGCTCGCCGGCTCCCCCCACCCTGTCACAATGCCTGCATTTGCTCGGCAGCCGTAGCCATAAACGCAGTTCACTCATATAGTCGTCGTCGTCATCGTCATATCTGGTGCGCTGATAAAACTGTGGCGCGCCGAGTGCGTTCCGACAAACGAATAAAGACCACTCACGAGCACCCCCCCCCCTCCCCCCCCCCTTTTTTTTTTTTTGTCTCTGAAGCAATAACTCCTCTCACTCACTGGTACTGCCACACCCATATCATTCACTTTTCTTTTCACAGATCAGGTTGTTCGTCTCATTTTCCAGTGTGATGCTGTGAATCCGACCTTATAATTACTGGCCTGTAATTGTGCACTATGATGATAGGAGGTCTACTGCAGAGACGTCATGCGACGAAATTCACGAAATGGTGACATAGGCCCTGTTCACCGATACGTTTACTCGGTTTTTTCAATATTGTGTAAAATTTGGCATTTCATTTCAAGTCCTATACGTGCATTTTGTGTCATGTTGGGTGCGCGTTGGCAAGAGTAAAATTGCCTTGTAGCGCCTTAAGGTTCGCACGATGCCCGATAAATTATTTGTGTATACGCATAAATGATGCCTCAACTGACCAGCTCAGTATATTTCATACACATTATCAACTATCGTGAAAAATGCTTGACGGCCTACAAGCTTAAACCTTTTTTTTGCTGCTTACGGTCCCTATAATGATTTTTAACCTTGAAGGGCAAATTGAATTTTCTCAGTAAAGCGTGTGTAAGACGGGTGTAGGTATCCAAGCTATGAAGGAGCCAACGTAGTACATTCTTCTATTCCTTCTGTTTTCTTAATATTGCGTTCTCTCTTTACCAGCTTAACTTCTCTGCTCTTTACTGAAGTCACAAACGTTATAATATATATATTGACTGTGAAAACTCACTAGAGAAAATAAATTCCCGTTACGATTAATGCACAGGACGAATAACAACGCTTTAATCTTAATGAATGCACTGTTCACCCCCCCCCCTTTCTCATTCATTCATTCATTCATTCATTCATTCATTCATTCATTCATTCATTCATTCATTCCTTCATTCATTCATTCATTCATTCATATCGATTAGCCTTTATGTTCAAGCGCTAAACGACCGCGCCTCGTTTTGTCCTACGCGTAGCCTGCATGCTGTTTTATTTTCCTCGATGTGTATATATATAACTCGGTTCGAGCAATACCGTTTCACTTCCCTCACTTTCGGTGCATGCTTCTGCGCTAAAAAGAAGGCGAAACCATCGTATAAGCGAGATGGCAGAAGGGAGGCCAAAGAACTGAATGCAGTCCGGGTTATTTATGAGCCGCGTTTGTTTATCGAGTTGTCACGACGCGTATTCCTTCCCGCGCCGGCCATCTATTGTGCGGCTCTGTGGCTGATGAAAAATAGCGAAAGCGAAACAAAGTAAGAAAGAAAGCCCGAATGTATGCGAGTCTCCGCACGCATGCGCAACGCTCTATACGTGCGGGCGGACCGACGATCGAAATCCGACACTTCTGAGGCGCGAGCACGTGTGGTTGGTGTCGCAGTTTGCTGCTGCGACATGCTTGATCCCAAGCGCGTGCGCGACTCCGCTCCGTATATTATTTCTCCCTGCTCGGCGCATTGTTCTGGGGTAAATTATTAACGTCGTGCAGAAGCTTCTTGCTAGTTTGGACGCGCTCGTGGCGAAACAGAAGTGCTCATGATGAACTATTTGTATAAACAATGCTGGCTACTCTTCATCAGCAAGAAGCGTTGACTTAGAAGCACAGTGAAGTGTGTGTGCGTGCGTGCGTGCTTCTGTGTACTGCAGAAAAGCGCAACGTGCATTTGTTTCAGCATCTCCAACACCTTAGCGTCATCTACCTCCTCTGTTTCTATAGTCTCCCTTACCACTTGCCTCAGTGTGAAGCAGAAAAGCCGACAAGAACCGGCGGCAGTGTTTTTGTCCCCGTCTTCGGTCGCGAGTCTTATGCTGTTGAAACCAATTAATGGCGCTGTAATCTTCTCTCGCAAGGAGCGAGCGGACGACGCTGCATGCAAAACTCGCGGTTTGTTGTTCAACTGTCTGCACGAACATTGCGACGAGTGGTTGCTTTGAGCATGAAAAATAGGCAGCGAGAGTGCCATCGAAACTCTGCATTCCTTTCTGTCGCGCAGCGTTTGGCGCCTCGACACGGCGCAACTGAACGGTTCTTGTACGGCAGAATACATATGATTCCCGGCCACGTCATTTCATTTCTGTACCATTATATTCTTCTTTCATTTCTTTCCTTCTTTTTATTTCTCCCACCTTCTCGTGGTTCGACGAATGCGTGAGCTGCATTGGACGCGGCTGCTTGAAGATTCACGCCGGACCCGCCCGACTCGTGCATGCACAATGAGCTCGACGCGAAACCACTGCTTCTAATTTGTTTGCGCGACCTCGTTCTCTGCGTGCGCCAGCGACATGTCGAGTACGGGCTCGCTTGTCCCGGCAGTCACGCAAGAGGTGCTCAATTTATTTCCCTGTATTTGTGACGTGCACATTACCGGAACTGTATGACATGAAGTTTTCGTATATCGAGGCACTGATATGACTGATCAATGGCTTTTCACGAACATTGAACTAATGTGCCAAATACATGTGTACTGCACGTATTTCGTGTGCACTTAGACGCGGCCTGCACACGTGTTGTGGAACACTCTAGCCGTACTGGTGCTGACGTCAGACTGTCGATGTGCCAGGACAAGAAGAGGAACAGGGGTTGTTCTTGCGGGTGTGCACGATGCTTATTTTCTGCTCCAGCCTGCTCCCGCGGTAGCCAATCCGCGGCGAAATACTGCAGAGACAGTAATTAAAGTGATCACTTAGCATGACATCCGTGGTATGCGCAGAACGGGTGGTCTGGCTGATTAACAGCGTCTATATCTGCACTGAATTGATATGCAGTCGGGGACAGCAGATATTCCGACACAATGGCAACACCATTTCTATCGCTGAAGAAGCAGATGAAGGGAGCGTTAGAAAGATCGCACGTACAAAATAAACGCGGCTGGCATACAGGATACATATGTAAATCAGAGAGCCTGGGAACAGGTTCCTACACTGCAATGAACCTAATTAGGCTGGTCATAGATGTTACCGTTAGCACAGTGATTGCAACCATCGTTTCTGTATGGTAACCCGTGCAGGTATACATCGCCAGCTTGCTGTAGCATTGCTTGCGACAGGCTGAGGGATTCTGACTATATAGTCAGAGTCACTCAGCCGGTCGCAAGCAATGCTGGGGCCGAACGAGCTCAGCGCAGCGATCGACCTCGGCTATATTTCCAGGCGCGTAAATCAACGCCTCTTTTTCCCGGCTTCCGCGCAGGCTGTCAGGCTCCACGGCGAGCGGAAAGCGTTCCACAGAAAAGTACAAATTTAAGAGAGTGGCGCCGATCCCTCTGTACAGCGCAGCGATGAAGGGAATTTATAACGGCGAGTAGGCGCCTGCCCGAAAACAATTAAAAGTCTTCTCCGCTCACGAAGCGGGAGAGTGAATGGGAAAGAAGTGGGGAAGGCGGGCATCAGTGCTTGTGGAGCCATTGCCCAAGACGCTTCGAGAGCTTCGCGGTGAAGGCGTGTGCAACCAGAGAGGCTTCTCTCCTTTCGAGTCCTTTGGAGAAACAATAAATTACTGTCTCTTGTTTCATTTTGGGTGGCCGAGCCCCATCCCGGCAAGGCTATCCTCTTCTTCACTTTGCTTCTTTTCCTCTTCTCTGATTTCTGCCTCGAAGAAGAAAGGAGCAAGGGAAGAGCTGCTACGAGAGGGGGGTGAAGGCGCGAACGGATCTCGCCGGCGGCTTGTGCGATTAATTTTAACTGCTCCTCGGTTGCGACGCATCGACTCATTACTTCTGCGCCCGGACGCGAGAGAAGAAAGCTTTAGCGGCGTTGAGGCGAGGCTTGCTGAAGCCTTCGTGTGTATACGTCTAGCGGAAAACGAAAGTGCTGGAGACTTATAGTGATCACGCTATCGCTCTCCAGGTTCCGTGAAATTCTTGCTTCTGCTACTGTGCTGCTCGCGACGCATGCCATTGAGAGGAGGACAGCCAAAGAACGTCTATCAAGAGAGGGAAGTATAGAGAGCTTAACTGGAACACCTTCCGGTTGGCTACCCTACAACATGCAGCGGAAGAAGCAGACGCGAACAAGAATCATGTGATGCAGTTTAGAACAAAGCCATAACAACTTCCTGCCCGTACAAACTTTGCTAGGTGTTAGCGCGCCTCTTAGCTTTGCGCACTTACTCGGTCGTCGCGTTCACAAATTTACGCTTGCAGCAAGGTGCGTCATCTAAAACCTGGAACTGACGTGTAAGCGGTCCTCAAAGACAAAACAGCTCGTCGCGCGGAAGGTATGTCCGCCAAATGCAGACTTGCGTATTCGTGTTGCCCGCGCAATGCGGAGAGAAGCACGCCGTGGCGGTGAAAACGATCTTCTTCGGTCATTCATCAAAAAACCCTATACCGGCATGTACTGGGAGCAAAGAACCCACTGATGCGGGAGAGCCTCAATGACAAAGTCGTCAGGGCCAGGCGTTGAAGCCGCAGCCACAGTACTCGGACGCGTGGCAGCTTTATACGCCGCCGCCGCGGTCGGCGGTGCGTCGTCTCTTTCTTCTTCAATTCACAGCGCGTGCCACTCACTGCATACAATGGATGCTGCGCGGGCAGCGGTTTGCCGCCACCGAGACCGCCTGCTCCGGAGAGGCATCATTAGCAAAGCGCATCTGGGTGGCTGTAAACAGGCAAACAAGTCCTGCGCGCATTGTTTATACCGCGCGGTGCGGCGCGCTGTGGACAAGTCAGCGCCGAGTTTTCGGGGGTGGGGGTTGCGCGGGCGCGCCGTGCTGGCGAGAGAGAGAGAGAGCCCCCGCAAAACAAGAGCCACCCCGTTACTCGAGCGTCATTTTCCACCCCCCATTTTTGTGGCTTTTGGCAGTACACACTGGCGGGGGACACGCTTCCGAGACACGAGTGTTCCCGACCCCAGCGAACCCGAGGGTTGAGGAGCTCTCGGGACCCCCGTTGTTTTGCCGCCGAGTCTCAGAAGCAGTTCCGGGCTCTCCCGCGTGTTTTGTCGCCGTGGATAAGACGCTTGCCCGGCTATCCGAGGGTTCTGCCTTTGTCTGATGCCTCGGACCTGATCGCTGAACGGGCACGGGTGCACGCATGAGCACACTGGCGGCGCCCTTTCCCGCATGTATACGCGCACTTGCGTTTTCTTCAATAGCACAAAAACTTTGTCGGTATCTGTGCGCAGGCAGGAAGCTCGCTCCGCAACACTTAATGACGGCGACCACGCACAATGAACTCGCGAAGGCGCAAGTACTGCGGTGCTTTAATTGCTGAAAGGGCGCCAGGCGCAGAACGCTATGTTTCCATTCTGCTCCGTCCCTCTTACGCGCGTCCTCTCTTATTATTGCTTGGTTCATTATGTAAGCTTCATATAGGTTCACTTGAAACTGTGTGCTCTACCTCATTTTCTCACATTTTCTCAGCTGTTTCTTCGCGAACAATGCCGTCGAAACAACCCGAGAGTCTCCGTTCGAGGAATATTTCTCAAGCATAAGCTAACGTATATTGTGCCCAGAAGCCCGCTGTGACTGCGCAGTCTTCAAACATCATATGAATTATGTGTCGAGGTGGGCTTCACCGGCAAAGCTGCAGAGTAGAGTGGCAAAGAAAAAGAAAGAACAAAAAACATGGCCATTCTGAAATTTTGAAACACAGAACTAGACCTTTATGACGATTTCCTGCCCGTTTTCAATACAAGCATGTGCCGTAAATCTTGTAACTAAGAAGCCAGTGCAAGTAGGTAAATTATTGAATTGATTGCATTGGTTTATCTTCCAAACTCTGTCCGCTTTGGCACATAATTAATGTTTATTGACGTGATTCATGCAGATTGTGTGCTCATATTTAAAGTATTGGGAGCAAAAAGGCACCAACTGTATAAAGTAGTCCTTTCCATAAATAGGAACCATTGCTCTTGCAATAATCATGTCGCACTGCCACCCAGTCTGTTCGATACTATAAGCTTCCCTTTGGGAAGGCATATCAGTGCCGTGGCTTATCCAATAATAATAAAAAAAAATCCTGCGCTTGTGTATAGTTCAAACCCTGCACAAATCCTGCGCTTGATGTAGCTCCAATCCTGCTCAAATTATGCGCTTGTGTATAGTTCAAATCCAGCGCTAATGCAGCTCCACTAACGTGAAACCTGGGGAAGGGCGAAGCAGTGATGCGCCGGTGTTTCCCTTATGTTATTCTTGCGCTAATCTTGCGCAAGTAAGGAGGAATCGAGCGCTTGTGGGATGGTGCCGCCATTTCTTGCGCTGCGCTGGTACTAGACTGGCGTTTCGGAAGCGATTTTCATGCATTTCTGCTAATTCCCGCGTATCCCTCATACCCGAATTTTCAATGGGGGTATGCGCCACACGTCATTTTATTATCGTTAATCGTGACGTAACTGACGAGCATGTGATGTTATTGATGTCATGACCTATCAGTCAGGTTAGTCATACATTCGTACCCTTCCATGCCAATTTTGGTATATACCAAGTGAACGAGACGCGAGTTTTTGACAGATCTTGTTTTTGCGCGTGACCACGACGACATGACATCACATTAGACGCCGACAGCCGGGACCCCTAAAGCGCTTCGCACTTAAAAAGTAACAAGCGGGGTTCAGCGCTTGCCGACTCGTTGTCACCATCCCGCTTACGTTATCCTTTATTTTCCGCAGCACGTCCATTCTATATTCTATACTAGGCTTGTTATTAAACTATGTGCCGTTCGTAATCTCATTCGATGTTCTCTTCTTTATTAGATTCAACGAGCTTCGACTGGGTAGGAGTGTAATGATGTTGCGATGCCACAATGACCACATCTCTCTGCATCGCTAAATTGTGATTTTAGCTTGATGGGCTCGCTGATGCAACCACGGATTATATCGCTGTAGAGCAGGCCTGAATTTTATCATGTCTCGTAGTCAGCAGCCGAACGAGTGTAATGCGGCCCCTTGCTGCTGTGAGACAAAAGGTGAAGAGAAGGTGAAGCAAATGCGGCAAGAATGCTCTCGGGACGAATGGTCGTTACACTTACGTTTCGTCCTTCATTTTTCTCTGCTCGAAGTGCTTCCTTTCCTCGCCTCCTCAACGGCATCAGCGCATAACGATCCCACTACGAGGCGCGTCAAAGAGCTTTTTCGAGGACGTGTGGATCCCGAAGAGAACGTGATCCTCATGCGATGCTGGGGGCTATGGCCGTCCCCGAAAAGAGCTACACACGCGCGCACTCCTACACCCGTATGCTTGCTTCATCTTCTCGCTATAGCGTAACAACGCGGCGGCTAGGGCGTAGACAGGCGGAATTCTCGCGGGACAAGTTCGTTAGAGCAGATTTGATGCCGCACCAGTGGATTCCCCGCGCGCGAATCAGAAATCAGAGAGCGGCAAAATGCCTATTTCTCCCTCGTTTCTTTTTTCTTTATTTTCATTTATATTTTAGTATTCCGTTTCGCATTTCTCGCTCGGCACGCCTCGTGCCCCCGTTGAGGAGCTATAAAAACGGAACGACCGCCAGCCAGCTAGGAAAGCTCGCTGGAAAAGAAAATACCAAAGAAAAGAAAAACATGGAGAATTAGGAACCGGGTGAGCTGTAGAAAGGGTTGAAATCAAAGCTCGGTGGAGTGAACACGAGTTCAGAACCTATAAAACGAAAATGGGCCGTCTAAAGAAAAGGGTTCGGAAAGAGCAATGAAAAAAAAAAAAGGAATTAGTCGCGGGTATGCATGTATGGCACGGCCCGGAAAGTCCGCTGGAAGGGGGAGGGTGAGCCAAAAGAAAAATCTGAGGGCGAAAATCAGAGAGGCGAAATGGAGCTCATTAGATATGCAAACTCGATTTATAATTCCCGGCGAAAACATTAATGGATTGAATTCTTGCTCGGCCGCGCCTTATATCGGGCCTCGGGGAGGAAAGAAGAAAGGTCCGTGACTCCGCGCTGCAGGATGTACGACGCGCTTGTTTCGTGCGCGCCACGGCTGGCGCGTGGGCTTCGTTATCGTTTTGTTCGAGCTGGTCTCGTTGATTCCACACGATGCACGTGGAACGAGCGGCCATCTCTTCAGCCTCTTCGTTCTTTTTCTTTTTATTACTTTTTTTTTCCTTCCTGCTCGCCACTCTCAGCCCGCGGCTCCGCAATCAGACCACGCGTCGCCGAGTGCCAAGCAACGAGTGCGGGACCGCGCAAAATCGGCAATGGTCCGCGACCAGCGCCGCCCGAGGCACGTCACCACGCGGGTTGGGCTGCGTGTCGAAACCCCGACCGACAGACCCGAGCCCCGACCGACCACGGAGCGTTCATATCGCTTGCATGCCCGCCACACGCTGCTGCTATCTTCATCTCTGTTTTTACTTCGCCTTTTTTCGTGTTTTTCCGGGACTCACGTTTAGAAACAAAGCTTTTCGTCCGAATGAACGCAGCGCCGAATATCATCCATAGCTTCCTCTTCCGCCTCTTTCTTCTTCATCTGCATGGCCAGCTTTGTCAGTCATTTAGAAACACGTGATTCGACTTTTCTTTTAATGCATTCCCACAGGGAAGGCGCTTTCTTCGTGACTTTTTATCGCCTTTTGTCTCCGAGCTTTTAATGTCCTGCAGCCGTGCGTTCGGGCAAGTGCAGCGGAATGGGAATGGCGGTGTGCGATTTCCGCGGTGCACTCTGGAGCTCACTCGTCCGTACTTTTGTCGTGTAAATGTAGCGCGTGCTTCATGGCGTGCGAACAGCCCGAGCCCCCTCGTGTTGAAGCTTTAAAGTTTTTTTACGGTCGGTTGTCGACCTCAGGCGCCCGGCGTCCCGGAGCTGGTACGTTCTCGGGCGCTGCGCGATTGAATACTGCGTAACGACCTGCGAAGCAAGGCTATACCGCACGTGAGAGTGCGTCAGTGCGCTATTAAACACCCTTATGGCATCAATAAACTTATATGTCATTCATGTGCACCAAGTGCCATTTGGCTTTTTTAACTGGACGAGCGTGTTGACGGAAGCGTATATATAGTGCATCTTTTTATAATGGAAAAAGAGAAACGTTAACAATATTCTGTGTATGCATGCTGTGCGATACGTTCACATATTTGTCGTCGACTGTCTTTGGGATGTCCTCCCCGTTTGCCTTAAGTTCGATGATGCTCATTCAAATGATTGGAACTTGTTTCTTTTTTTTCCTTTTTTTATGTGAACGCTAACGCCTAACGGTCTTTACACGTTCTTTAAGAACCAGACATTGCTGGACAATGTCTACGCTTATATAAGATATTCAAAGAATACTAAGCGTGGCGTTCCTGCGATGTGCTATGACATTGGCTATGTGGCGAACAGTTTGTCGAGTGTTCCGATCGTCATGGACGCCCCCTAGAGAAATGTGTAAATTTCCGTGGTGACCATAGTATATTCGAGTCCTACAGGTAGCAGCTTCCGTGTCGATGATTAAATCACGGGGTACATTTATGGTTCTTGATGCCTATGCGCTCGCGTTTTTTTTTTTTTTTTTTTAATCTTACGTGCTGTCGTCTCACCACATGTCGCACTGTGTCAATGCAGCCCATACCCGGCCCGGAGCGGAGCCTCGGGCTATGCGACCCCCCGCCACTGAAGACCACAGCGCCCTGAACGACTCGATTCCGGCGGAGGACGCCCGGCAGACAGGTCAGTCGCCGCCATCCGTCACTGCGCACAGTCCTCGCTGCAGATACCCACGCATCACGTGGGGAAACATCTGAGCAGGTTTCAGCGAACAAGAGCAGCGCTATAACTGGAATGCATAGCAATGATCAAGAAATCTTTAGTCATTGACCACATCATTTGTGGTCAACATAAATGAGAAGGTCCGACAAATGGAGGCTTTCATTACAGGAGTGAAACAAACAGCAAACATATACGAGTAAGAATACGTCTACATTGATTGATTCTACAACCTGAGTAACTCGTGGCTGAATACCCCCCTAATCAGTCCACTGTCTCAGGTCTCAGCACGTTGTACTGGCCATACTTTCACCTACGTATATAAAAAGAAAAAAAAAGAAAAATAACAAAACATAAAGGGTATATTGCAGCTGCAACTGCAATAGGTTATTCAAGTATAGGCACTAGGACAGACTCTTCAAAAGCTGCTTAGGCGTCGCCCGGTACTGTTGTGCCGGTCGTCTCGCACCTTGCTAAATTGGGAAATGAAGTGTGGACTATCTTTCTTTTCGTTTTCCGTGACAAGAATTTCTAAAACTGTTCACGTCCAGCCGAGTCTCTTTTAATTATATAGTTAGCATAAACGTTTTCTTCTCTATAGTGATCGACGAAACGAGGGGAATGGGGTGGAGGCAGCGTCGTACTTCGATCTAATTTTGCACACTGAAAGTGTTGCACGTAATGGATGCTTGGGTATTTGCTCAAATACCCTGCCGCTACAGGGCACAGAACCATAAAAAATGTGAATCTGTTCATTTGGGTTTCAGCTGCTTATAATTTGTCTGTACCACCGGCGGATCCTATAGGACTGCGATGTCCGCATTTACGGAAAGGCATATTACTACTCAAAGGCTAAGAAGAGAGCACGTGAAAGTTCTGAAGAAAGAAAGAAGACAACTCTTTGGAGCAAGACGATTTCCTCCCCGCTTATTTGCAAACCTCGAGAAATTACGTGGAAGCTCGCTGGTTGTTTATATACGGCCAGTCAAGCGCGCCATGTCGTTTAGGACACGAACGGCCAGAAAACTAGGCGGCACCTCGGGTGGTCCCGCTAATGTCCATTTTTTCCAAGAAGCAAACACGGTGGCAGATCGCAGCCTCGCTCGCCGAATGTTATGCGTGTACATGCCATCCCTCCGGTGCACTTTATACCCTCCAATTCCGCGCCATCCGAGCCTTAACGCGTGCTTCCCACCCAGAGCAAAATAACTTAGGTAGAAGTAATAAAAAAAAAAAGAAAGAAAGCTCGAAGGGCCAAACAGCATCACGAGTTGCGCGTGCTCGCATCAGCACGGGTTGGGGGCATTTCGCCGTCAGCGCGTCGCGCCTAATTCGCAGCTCCCCCCAGCGGTCGTGAGCGCGACCCAACCCTGTTCTTTCGTTCGTGCGTTCCGCATGTTTGTATCCGCGGCTCGCAAAACACGCGCGACGTGTTTGCTGTACGGCATACGACGCTCGCTCGCTCTCGCTTTTTTTTTTTTTCTTCTTCGCTAAACATCTCTTCGCTGCTTCTTCTTTTTAAAGGACACCACTCCCTGTTTCGCGTAAGAGGCGAAGCGAGAAGAGCGGAGTTTAAAGATGGAAGTGGCTGTCAGCATTCACCAAACGAGACTCCTTTGCAGCCCGGCATTCGCCTCGTGCGCGAGGCTGTGGATGGCTGAAGGGGGAGAGGCTCAAGTCCTCCCATGAGCGGTATAGCATCAGCAGCAACAGCAGCAGTAGCAACAAGAATTAACGGCTGGCGCCGTTAAGGACGGTGTAGGACGGCGCGGAGAGCGCCGCTCGGCGGAAACGGATAGTCGCCATTTCGAAGACGTGCTCCACTGCGGCTATGGCTACTGCATGCTCCCTACCGGTGCACGCGCCTCTTCTCCTGCTCTCACGATTTTTATGTTTCGCTTCTCTAATTATTTTTTGTTCGCTGGAAGTATTCGGCCGTGTACGTAACGGATGTGTGGTCGCCTCCAGCTTCCATGCATGCCGGAAGAGAACACAGCTTGTCTCTGCATGCGCGACACTCCGCGGAATGAGCATCACCGTCTTGGCGCGGCCGGGGATAGACCGGTCGCGCAACCCGTGGCATTCAGCGGTCGCGCTGGTTTCGGAGGAACCTCGCAAGGTGCAAGCAGCGTGGGACGGCGCACGCCGGGAAAGGATATTCGAGGCTCGCTGTGTCGAGCTTTATGGGTTTAAGTTACTCTACCACTGAGTGGGTTTTAATACTTTGCTGTGTTGGTTTTCAAAACCGTCGTCGGTGTTGCTTTCACAACATTAAAGAAAATGCAAGAAGAAGAACATAGGAAACATATAGCGAAATGACTCGTCTAAGGCTGGTGTATGAACCTTGTCGTTGTACTGCTGTTATACTGGGTGTTCTCTTCGCAGATATGAATAGCGGCGACAGCGGGTGTAGACTTGGTTATCATTTCCTGTTTCTTTGTCATATAATAGTACAAAAAAAAAAAGCCCGAAGAATGTAGGTGTCTCCTGATGGACGAAAATAGAATTATATCGTTCCTTATGGCGTTGAGCATGAGCTGACACACCTTGTATGCTGAAACGTCGCAGAGGACCCTTTTCTTTCTACCTTTGGGATGTCCTCGCAAAATTTGTGATTTTTTTTCTTTATGATGGTGATCATGCACTAATTTTAGTCGTTGGTCATGCGCGAAACTAAAGCGCTCATTATACGGGTGCGAACTGATACTGCAGTGTGCTGATTGCGTTTGCTCTATCGCATGAAGGTGTAGAATAATGTCAGTATGTACCACGGTATAACATTCCGTGCCTGCCGAATGCCGTTACTAGGCGTCGTGCCGGTGGCGCTCTCACAGATTCACACCTCCTTCCGCAGACGCGCGTAAAGAACAGTTGGTGCACCTGCGTGACCCGCGTGGCTGTCGAATTACGGGGGCTGTAATTGAGATGTGGGCGGGACTACGGAAGGTAGTAGGCGCTGGGTGCTGTGTCGCCGCTCTTTATTTGGAATCGGGTAACCTGTGGCATGCATACAAATAACCTGCTCCTCCACGTTGTGTCAGTAGGCATTTGCCCACTGCGATGTCTTCAAACCTTGCAGGCGCCGTTTGCGAAGGAAGGAGTCTGTAGTAAGTCACGAGCATCCATAGCAGGGGAGATTTGTGGGAGAGAGCCGTAAGCCTCGTAGTAGGGATGAAGAACGTGGCATATGTGCGGCTGCCATCGGAAACATATGTCCGGCCATCAGGGGCGACGCATGCTCGTGTCCTATATTCACTCATCGAGTGCTCCGCTTCGAGTAAATAGAAAACAACGTGCCCTGCACTCCGTATGAGACGCGTCTGCGCGCATATGTACGTATAATATATCGCTACATTAAAGCAACAGCGACACTAACGTGATTTCGCACGTTAACCATAGCGGCTATCTATGCCAATTTAATGTCCTAGCGTGCGAAACTGCAACGAACTTGTTAGGACATAAATTCGTCTATAGTTGGTCTAGATTCACTGTTGCGAAGTAAAACCAAACGGAAGTGTTCCCTCACGTTTTGTCCGCTCTCTCCGCCGGTGTGGCTACAACGAAACTGCACTTTCGAGGACACGGTATGCTTAATAACTTAACTTTGTCTACAGACGCAGCTTCCTGCACAGAATGGCTTGGATCATATATTTGAGAGACTCATTCAGTCTCTCTCATTTATATAACGCATAGCTGCGCGAAATAAATCGCCGCCCCAAGAAAGACGAAAAGAGTACATAATGCGGGGCCATTTGCAGCGGAGGGCCAGGCCGCCCGTTACTTGCACAGTTCTCGGCTCTTTGGCCAACCATAAACCGCAAAAAGGGTGGCGTCTTTTCTCGGAGAGCGAAGCGTCCTCCACGAGGGTCTGTCTCGAACGACCGGAAATTAAAAACAGCAATTATTCATACGCTGCCGAGGGACGCACGGGCAGGCCGACGAGCGCACGCAGCACGCGAGCAAGAAGAAGCGCTGCGATAGTGGGCGTCGTCCTCTCCTCCGCCGGTGTGTGTGCCGTGGTGAAGAGCGCGTGCATCCGAAGGCTTCGACGACAGCCAAAGCAGCGCGCGTGCGGCGTGAATGGTTCCGCGCAGAATGCGCCCCTAACGACCTTCGGCCAACAATGTCGCCGGATGTCGTCAGGAGCTCCGGGACCGGAGAGCAGCATCGCGGGGGAGGAGGAGGAGGAGAGTGGCGGTGAAAGGGAGAAGGCGATTCAATCGGATGCCCTCCGGGCGAGACAAAAACCAAATGAGCCCCCATTGACGACGGGGCCCCCTCTAAGTGGCGCGCCCCTATATACCATACCGGCCTCTATCGTTATACCTCGCAAAAGGCACCGTTGATTGGGTCGCATGACGATGCCGCTCTCCGACGCCGCCGCCGCCGCTACTGCTGCTGTTTGGACGCTGGCTTTTCGAAACGAGGACTGGGCGACCTTTCGCTTTTGAAGTCGCGCATCAGCGATAGCGCGCAGTGGCCTCGCGGCAGTGACAAACGCGGCCCCGCACCGCCCACACCGCACCCCCTCCACGCATCACCCTCTTTTGCTGCGGACAGGGTCGCCCCTCTGATTGCCCGTATGGTCACCGCTCGGGCGATGAGCGCCCCTTGGCCTGCGACTCAGGTCCCTCTGCTGCCGCGGTTCTCTCGCATTGTCTAAGACGCGGGAGCGTGACTCCCTGATTGCGGGTCGTCGACGAACGTGGCCGACGAGAGGCAATTTAGGCGCTGCCGTTCCACCACGTGGTGGCATGCGCTATCAGAAAGAAAATTCGCTCGTTCTCGACTGCGAGTGCATATTAAAATATGCAGCATCGAAAAATTAATTAGGAAAATAAAATTAATGAGGTTGTCAAGCGGGCATGTACAGTACGAAAAAAAACGAAAAAGAAAATAAATAAAACAATGGTTGCCATTTTGGGTTCGCAGCACTGGCGGCATTGAGCTCGAATCCACTGAAGCCGGCAATAATGAGGAAGTAACTAAATTCAAGCTTGATGAAAATAGACGCAGTGCGAAGTACTGCTGTCCTGCAGCCATACTTGCTTATACGTACCGTCATCTACCTATAGACAGACATACACAGGCAAATAGGTTACTCTGACAACGTCCTGTTCGCTATATTGGGAAGAGAGCGAGGTTGAAGGGGAAAACGCAAACACGTGGAGGTGAACATCTCATTTACATGGATCAGTCGTTCTAACAAGTCAAGGTCCTGGTGGTGGCTGCCAATTGAATGCAAACGAGTAAGAACACTCTTTCACAACCATGGTCGGCGCATGAAGCAATGATTTCTGTGCTTCGAATATGCAATAACTTTGTATGCTAGGTGGGTTTATCTGTACCGACAATTATTCCTAATATAAGAACTTTTTTTCCCTGTCAGTGTTTAACGAGCACTACTACTTTTTTATTTAAGTGTCTTGGGATAGCCTGCTCTCAGGCAGGTAGTTTTCCCGTGTGTTTCCAGTTACCAGGCAACAACGCAAGAAGAAAAATAGCGAAAGAAAAGATTGACGAACATAAAAGAATGCCACGAAGGAGTTTTAAGCAGGCGTAGCGCTCCTTCACTTTGCATCACGTGTGTTACACCTCGCAGTTTAGTCATGAGGAAAGATAAAACGGATTCTCTATAACATATTTAAATATCGAGGAATATAAACGAAAAAGAAGAAGCGTCAGTGCTCCACGCGTTCGGGCGAAGAATCCGCAAAGCCGAAAGTGACAGAAGACTGTGACGAATGCGCATGCGAAATGAACTTGCACCTCTCGAAGCGCATGCGCTTTGTGTTTATTTCTTACTCCTCGCGTCGTAGTGTAGAAAGGGGTGCAAGCTGACGGGGTATCCTTCACCATCCACCATGCCTGGCATGCCTGCTAGCCATCTTCGCACGTACTCGTTCCCACCGCTGCAGAGAGAGAGAGGGAGAGGAAGGTGCAAAAAGAGGGGAAGGAGCGCGAAATCCGGAACATTTTACGACGTCGCGCAGATGCATAAGGCAGACAGCGGAGTAAAGGGTCGGCAGTGTCAATTTGTAAATTCGATGCAGAAGAAGAAGGCTGACATCGCTCAGCATCATAAGACAGAAGCAGTCAAAATGATGCGAGGCTCTACGCGGCAGCAGGGCCCGTTCCGATGCGAATGTGTCACGTGTCGAAGCCACGGCGTGGTAGGTTCTGGACTAGAAACAAGAGATTAAAAAAAATAGCAGTCTACGCCTTTCCACATAAAGTGAGCAGATAAACAAACTTTGAGAGACGCTCTGAACGGCGGGCTTGTCGCTGCAGCGATATGGCGATGGCATTCCTGCGGAACCTCTTGAAGCGAGAGCGCGAGTCGAGGCATTCGTTTCTCAGCTGAGTACAGAAATAAGTGCAAGGAGACACAAGATGATCTGGAATGAGTGAAGGCCGGCGGGGGCGACGGGAATTTCGTCTAGGGTGAGACAAATTCCGATGCAGGCCGTGTCAAGGTCGGTCACCAGGAAACGGCTGAGAGAGCAAAAAGAAATAACCAAGTGAGCACGCTTCCGATTTGCATGCTGCTAGCTGCTGCGGTAGCAGAGGCTTCCTGCTTCTCGGCGGGTGCACCGCATGCGACGACTCCGCGATGGCCGCTCCTGCAGCCGTCGCAGTTGGTCGAGCGCGACGGGAGCGCGCACTCCGATCGGCGGCGCCCGATGGGCGTTTTCCGGGTGGCGATATATACGTTTTATGCGCGACGGGGAGCTGCGTTCTGCACGCTACCTGTCACGGTGAAGCAAGCAGCCCCTCTTCGGGATGTGATCCGAATCGGCCATGCCATTTTTCTGTTATTCTTACGTTTTCTTTTTTATCGACAAGCCGGATCACTCTCTGGAGTTCTCATGCTTGTGTAAAGCATTTACGCTGTGCTCTTGCTCTTCGTAAAGTAAAGAAGGTGACAGATCTAACACACCTGTTGGGATCCACGTTAAGCGAAGATTTGTCGAAACGTTTAATTTAAATGTTATGCAATGAGGCGCGCGTTGCTCGCAATATTAATTTATTTCCAAATTGCGCAAGGCACTCTCCAAGTTGTTCTCTCGTCGCAGAAGTCTAGCGTCGTTTGCTTTCGCGGTAACGCTTCTGCTCGTGTTCTGCTCTGCGCGTTTCTCAGCATAGCGAATACCCAGCAAGCCCCTTCTGCTTGGCCTAACTAATGCGCTTCGGTCCCATGACACAGGTGTAAGTGCCACACACTACCACAATGCGGACATTTATATGCTCAGTCGTATGCACACTATCCCTTACCCACGCTATATATACAGGGTGTTTCATTTTAGCTGCACCAAATCTTTAAAAGTAGCCTGTGGCAGATAGCACAATTATAATCCTTGATCTAAACTACGCGATGAGGCGGCCATTACTTCCACGAGAAATCAAAACGCCTAATTGAGTAATTAGCATAATTACGCTAATTAACTTTTAATTAATGATTATACGGCACATCTTTCGATCTACGAATTATAGCCGTTGAGTTCGCAAGGCCTATCCACTTGGAACGAATTCTCAGGACTGAACCAGTTTCGAGATAATAATTTTCAAAGTGTCCGACGAAATACATGGGCGTTCCAGTTAACTTTGTGCTTCAATGCATAAAACAGCGTTTTCCTCAAAACGTTAACTGGAACGCCCATACATTTCGTCGGACACGTTAAAAATTAATATCTCGAAACTGGTTAAGTCCTGAGAATTCGTTCCAAGTGTATACGCCTTGCGAACTCAGCGGCTATAATTCGTAGATTGAAAGATGTGCCGAAATATCATTATTTAAAAAGTGAACTAGCGTAATTATGCTAATTACTCAATTAGGCGTTTTGATTTTTCGTGGAAGTAATGGCCGCCTCATCGAGTAGTTTAGATCAAGGATTATAATTGTGCTATCTGCCACAGGCAATTTTTAAAAATTTGGTGCAGCTAAAATGAAACACCCTGTATATGGGGGGTATAGCTAAGGCAAGCTCTGTTTCACAAACGGACTAGAAGCTGAGAATGCTGCCTAGGAGGTGGTAGGGGATAAGCTTGTCCGTGTTCTCGATGTCACTTGCGGGGGTACTGTATAACACTTATTTAGGCGAGTTGACTTTTTTAACTAGCGGAAGCGCACGTGACGAAAGGATGGGCCATCACGTCCGGGTCCCCGATATACATATCCGAGTGCAGTAACAAAATATAAGACGCTTTAGTGAATCTTTGCGCTGGACGCTGCGAAACGTCAGGCAAAGATGAGAGTGCCCCCTAGAGTTTCTGGCTCATAATGTCGGCTCACGACGCATGAGCATCAAAGCGTGATAATGCTGTCATAAATGTGTAAATTTTCGCCCTTTTATCTCTCGCTGAATAGGGAATATTGAAACTTGTAAATGAGCAGTATCGGTGCCACATTCTCCTCCTTGTCACTAATATAATATAATATAAAATATAATATACTCTGTATATATATGCTCTGTAGCAGAGCGAACAAAGGAGGCAACGTGTTCACGATAACGCTTTCTGTTCGGCAAACAGCCGCGGCGTAGTTGTCGGTCAGGCGCTTTCTCCCCCGGAAAGCAGCTAGCGGAGAAGATGCAGAGCACAGTCGAGCTCCCCTCCCGTGCGGCGCTGCCCGACTGGTGCGCACTGCTGCAGCGGTGCCCCAAACAATTTGTCACGTTTCGGGCACAGCGTCTCCATCCCCCGCGGCGGTTGCGGTATATAGCGGTGCGCAGGGCCTCTGGCTATTGGCAGATGCCGCTCCTCCGCCCGAGTTAATTTCTATTCTGCTTCTTCATTCGCCGAAACAAAGCAGCGGAACAGAGCTCGAGCTATAGCTATATACGCACGCGTGTGGTCGCACACAGGATCCCGCGGAATTCGCGCTGCCGCACATGTCGTGTGCGCGCGCTCGAGTGCTCTATACCTGACGCAACCGTCTCCCCTTCCCCCCCTTTCTCCTCGTTCCCGTCGCTGTCCCAGTCTCCCCGGTGTTGCATCCAAAAGAGCTTCCGCTCCCCACTGGATCGTGGCGGGGATGCTGCTAGCTCTTGATTAATACAGTCTCGGTTCCGCGTCATACGACCAAAATACACCGTCAAAGCGACGAGCACGAACGAGGCGGCAAGAACGACGACACTCATCGCCGTATTAGGCCGAACGTTCGTCCGTATATATCATGTACTCGCAAACGAACGCTCGTGCTCTTCGCAGGCTTTGCCGATTCCGCTGCAGCCGTGAGCAGCGCACATGAAGCGAATCTTGCATCCGGATGGGTTAGCCGTCGTCGGCGCATACGCGCGCACGTCTCTTTCGCGACAGCAACAGAAGCAGCAACTATCTCCTCCTAGATGTTGCTGCTGCCTGCCGCCGCCGCCGCCTGGGCGAACCACCGAGCTTTCTTGAGGTGCAACCGCACCACTCGCCGCATCATTTTTCGCGCCGGTTCTGGAGATGCGAGAAAAAAAAAAAGAGAGCAACAACTGCCAGGACACATTTCTCGCGGTTCCCCGACTTCAGCTCCGTCGCATCCGTAGTAAACGAGTGAGCTCGTGCGCGAGGCTGCATGCTGCCCGGACGGCGAGCGATGCATGGCGCGCGTTCTCCCAAACGACGCATCGCCGACGTCTCTCTCTCTCTCGCATGCCGGTTGCTGCGCTAGCTGTAGTTGCTGTTACTTCCATACTGCCGCTGCTGCTGCTTCGAGCGCGCCGTTATTAAACCTCCTCCCGGCGTCATCTCGAGAGGTGTCGTTCTGCTCGGAGAAGAGAAAAACGAAGAACCACGCCAGTCGAGATGGCTCGCAGAGGACGGCAACGACAGGTGAGGCCTAGAACGGCGACAGGTAACGTCTTTACCTGCGCGCTCGCAAAACTCGCCGGAAGTTTTCTTGGCCGCACTTACTTTCGATGTGTAATTAGAGTCGGCGGCCGAAAGGAGCAGCAACCGCAAAAATTGGAGGGAGAAGGCAGCACGACTAGCTTTTATTATCGCACCATGGTGGACTATACCGTCGAGTCGTATGTCAGCGCTCTCGGGAGTAAAGTGAAGCTATACTATGCGGTATATACGAGCAAAAGTGTGATGGAAAGATGCCAGTTGGGCTTGCGAATCGCCTTTCGCCTGCAGGCTGGAGCGACCGGCCTTGCTTGAAAGCTCGACCGTGCCATCGTCTGTAGATGCTGATGGACACGCTGCAGCGCTCGCGTGGAAAAACACATGCACAAAAAGAAATGCAAATAAGGTGGAGTCCATCATATCGTCGGGTTAAAGCCACTTGCAATTCTTAAGAACTTGTAGATGTGAACGCTTAGCGAACAGAAAACGTAAAATTAAGAAAAAGAAAGAAGAACGCACGGAAGACACACTCACGACATATGTGCAGACATGGAAAGTAATTTGCTTCACGCGATGAACCTTCCACTGCTTTGTCAATTTTTCTGTACGCTTCCTTTCGTTGCACTGCTTCCTGTTTGTTTACGGTTTCGTCATTTATTCCCGAAATTAATAATAAAAGGCCAAGAAGATATGATCAGCTATCCCCTATGAGTTTATTGTGCCTACATGTATATGTACTTCATTTGCGTGAGTGGTTCCCATTCTATTTTCCCTATGTTGTGTATCTCACATAAATGTGAGTGTAGATCTCTGGCTGCAGGCTTCAGTATGTTCTTCCCAAACATATTCACTGCGTCATCCAACTCTAGCGATGCTGCCGAAGCCGTGCTTTGTGGCAGCTCGGTTATTGTACAATATTCTTTAGGGTGTTATTGGGGGTGTCGCATTTATGATGATGGTGTTTATTGGCATGCCCTTTGAAAGGGGCGGCGACAAATATTCACCGATCCTGATTGAGCTAATCAGGTTTTTCTACATCTATTCCGGTTTAATATATTAATCTCAGCTGTATCTACCCTGTTTTCCTTTCTTGTTTTTTTTTTTCGCCAATGCTCTAAACGTCTCTAGCTTATTTCCACCCGCGGACCAGTTACATTGACTCCCAGTACTTCTGGAAGGTGGACGGTCATTATACGGTTATTTCTGGGTGAATATCTTGACTTTCCATTACAATGTACCTGCGCTTGGGCGCAATCTAGCGACAACGCTTATAACACGTCAACTTGTGAAATCGATCTCTTGCGTGATGTGCTCTCACATCCCTGCACATACCTGCACATCATTAGCGAAACAGGGCATACATGCCCTCCCAGGCATCCATGCGTCTCTGGGATCGCTTCGTGTCACCGAAATCATTCCGCTTTCTGCTGGTGCCGATGCACGCCGTCAATTCACTCGGCTGCTACAGCATGCCACGGACACTCTGCTCCCTCGAGACGCCGTTCAAGTAACTCACGCTGCACGAAACAGCGAAAGCGAGAGGGCAATAAGAGAAAGAGTAATGAAGAAAGATCTGCCTGTTCCCAGAGCGAACGGCTCGTGTGCGCGCTATAGCTGCACGTCCTCGATGATAGGCGACGCGGCGATAAAGACTGAGGGAAGCGGTGCCGAGTTGGCGCGCGACTCGTGTCACCTCTGGCGCTACTCTGCTGTCCGATTAACGCTGGTCGGAATGGGGAGAGTTTGGGGGAGGTTAAGAATCAGCTCTACGGGATCGTAGGGAATGACGAGGAGGGGAGGGAGGGCTCGGGCACGGCGGAGAGCCGGATCGTGGCGCTGTTTATGAGGCGGCCCATTTCCGCGCGCGCTCTCTCGACGTCCGGCACGTCTGCTTCCAATATTTTACGGCCGGGTGGTGGACACGGGAGCAAGGGAGACGCGGGGGAGTACAGAAAGGAAGTTCGGGAGAAAGCTATCTCTATCGGCCCTCCGAAGGACAGCCGCCCATCCGAGCGAGAGACGCACGACTGATGGTGATGACTGCCATGAGGAGAAGCCCACACGCTGCCGCCACGAGAGAAAGCCGCGCCGCGGTTGGGAAAACAAACGCCGGCCCATTACGCGCGTGCCAAGCCGCCGGCGGGGCTGGGGGGCAACCCCGGTGTACAGCAGCGCGCAGTCCCCGCTCCTCCGGCCACCCCATTTCCCTTCCTGCAACCGCTTTCTCTTCTCCCTGCCTCGTGTGCCTGACCGCGGGTCATCCCTGCGTCGCGGGGACGAACACCCCGGGTTCAGAAGCTAAAGGGCGCGCGCTCCGTCTTGCTTCATCCCGACGCATCTCTCACGACTGGGGCTTCGATGTGCTGTCTTTGCCTGCCCGTAGCCTGGTCGTCGAGCGTAGGCCTTCCACAGGCTTAAGAGCAAACGGCTGCTAACGAATGGTACCGGTGGCGCTTTCGACTCCTTGTCGCGCATACTTAACATGGCGATAGGTTACTGCACATTATACTTAATACTTACGCTCGTCATTGATGTCGCGTGTAAAAGCATTCACAGTAATCCCAAACTCTTTAACTAAACTCTTTAACAGAACTCATGAAGAAGCGTACTTGCCACTTCTGCAGGATCTCATTTTATGCGTGGGACCAACTTCAGACGACCTTCCTTACCTGATTGTGGCCTTTTACAGGGAATATTTAATGGCTAAATTCTTCTCATCAACAGTCGACAACCGCAGCGCGGTATAGCATACTGTCATATGTGATTGTGTCTGCGGCACTATAGAGGGTATGAATAGCAGTGTTGTGACGTCATCCGCGCTTATTCTCACTGTCAGCACTTTTGTGCCGTCGCGCTGTCGAAGCAATCTTCTTTCGCACCGAGCAGATTCTGTTTCGTACCTTTTGCTCGTACCTGCTCACATGCTGGTTGCCATTGCCCCTCCTCCTTCTCCTCTCTTAGTTGTTACTTTTTTTTTTTTTTTTTGAGTGCGAAATTTATGAGCGTTCTTTGAAGCTTACCGAATAGCTCATCGCATGCGCGGACCAAATGCTTGTACCGACATCGCTACAGACAGGCATCATCAACCACTCCGACATGACATGTAGTCTCGGAGCAAAAAGCGGCACCGGCCGCGACCAAGGTGACTTTGAACGCCGAGAGCGAAGGCGAGAATGCGTCTCTTCTAGGAAGGAGCAGCGCGTGCGTGTGCGCGCACAAGTCGGCGCCTTGCAGCCTGATAAGCGCCATAACGTATCGGACGCGGTCGGTTGAACACGCGAACCAAACTCACCAGGATGTCGGGTTCACTCGTATTCTGTGAGCATGCCGCCTCGTGTGCGTCTCTCTCGTCTTCCTGCACTAGCGCGCCCTACGGTCGCCCGCCTCTCCTGGCACGTCCTTCGTTTCCCACTGCTTCGGGGCGGCGTTATGAAAGGTGCCCAAGACGCTGATACACTTTATATGCAAGATTCCATGATTGTTGGTATCAGTGACGTCAGTCGGCCGGAGGCCTGATAACATTTTAGGAAAAGAAAAAATAAGCCACATCAGTTTCAGAAAATAAAAAATATCGTGCCACACCAGTGTGGCGCGAAACTGAGAAATATGCCAAGACAGAATACTCGTTGTTAAACGTAGTGAAGTAAGTAATAATAATAAAACTACAAGCACACGTGAGGAGAAGAAAGAGAATGATGCTTCTCAAACGCAGACATGGGAAGGAAAGTGGGACGAAATACGGAAGAGGTATATATACTATAACCTCGTCCAGCATACTTGTTTTCTTTCGGTGTCAAGGTCGATCTACTTTTGTGCATTGTTGATTACATTGTTGACGGTTAGTTTTGTTCTTGCCGAAATTATGTTTACGTTTCCTCGATTCCTCTCTCTCTCTCTCTCTTTCTCTCCCTTTAGTACTTTTGACTGCCCAGAAGGTTAACCCTCACGCGTTTGCATTGACATGGTTTCACTTTCAGAGTGGCAGGGCTCTGCGTCTTTGAATATACTTGATTGAGTATCCACGCTCATACCTTGTGTAAGTGACGTCAGCTGGCAAGCGTAGGTGTCTTTCGCGCACATAAGCAAATCAAGCACTTTGTGCTTTGTACTGTGTGGTTCAATACGTGTTTGCACCACCGCTCTGTCTGTGCATGCGTTGTGCCTTGCTGTGTATTGAGTGGCACATGTCTCGAGCATTGACGCCTTGCTGCTAATCTCGAGGACGTCGGTTTGTTTCTTATTTGGACGACCGTGTATCAATTATAATGAGATAATGAACGCCATAGTAACTTACTTATTCAACATGCACGGGTGCCCCTGTTGCATTAAAGAATGCTTAACTGTTTCAGTCGTCCACGCAATCTTGGCTGCCCTCTAGGGCTCTGCAATATTGCGTAATACGAGTTAAACAATTTAACATTTAGTATGAATTTTCACTCAGCACAAGCATTCTGCTGACAGATGTCAGACTGTCCATGAGGTACACGAAACTGCACGCTATAACAAACGTGAGGTTCTCTCTTTTTTTGTGTGTGTGTTTGTGTGTATGGGGGGGGATCATTTAGGGAGGTTTAACAGCACTGCGCTGCTGTAATATTCAGAACGAACAAATTTCAGGGCTCGTTCAGCAGTGACGGGAGAAAGCTTGAAAGGCAACAGGAGTCAGAAGAGAAACTCTCGGAAATGACAACGTCATGCGGAGGGGAGAGGGAAGACGCGTACTTCACTCCTGAAGGCCTGTACGCTTGCAGATACGTGCGTATATATATACGTATATGCGCATGGAGACACGCGCTTACGCGAACGCCCACTTCTCTTCTGCTGCTCTTCTTCTAATAGGAGTAATTAGGTCTTCCTGTTAATTGTAATAATTAGCGGCATAAATCTGCGCGCGAACGACGCATCCCCGAAGTTAAAGAGCCCGCAACGGACGCAAGATTAGGGCCGCGAGGGCATCGGTGCAGGGGCCGAGATTGCGTATTACGGCGCCGCGGCGTTCGCATTGAGAGAGGAGCGGCGGCCGGCCGTAATGCAGATGGCCGAAGGTGGTTTCCCGTTTAACGACCCCCCCGGTCGTACATATACATATACACACACGTGTGCAGGCGGCGCCGGCAGGAACCCCGTGAGAAATGCTCCATTTGAGTGGGCCATCACCGCGTATGGTGAACGGACGGGCTCGCGACTCTTTGCGGCTGTTTGATGCCGCGCCTATGCACACACGCCTGCTGTTGCTGCTGCTGTTGTTTCGGGGCCGAGCTGTTCCTCGAGTATTGTATCTCACGCCCCTACACACACGCACGCACACACCTCGTCTCTTGCCATAGACAGCAGCACTCGGCAAACAATAACAGGCGTGTATCTGAGCGGACAGCGCTGCATTATCTTAACAGCGCGCGCGGAGGCCGATTAATAAGCGCATTAAGCTGCGGAAATATCACCCCCTTCGCTTGTTTTGCTGTTCATGGAATTTTTTTTTAGCGTTGCATGCTCCTACAGAGGCGATTTCTTTTGTTGCAGGCTCCTTTATTAGCCAGAAGCAAAGAGGTTGCGGATGAGCGCGTAAGCACTGATTGTGCTTTAGCGCGCCGCCGCTGGAATTATGAGCATCACTCACGTGTTCACGAGCTGTTTTCGCTTTGTTGTTCTCCGACCGTTATTTCGTTTTGTTTTGTTTCTCAGACGGCGGCAGTAAAGTTAATAATGCCTCCTATAATGATCGGTTTGCCACCGAGAAAGGCTGTCCTGTATGAGCTGTAATATTTCTGTACGAAAAAAAAATGAAATGTGCCCTAATGAAAGCTTTCCTGGGAGCAGTGTTTTATAAACAACGTTAAGTTCAGCTAGCCTTGTACAATAACCAATAACGCGAAATGCGTCCGCTCAATTTCAGAAGCTCAAACAGTGGCTGGCGCCTTAATTCTTGCATTACTCACCGGTTAATATATGTATATATATATAATATATAGATATATATATATATATATATATATATTATATATTCAGTACTTCTGTCCTTGATAGGGGCAACCGTCCTTGTCAAGGTGCGGTATGATGCAGGTTTTTGCACCGGCCTTCTCCTCGTACTATATGGGAAAATAATAAACCTAAGATAACCGCGAAGTTGTGCTTCTGATTTTCCTATATATATATATATATATATATATATATATATAATTTGATTCTTCCATTTTATTTGAGGACACCAAACAACTCAGTACGTTATTCCGGGAAAACACGACTACCGAATACAGGAAGATGTATATAGGCATTGATTCCAGTGTCCTCGCCGTCATCTCCGCCGCGGATTCGCAGAACCACAAGGAACGAACTTTCGCTGACCGCCGAGCCCCTACACCTGCATGAAATCGTACACGGCTAGGCATCACGCCTTCAGCAAAAACCGCGACAGTTTGCGATGTGTTTACCGGATAGTCACTTCTCTCTCTCTCTCTCTTTCTCTCTCTGGGCCGTTTCGCCCCTCCATTTCGTCGAAGTCGCTGCGTAGTTAGGCGTGAAGCCGTTCTCAGCGTTCCCTCGCCCGCCGCTCTCGAGAAGTGGCCGTCATCTTTCACCCAACATCGTAGAGCTCGCGTGCACTTCGCGCTACATGGTTATACACACTCGCCGCGGCTGCTAAGCGCGCGCAGCGGTGGCGGCGGTCATCGCCATTCGGCACCTCGCTCGCCCGTTCCGGACTCGCCAATCATTGGCCGCTGTTGCGTGAGAGAAAACAGCGCCACGCTATATAGTCGCGACAGAGGCCAATCACAGCGCCACTCGTGCGGAGACTGGGGCGAACGAGAGCGCAGACTGGGATAAAAACAGAAATAAAGAAACGGAAAAAAGAAGAAAAAAAAAAAGAAAAGCCCAGTACCTGTACACGTGTGTGGTGGTCCCCGTAGATAAATATGAAAGAAGACGCTTTCCCAGCTCTTCCTTGTGCCGGCATTGTTTCCTCGGCCATCAGAATCGCTGCTGCTCTTCGGGCTTACGGTTATATTTATTTTTTCCCTTTCTTTTTTTTTTCCCCGTGCGTTCGTTTCTCCCGAGTTCGAAAACCATGGGAGAAGCTATTATCTTTCACGCAGGGCCAGTCAGACCGGGGCTTGTCCGCTGCTCAGGAGTAATCATCGGCGCGCACGCACGCATTCATGCATGGGCAGAGTGCGCGCAGACGCGCTCTTTCACGGCGTCGTCCCCTGCACGGACGGGCGCTGTTTCGAGTACGACAGGTACACACACCCGCGGGCGCACTGCTTCCGAAGCCGCAGAAATATTAAGAATGGGTAACATCGAAGCGACGGAGAAAGTACGGTATCCACATCGAAGACTGGAAGATATCTCTCTCCGTTGTACGCAGGGATAGCCGTGATATGCCGAGTCTGAGTGACGCATTTCGTTCTTCGAAGAGGCGCTCGACAGTGACGCGTGACGGGCAGGTCAAGACGCCCCGGCCTGCCTATGGGAAAAATCGGAGGGCGACTTCTTCGGAAGCGTCATTACCTTCTTACAGTCGGGAGGAAGGTGGGAGGGAAAGAGCATCGACATCTCGCTCTCATCTTTTCGCTCGTGTGGTCACCGCCGATGGCTGTCAGAGTCAGCAGCCGCGCCGTGTGCGCGCACAGTTAACGTGAAAACGAAATAAGGGTCTCTTTTTTTTTTTCTTCTTTTTTCGCGAGCCCATTCCGTTCTTGCGTGGCAAAAAGGTAGTAGTAGTGTATAGTTTTCCTTTCTTCCTTCGCTCGCGTGCTGCCGAGGGGAGGGCGCCGCCGCCGTACGTCGCCTACTTCGAACGCTGTCGTGTCCTCACTGGCCGCGCTGCTTGCTGCAAGATACGCGGACACCGGCATTGTTTTTTGGCGGCCGTGCTTACTGACCCGTAACGCGCCGCTTCCTACTGGGTGCCGCCGCTGGGCTGCCGTTCTCATGCGCACTCACCCCCCCCCCCCCCCCATCCCCCCACCCCGCCTTTCTTATTTATTTTTATTTCGCAATCTCCTTCGCCTCTTCTGGTCATTTTCTCATTGTCTTCGACTAAACGAAACGCCTACCGCTCCCCCAGCTCCTTCCATCTCTAAACGTATTCTCCTCCAACTCTTGAATCATGTGGGCTCAACCCTCCTCTCCCACTGCCTTCTCTCCTCTTCTTCCACTGCCCAACAATCTCTCGTACGCGTTCATCGCGTTTCGCCTCCGTTCGAAGGAAGTTCAGCGCTTTGAACTGGGATAGGAAAGAAGGGGAAGGCGGAAATAAGAAACCCAATAGACGAGAATAAAACAATGGGAATCAGTTGATAGACCTGAAGAGCACGCGAAGTTGAGTGCTACTGCTTGTGCGGCGGCAGCTTCTCTCCCGCCGTGGCCGCCTGCATCGCACAGCCTGCCGGCTCGCATGCCGCCGCGCGAGCGTTCGGTGATAGGTGTTTTCCATACGAAACGAGGGCTCCGATGCGCCGCGCGCGCTTCTGAGGGATTGAGGACGATTCACATGTCTCTCTCCCTCTCTTCTGCTCACTCGCCTTGGCTGCCCTTCAATTATGCCGTTCCGCGAGTGGCAGGTACTCTCCTCCACTGCCTCCTCCCCATTCTATTCACCTTCTGAATATCCTCCTTTCGTTGCTGTTGTATTTTCTGTTCATTCCGCGCTTTAATTCGCCCCCGTCTTCGGTGCCAGCGTCCGACAATCATTGTCTCCCACTCGGCGCCAGCGTGCAGATAAATGCGCCTGATTTATCATTCGTGACCACCCGAGCTTGGAATAATGGCATTAGGAACGGAGCGGTAGAAAAAATATGTAGGAAAAAAAAATAAGAGGGCCGGAGCAGAGAGAGAATGTGATTCGTTTCTTGAACTCGGCCGTTGCGTTTCGAGTCCTCGATTATCTGTATTTTCCTTCCTGTATACTTCTTTTCTTTTTCCTTCCTTATTCGCATTTCTGCTTTGTCCTTCGCAGCGAGTTACGAGGTATATTTTCAGTCTTTATCAGAGCAGAACCAAAGGCAGGCCAATGAGGCGGTCGAGACAGATCAGATTGCAATTGTGTTGCTTTATGCTGCTGTAATACTAATGCAAGAGGTGACACTAATTACATGTAAAGCTAAAATTGCGTCAACGCAATTCTTGGCATGCATTATACAAGAAAATTAACTATGGGGCACAACTTAAGGGGCTATTAATTGTAGTTACTTGTGCCTATTTTTTTTTCTTTTTTATTTATTACTTACCATATTTAATCGGATAAATTATGGCAGCGGTAATGCCTTGCAGCTCCGGACAGTGCCTAGTCTGGGTGTAAATCCTTTATCCTATACATGTAGCAATATGAGGCGTACATGCATTACATAGTTAGGCAGCGCAAGAAACAGGCACAGCACGAAAGAAAAGGGATGGACACGGGACGAGCGCTTTGGTGCTCCTCTCTTTCTTTCTTTCTTTCTTTCTTTCTTTCTTTCTTTCTTTCTTTCTTTCTTTCTTTCTTTCTTTCTTTCTTTCTTTCTTTCTTTCTTCCTTTCTTTCTTTCTTTCTTTCTTTCTTTCTTTCTTTCTTTCTTTCTTTCTTTCTTTCTGGCTATGTTGGTTTCTTGCGCTCACTATGTCAAGTATATATGCACCAACAAGGCCCTCAGCAAGTCCTTTCAAGCGTATATGCATAATATCCAGGGCTTCAGCTAATACGGCTCAAGCCGTTTGCAGTTTTTACTATGAGCTATGAACAGTAGAACCTAAGTACGCAAGCCAATTCTTGGTCGACTTGGTCATGTCGAGTTGTACTTGCTTGTAGAAAACAGACGGCACAAAAAGAACAGTGTACCAAAGAAAGAATCAGGCAACACGGGCCACATGGATTGAAGACCACATGAGGTTGTCCGATTCTTTGTTTCGTCCCCTGTTCCTTTTGCGCTGTTTGTGCTCTACGATGTTAACCTACCAACACGAAGAGCTAATTCGCTGTTTAGAACCGGGCTTAGAGTACTTGTTGTTGACCGAGTGGTCATCGGTATTGCAGTAAGTATGAACGTTGACCTGCACCCACGGTGTAAGAAGTAGCTTGAGCGCGAGCGCTTTGGGTGACTTTTGGGTCTTAGTGCGGGTCGTTATCGACTTTTATTGTGAGAGGTTGAATAACGAAGAGAAAAGAAAGTCATTCGATTCGTCAGCCTTCGAGAGACTTATCATGGTTCTCATTCACGGTGTAAGAAGTAGCTGTGCCTGCACTGTACACCTCCTCCTACTCTACTCTTACACATCATCATCATCACCACCACCACCACCATAATCTTCGTCGTCATCGGAGTGAAACAGCTGTGTAATAACGGACACCAACCACAGAAATTAAAGTTTAAAAAAAGTTATTTCGGCTCCCATACGTGAGCATTGTTCACAAACCATAACATATTCCTCAAACCCTAGATTTCGTCATCATCATCATCATTACCATTATTCATCATCATATTTTTGCATCATATATCATTCTTCTTCTTCTAAACATTGGAATAAGCACAATATAGGTGGTCATTTCAACGTTTCTTTTGAAAACCTTGGCCCGTATTCACAAAAAGCTCTTACGCTAGAATTGTTCGTGAAAGCGAATTCCAGCCAATCCTGATGCTGGGCATATCATTAGCCAAGGCTCCCAGCCAATGGCAAGCAGCACTTACGAACAAGAAGCTTTGTGAATTCGGCTCCGCGTACAACCGGGTCATTGCCAAAAGCAGCGAAGAAATGGCTGCTAGAGGATATGCGCAGTCATTAAAGCGAGCTCATAATTACCGATATACCGCCCAAACTGCCTCCTGGGCTGCCTGTTTCATGGGGAATAGAAAGTTGAGGCAGGAAGTGAGTTCAGTGACTCGATTCCCTTGCTCACATGGAGATACTTCTCAGTTCCTAACTGGTCTCTTCTTTATTTTATTTTTTTTTTCTAATTTACGCTCACCACGTTTAATTCCAGCACGTATTGCCCACTTTCGCTTTCCGCTCGACCTTATACCGGAATTCTGGTGGCGCGTATATGGAGCCCTCCTGCCGCGATGGGTGGAATCGAGCCTTCCTTCTCCGCTTCCGGCTTACAGCGCACCGACACTGCGCCTCGTGTTTCCATTGTTTGCGCTGGGGTCGAGTCCGGACCGCTAGCTTTGTCGCGCCCTTACCCCGCAGGCCCTTCGTGAGCTGTCTTTGCAGGCAGGAACCCCTGCGATGTTTCTTGCAGGGAGCCGTTCCCGATGATGGCTATTCTATGCAAATGGGGCACTTTTCTTTGCCAGAGACTTGATGGGGTACACCCAAACTCGCGCGCTTTTTGGGAGACGCGCGCTCTTCTGGGTCCCGAGCTTCTTGGAGGGGAAACAAAATGAAACTAAGGAATAGGAAAATATGAAACGGAAAACGAAAGTATACGGAGAACATGAGCACCGAGACCATCGCCATTTTTGGTACGGGGATGGCGAGGGGATAGGAAGAAAAAAAAAGAAAGGAGCACCGTGCAGGTCCCGCCCTCTCGCGGCACGTTCCGTGCCCAGGCTAAAGTGAACTCCGTCCATTGAGTTCATGCTTGCCTGCAGGCTTCGCTCGCCTCTAAATGTTAAATGGGATTCCTTATGAATCTGTTGTGGCACATCTCTACTGGTCTATGCGCTAAGAATTAATCTATGTTTATCTACCTGTTTACCCATGCGACAGCAGAACCATGTGCGTTTGTGCACGTCCTAAACGCTTGCCTTCATACAAATTGATCGTAATAAATGTACACAGAAGATATGGCGTGTATGCACCGACGTTGTGGCAGCCGCCATAATTTTGTATAGCTAGCGCAAGCGGGAGCTGCATGTTGCCTGAATCATATTATTTTAGCAGTACTGTGGTAACTGAACAGGACGACAATATGGCGCCAATCGGATGTCACATGAATACTTGCTGTAAATAGAATTAGAGGCCTACATAAGTGGCCGCGTGTAGTGAAAACTGGACAGATCCAGGAGACAACGCAATACGCGGTCGCGGGGGTCACGTGGATCGTGTGGTGAGGATCTCCGCGTCTTGCCGTCCTGCCGGGGAGGCACGTAATCGCTGTGCTGCAAAACGCGTTGTAGAAAATAAATATTTATATGCTATCTAATTAACCGCTCCACGGAAGCTTTGCTTCACACAGGTTTCACACATGTGCGTTGGATCTGCATATTCTATGTGCTGCTTAATCTTTTGTGGCCGAGGCTATATGCATAAGACGATAAGTGAGTAACGCGAGTTTGTATTATCACGCCGTTTCAGCGGTAAAGACGACGAAGGTTGCTTGGAGGCGAAAACATTGGCAAAAATCCTGCAACGGGGTCCGCGCTAGCTACACTGCCCTCCATTTTGTCTGTCGCTGCACATTATTCCAGCACTGCCGTCATCTTCATCACATTTTGTGTCCATTTAAGGACGAATACCTCTGCCAGTTCTCATTAATTACCACCGTTTTGCGTCAAATGATTCCATCCTATGCCTGCGAACTTCTTAGTTCTCGGCCGTCCTCGACTGCCGTTTCCCGTCCACTGGCAACCGTGGATCCGGCATCATCTATAGCGACGTTGAGACAGGCTATATATACAATATAGCACACCCTCGTGTGGCAAATAGGAACTTACGGAAGACGTCGGTGCATCTGTACCGTTCGGAACGATGGAAGCACGCCCAACAAAAAGCGAGCAGCAGCTTCGCACATCCGGTCGCGCACGAAGAAAGCGGTCGTCCCCGATTCCGCCCCTCGCGGCGGAGATCCGCTCGGCGGCCGCGAGGAACCCTGAAATTTTGTGAAAACCGCGTGCCTCATCGATTTGGCGACCTTTATACTTAAGAGCCGCGCTGGGCAATTCACGGTTTCGCACAACGCGCACTTACCTTTCCAGTTCCGTGGTGTTGCACCGTGTATTCTTTACAAACGTGGCCGTCTGTGTTGCCCAACGCGTTGAGTTCGGTTTCCTATTTGTCGTAAGGAATGTGGAAAGGAGGGAAACGCGGTGAACGGTATACCTGCCGAGAAACGGAGGCTGGGTTGTCGACACCGCTGGGCCCGGGAGTTCGCTTCTGGTCGGCGGTGATTCGCTCGCCTCACGAAGATGTCCCGAAACAACCCGCTTTCGACACCTATATATATATGCGGCTGCTAGCTTGGACGAAGAATTCTCCCCGTGGCAAAATTCACTCACGTTTAAAACGCTTTATACAAATATCTCCTGTTCTTGGGAGGAAATATTTACGTTAATAAACTTGAACATTGTGACTTAGAACACGCTGAAAATTCCTGAGAGAGAGAGAGAGAGAGAGAGAGAGAACGAGCTCATGTGGCTTAATTACTTCTTCAACGAAATTCAAGTGTTTCTGTGTCTGTGTCCTCGTGTCGCTTCGCAAACGCTACACTATTTTGGTACACGTCTATTGTGTTTAGCCATCGGTGCCTCAGTAATACCCCTGCCTGTTTGAGCAGCGTGTCAAATTATTATTATTTTTAAATTGTTGCAACAAAAACATTTTTTTAGGCTGAATGATCAGTTCCAACTTAGGAACGCTGGCTAGAGAGAGAAGCATTTTTTGTTATTATTGTTATTATTATTATTGTTCAAAAAAAGGGTGTGAAGGAGAGTGGGAGGGAGCCCCTAGTCCGGGGCTCCTAAGACAACATGGCCTCCGTCTCACGCGCCCGTGGTCGAACATGGCCCGGCAAACCTCGGGGGGACCACGACGGAGAGAGTCATTCCACAGCTCCTGGGTCGTGAGTGGGACGAGGAGGAGAGGGGGCAGGGGAGAGGATAGAGAAACAGCGCATTGCCGTGATACATGGAATGTTGTTGGCGGGCTGCCGCACCGGGGACAGTAGCCTTCGTGTCCGTCCGGATAGGAGCGGTGCAGTTTGTGAAGGCTAATAAAGTGCGCGCCTGCAGGCGGCTGAGGTCCACCTACGCTGGCTAAAATAACTGTTTTCTTTTGTGCCTGTCGCTCTCTAGAGATGCTACCACATAATGTATGCGCACTTTATCGCATATTTGACTCCGCGATACGAATTTGTTTGCCCATTCAGAAAGTTTAACGTTAGTGCAAGATTTGTCGTCCTGCAGGGCACATATATTCTTTCAAGATGTCGACGTGCGTCGTCGATGGCTCCGGTCGGGTACTTTCGCAACAGTGGCGGCTCAAGTGGAACACGGCTGGCTTCGGGGCCACCCGATGAAAGCAACGCACGGAACGACGAGTGAAAAGAGAAAGGTGGGCGGATGGAAGGATGAACGGGGGAGGGGGAGGTTCGGTGTTCAGCCAAGTCGGGTGTAATGAATATCAGTTCCTGTTCTTCTCGGAGCGGCGTATAGTGCCGACAACGCCTCGCTCGCAGGCGGCTTCAGATCAGCGGATTTCGATCTCGGCGTACGTCGCCGCTCGAAAAGCGGGCGGGGCGAAAGCGGCGGCGGCGACGCACACACGCAGCTGCCGCCGCTCAACGCGCCGGTGAGAGATCTGGGCCGACCGACCGGAGGGCCGCGATCGTGACTTATGCCGCTCGGGGATCGAGCGCCGTTGATAGGCATCGGCGAGCCACAACAATGCGGCGCCGTTGTTGCGGCCGCAGCACTCTGGCGCGGCGCCGAATGCGTGCGTCGCATGCCGCGCCGTAAATAGCAGCCGCCGTCGAAGTCGGGGCCACGTATCGGCCGCTGCCGAACGCCGCTCTTCGCGAGCCCCGGTGAGGCGCAGCGAATCTTCGACGTGGTGGCACGTCGTTGTCGGGACGAGGGACGCCGCTTTCGCCGGGGTAGCCATATATGGGTGCAGAAAATGCTGTGGAATGTAGGAATACAGTCTGCCAATACAAAAGCCAGCATTCCATCAGCGTATACTTACTGACGACCGTATATACTACATTGCACGAGCTCGCTCTATTTACTGCGCGCGGCACCAGAGTAATAAAAGGGAGACGACGAAAAAGAACTAATGATAAGAATACTGCATTCATTGTTCGGTGAAGCGATACATTTTTCTGACGTCGTGCAGAGCCAGACACAGCTTACCGGAAAAGAACGTTTACATCGACGATGTCAAAGTGGATAGCCCGAGGCCCATGACTGGACGAAGGGCCGGTGCGACGCGAAAGCCCAGAACACGCCTCCACGTTTTCGTCCTCTCCATTCGGATCACACCGACCATGGCCGATGCGACCTCTGATCTGTTTGCTATACCACGTCGTACACTGCGGCGTGCCGCAAGCTAGACCAACAGCCCGCAGGAGACGTCTCTTTCTACAGCACGCGACTCGACCGTTTATCGAGGTGGCAACTATTTATTATACGGCGGCTCGTTAGCGGTCTCAAGACAGCGAGACACGTCTTAACCGCCAGGCTCCCCTCTCGTGGGGCGAGAAAATTAAGCGCGCCTGTAATGCGAAGCGTCGTTCCCCGTATCGCGCATCGGCTGTCCTCTCTCCACCATACGGCTTGCCGACGGGCTCCGCGTTCGGTGCAGGCCGCGCAGGCGACCCGGAACCCGCTCGGCGCGATCCCGCACTGGGACACGCCGAGACACCGGAGAAGACGCGCATCGGCCCCTTTATCGCGTCCCGAGGGCGGGCCGGCCGGCCGATAGGAGGGCGTCCATCACGCGGGTCGCCGCATGCGCCCGCAGCATGCTGACCCCGGCGGACCCTTCTCCTCCGCCGGGCTGTGCTCTTCAACACCTCTGTTGGCAGTTCGAGTAAAGCGCGCGCCCTCTATAGATGAGCCGGGTCGATAGCTGCTGGCCAGCGAGCGCCCCCATCTCCTCCCAAACCTCGTCCGCACGGCCCGCTGCACGAACACAAAGGGTGAAGCCCCCTCACGATCGCGCGCGTCAATGCTGACGCCGAAGGCCGTAATCTGTCACGTACACGCGTTAGCGGCGGTGTTATCGGTCGCGCGGCGAGCTCCGCGGCGGCTGCCTGTCGATCGCCTCTTGATGGCGCGGGAGTGAACGGGGGTGAACGGGGTGCTATAGCCTCGCTCCGGTATAGCCGCCCCTGGGAACTCGGCTCCTGACAAGCGGTTATTGTTTTCGTGGAGGCTCATAGGCTATCCGGAGCGCTGAGCACACACAGGAGAAGCACACGTGCCTCTTTCTGTATGCACGTTTAACTTCGCATCGAGAATGACGAGTAAACAGCGGATACCGGGCGCTAGTGGCTTCGAAATTCGCGCATATACATCAGATTCACGCGCTATATGTATACATTCTTAGCTTCCCTCTCGGCCCCTATACGCGTTCCGATTCCTCTTTCTTGTAAAAAAAGATTCGAGCTAGATCGACTGCAGCGTCTATGCGCCCTCCTTAGCCTAAACGTTTTCCCATCGCTCGCATTATCAAGCGTGTGAATGCCCGAGCCCACGGCGTGACAGGCAAAATGGAGAACAGTGCGAGTAAAAAAGAAGTGGAACGCCAGTCGGTTGCATTGCCGCTATACATCAAGATCAGTTTCGCACCTTCGAGAATCGGCCTCATCTCGCGGAGAGCATACTGACATGCTTGCACGGTTTGTTTGGCTCCCTTTGTTGTTTAACGAAAGCAAGCCGCCCCCGTCCGAGACGTCGTGAAGCACTAACGCTTCGCGCAACAATGGCGCGGGTCGTTAGGGACGTCGAACGCGTGACCGCTCTAATCGTCGAGCTGATTTGATAGCGTCAATATCTGCTTTTCGTTCCGCTCTTCCCGTGCGCCTTATGGTCCGATGTGGTCCGCCCGGTGCCTTCGTTCCGCCGCGCTGATGAGATGGGCCTCGCGATCTCCTTTGGTCGCTTTGTTGCGCTCTAGGAGAAAGGTTCGACGGGCGATCTTTTGGCGGCGCCTCTCTTCCTTGCGCACGCATCGTGTTGCTTTTAGAGCGACTCGCGTTCCGGCTTGCATCGTGAGGATGTGTACGAAAATGTTCGGCAAGACGAAAAAGTATTCGTTTCGAGCGCTGCAAAGGATAAAAGAAAGAAAAAGAAATATGGGATCTTTCAAGCGAATGTTTTACGTGGTTCTCGAGACAATAGATGATTATACAGTCTTGTAGCACGTTGTAATGTCAAGTACATTTGCCGTGGTTATATGTGATTATTAAGTATCAGTAAGACGTCATCCTTGTTACAATTCGTCACGGCTTTGTTTTATTCTTCCCGTTTTATAAATGTGTGCTAAATACTTTGTATAAATTGTCGCAGCTATCTATTTTCTGGTCCCCCTTGTCATGAGAATATAATCGAGCGCGGATCACTATTATCATGGCTGTGATAAATATTTGATTTAGATTGATGGCTGTTAAATAAATCGGCTAGTGTAACTTGTACTTTACACGTAGTACATAAGTAAACGAACCGCGAATTCAGTGGTTATAGTGGAGACCACCGCCACCACTCGTGCCAGGAAAAGCATTTTATTTTTGCACATAATTTTGCATGTCCCATACGTCTAGTTGACCGCCGTATGACGCGTAAACGTAGCCACTGCTCTTCCCTTCGCATTTCTCCGCGCCCTCTCAATTGTATACGCATACGTCTCTTCCGAACTCGTTTACGCTCTGTACACTGCGCTGCGGTGGTTGTCATAGATACTTCGAAAGGCACGCTTCACCGTAATTGCGGTCCAGGGGGGCTCCATCTGAACACGTACGTGCGATTCGTCAGAAAACGTGCTGCCAGAAAGTCCGGTCTACACACGTATGTAATATGCACGCGCCGACGACGCCCCCGCGCAATTCGTCGCCCTCTCGATTTCCGAATCGGTGATATGAGCAGTTGTACTTTCTTTTCGCGCTCTCGCGCGAGGGTGCCTCGCAGGTGGTCCGAGTGAAATGGCAGTTTAATTAAACGGCCGTCGACGAGGGTCTTGCCGGCCAAACGAATGCACCCCCCGCTTTCCCTGTGCAGCCGTCGCCGACGTGTCGGCTCGACTCAACGCGCTGTCACTCCGGGCACGCGCGCACTGAACGGAGCCGCACGTCAGCCCAGGCGCATTCGCCTGTGCATTCGTTGCTCGATTTCCATTGCGTGCGGCCTAAATCAGGGCCAAACAGGAAAGGCCTCGCTGCCTCCAACACCTCTCCTTCTCACTGTACACCCCGGCTCCCTTCGAACGTGCGTTTCTCTGCAGCGCCTGTACACGCTTGCTTGTTCGCGGGCACGGTGTGCTGCCCGGGACTTTCCCGTTTCGCTCGCGTTTCACAACTCATATCGCCACGCAACCATGGCGCGGCATGTCGCGCGGTGCAGCGGCGGCGACGTGAGCCCGCTCTGATCATGCACCACCGTGCGTGAGTGTGCGTGCGCGCCCCGAAGAGTGTGAAGTGGTAGCGCGGTCACGTCTGCGGACATGTCTCGCAGGCCATGCAGTGTGTATGATGTTGTTGTTTATTTACTCAAGTTTGGGACAGCGCTGTCGCGTTGCATAACCATCGCAAGGTACGGCAACAGCAGGACGACCGCGGTCAGCACAAGAGGCTCCCGTATTGTGCCACTCTTAGGCCATGCACGTCCCCCGTAGCAACATTTATTTCTAAAGCACCAGATAGTGCAAGGTAACGGGCGGTGTCGCAATATAGAGTGGAGACGTCACTCCGTTAGTGTTTATATCGTGAGAAATTAATTTGCGCCGTCTCTCGCCTTATACCGTCATCCCCTATGGCACTTACTTGCAATGTCCATAGGCCCTCTTTCAGTCATAGTTGGTTCGCCCGTCTGTCGGAAATGTCATCTACGTTGTCACCGTATAGCTGTAGGCCACGGCGGCCGCATTTCGATAGGGGCCAAATGCGAAAACACCCGTGTACTTAGATTTAGGTGTACGTTAAAGAACCCCAGGTGGTCCAAATTTACGGAGTCCCCCACTACGGCGTGCCTCATAATCAGATCGTGGTTTTGGCACATAAAACCCATAATTTAATTTTAATTTTTAACCGTATAGCTGTAGTACCGGGCATAGCTCACGTGCTCACAATAAGAAATGGTGCAATGGGTGATGGAAAAAGAATAGAATTGCTCTTTATCACGCTCTTTGCAGCTGCTTCTCTTATTCCTTGCCCCTTCATTGTATCTCTCTTTTTTATTTCTTTGATTCGTTGCTTCCTTATGGCTTGCTCTTCCTTTCTTTTTCTTGTTCACTTTTTTGCCAAGAGTAACTTTTCTTCGGTCTTTTCTGAATGTTCTGCTTGTCATGTTTTCTGCTCCATGCAATATCAACCTAATCGTTTAGCTTGGCGTCCCTTTTGTTGCTAACACTTGCTGATCTAAAGGCTCCTCGAGAGGTTCTCCAGCTCTCGCTCTTTCTCGAGATTCTTTCCTTCTCATTATTTTTTTTTCTCTTTGTTAGTTCTTTCGCTTCTCATATCTACCTGCACCAAGTCAGAGCACGCTCTCCTTACAACACACGCACACACGCACGCACGGACATTCTCATCGCATCCGTCCCCTTCGTTCACCTCAGAATCATGAATGACGGCTCGGCACTGAACAAGTGGCGCACGAGATCACGCGAACCATTCACGCCGACATCGGAGCACAGGCGCCGGTCCTCGCAGTCGCACGTCAAGAAGTCGGGCGCGCTTTGGGCCCCAAGGCTCGCCGTGCTTCGCCGCGGCCACGCTCAAGCGAATCGGCTTGTCGGTGTCGCCGGAAGCGCTGCCGTGACACCGGATACGCCGTGCACCCCCCTCCTGACAGGGCCGCCATCGGTCGTCATTTAAAAGGAGGGCCGTCCCCTCCTAATTGGGCCCGCGCTGGCCACCTCAACCGAAGGGCGCGCATCCGTAGAAGGGAGGAAAGGGGGGGGGGGGGGGGGGGGGGGTGCGGAGCTGCATGTTGCGTGAACCGGGCGCGCAACCGACGACAGGTGCGCGCGCTTTTTCCAACGGGGCTGCCGGTAATTGCAGAGCGCGGCCAGTCCGTCGACGGGGTGCCCCCGTGGGGTCAGCCGCCGCCATCGCAGCGGTCGGAAGGGGGCCCCCTTTTGTCTCTGCTGCCGCTTTCAATTGGCGCCGTCTTGCTGCGTGTACGCCGAGAAGCCAGTAAAGCGTAACCGGACCGATGGGATAATTTGGGCGCCCCGCGTGAGCAGTCGTCGTCTATTTCTCCCCCTCCTCTCTTCGGAGGCCTCTTCTTATCGTCGAGCCCTCCCCCTCCTCCTTCTCCGAGGTGATCGCTCGACCGACGCGCACCCGATGGCTGCCGACCGACGGCGCGGAAAATTTTCGGCGGTCTCCGCGCCGCCGTTGCGAGGCCGACCGACGCTGCATGCACTGCGGAGAACGCGTCTCTTGCCGCGCGACGGACTCCCTCCTGCTTCTGGTTTACAACTTTCTCTCGTTTACCCGAAAATACCGAGACGCGGATGCCATTTATTCGCCTGCGAACGCGCACAGCAGACAGGTCACGCTCTCACTCGTGCGTGTCATGGATTGTTAGCACGCGCGGGCGGCACGTTCAGTGCGGCGCCACGCAGTGATTTCTTCATGTACAGATATATATATATATATATATATATATATATATATATATATATATATATATATATATATATATATAAGACCACAGTATTTATTTCATTTAGACTGACTTCATTAATGCTGTATTTTTTATCTCTGGGGCACATTGTTGGCCACAAAGACAGGAAAGAGGAAGGTTTGTTGCGTAATACTTGACACGCGTGGACTTCTTTCCAGGCTGCACTCGAGCAGCAAATACATCGCCGGCCCCGATTGGCCAACTCTGGACAGGCCAGCTTTCGTATAAGCGCTTCGTATTTGTTTCTTTCCACGCAATGGCTGCGACAGCGTCGAAGACAGCAAAAACAGGCAACGCTGTCGCTTGTCATTATAATAATGAGCGATGGCGCTTGTACTCATATAAAGACTAAATTAAATTGTGGGGTTTAATATCCCGGAACTCCAAAGCGGTTTGGGCCGTAAGGTCTACGGCTCCGGAAAATGTTGGAATACCTGGGTTTTAACGTGCCCCCAACGCACGGCATGCACACGAGCTTTTTTTTCTATTCCGTCCCCTTCGAAGTGCGGCCGCCGCGGCCGGAATCGAACCCACGACTTCGTGCTCATTAGCGCAACGTCATAGCCATTTAGCCACCGCGGCGGGTCTACTCACGGAGACTCAAGACGGCTATTGAAAACATGAAGATGGATAAATTAGTCCACAACTGTGCGGCGACTGCGGAATCGAGTATTTTCAGGTCTAACTCAAAGGAACTTGCAGACGAGTCACGGGGATTCAAGTACAAAACTACGTAGCGTTACAAGGCCTTCGCCGTTTCGAACCGCATCATCTGCGTATATGCTTGCGTTCACGAAGACTGCGAAAGAAAACAACGTAGGCGGCGAGACACGAACGAAGCCACAGGAACGTCCTTCGAGGGTTGTTATTCAAACGCGCGCGCACCGACAAAGCGCGACAAGGGCGGAATTAACGAGAAGCGAGGAACCGTTCGCTGTCATTCCTTTTCGCACTCGACGCGCGCGGCGCGAGTCAGGCACGTCAGAATTCTTTCGCCTGCGCCGCTGAGTCACAAGCGAAAATCCTTAGGCGTTAAGGACGCGGACCATGCGCTGAGATACGCAGGCGCGCTTCTATGTGGCGGCGAAGCGCGTGCATACACGCGAACTGGGCGCATCATCGCGCTAATACGCCGACGCAATGGCTGACGTTTCGGCTCTCGAGAGCGAAACGAGAGAGCGCGCTTCGAACAAAGTGTGCACGGCACTCGAAAGTGCCTTTTCCTCGTGAAGGTATACGAGAGAAAAACGAAAACACAGCCGCTTGCGGCGAGCTGTCATAATGCGCTGATTCAGGAACCACACGAACGTCCGGGTGCGCGACGACCGGGCCACAAGAAATGTCAGGTCACTGGCTGTCTGGCCTGACGTTCAAGTTTTTCTTGAGAGTTTCTCGCTTATTTCTTGCTTCTGCACCTTTCGTCGAGGCAATCGCTTGGAAAGGTATTCATAGCTATATTCTTAAAAAAAAGAAAAAAAAAGACGAGGAAAGCGGTGACTGAGCATTAGAAAGATATTCAACATGAACGGCAGTATATTTAAAAAAAAAGGACGTCCTGAGTAGCACCGAGAAATCAAACAGGCTCTCAGTAAGCTGCAATGCAAGCACGCAAGAGCAAGCGGAGCGCGGGCAACAACAGCAATAACCAACTCGTGTCCTTCTGGAAAGGACAACCGCGTGTGGGCTCGAACTGCATCCAGCAGGTTACTTCAGAAGTACGCAACAAATAAAAATGCCCGAATAAAAAAGGGGGAAAAAAACGAAAAAAGGAAGAAGTCCAGGAGAGACAGCGCGGTGAGTAGTTCCGCATGCGAATGTGCCCTTGCCATCAACCGAAACGCGCCGAGCCCCCGTGCGATGCCTGTGCCGCTGCAAAATGCGTTCCGGTGCGCCGCCGGGCTTCGGTTCTTCGAACTGCAGCGCGCGCGCCGGGCGACACTTAACTCGCGTGCTTTATGGACGCGTCTCATTGCGTCGCCTCGCCACCTTCCCCATCCCTCCATCCGCGTCCCATCGTCGGCCGCGCAGCAAGCCCGCCTTCCGCTCGACAGAGGGAGAACACGCACAGCGGGGACAAGTTCGCCGTCCGAGGAATATTTCTCTCCGCCGGCGGTTGACTGCTCGCTGACGGGCGATATACGCGAGCCGAAGGGCGCGCCGTCACTCGGGCCTCCCTCTCTGGGTCGTATTTTCTTCCTGAGCCCGGCTTTTATGCGCACCGACGTACGACGACGGCCGGGAAGCCGAGATAGACCGGGCTGCCGCCGTGCACTGGCAGAAGAAGAGTCGTGTGTCCGGCGCTCTACCATTGCCCGTGCAGCGATGGCGCAGGAGAGGCTGCTGCAGGAACCGGGTGTACTGTTAGCGTGCATAGGGTAGTTTTCGGCACGAGACGGTGTTCGTGCAATACGCGTAGAGGAACAAGTGCACGGTGTCAAAGAAACGAGGATTGCACGAGGGGAAACATTCGAGACCACCATATGTTATACAGCGAAGCTGCTAAGGGCTAGGTTCCCCAGGTTCGTGTCCGTGTGTAGAAAAAAACTATCATCATCAGAATTAACTTTGGCTCCATGTGCGTGGTGGCTTCCAGCCAGTTGTGCCTTCGCACGGATGTCAAAACGGATGATAGATGGCCCATTGTTATACCCCTCGCCACCGCCGATGCCTCTTTCACAAATGTCGCGATAATCGGAGGAGGCACCTCCCACCAATCGTTGTGCCCCTTTGTCTCGTGACGCAGAGATCGCGCTAGCGCTGTTATCAGCAGTTGCCCTTTGGACTCGCTATGGGACGGACGCTTGTTTTACCGCATCTTCCAGGATCCTGATGATGCCGTGCAGTGTGCCGCGGCTATCAACGCTGTGGCTCATACGCTATTCTATGACCGAGAGGGCGGACTTGGCGCAGCAAACGCACTACTTGGCCATTGTGCCGGGCGAAAACAAGACGCTGGTGTCCTTGCTCTTTGACGAACATGCCGAAGACGCTCCATATAGTCAATAATGATAACATTTAAACTCACTATAGCAATATTCACTGTAGCAATATTCACAATAGCATACACACCATAGTCACAGCTTCGCTGGCTTCCACCTTCACAGTAGTGGACGGGCTCTGAATTTTTTTAGATACATTTGTGTGACGCAATACACAGCGCGGCGCTTTACTAAAGAGCTTTAGAATTAAACAAATAAGCTATATATGCAGAAATCGGCGACGTAGAGACAGCCTTGGTCCGCTTTATTGTATCAGTGTGATAGTCCACTGTGTTCCCGAGCTTCGATGACGCACGCTGACCTTACTGCGCTCGAGGCGCGCCTTGTCCTCATTGCAAGTATAAGCGGACCCATAGGGATGCGGAAGACAAACGCGGGCCTCTCAAACTGCAGCGACCGGCACGTTTTGCCTACGCTGAAGAGCTGGTGCACATTCCAGCTCATATAATCATTTTAGATCGTCTCGTTTACTTACCGAGAAGTGAGCACTGGTTCAGGTTCACTCATAGATATATGTACGACGTTGCCACCGCGATGCAATCGCGTTCGATACGTGTAGTTCGGCGCCTTTCCGGGTAAATTTTACATTCGGGTGCCGTCCGGTTGAAATATCCTCGTGACCGCATCGTGTTTTCGTACACGCCCTCGACATCGCGTTGTTTATTTACTCCGTGCCGGCAAGCGCCATGCCGTAATTCACTTCACTGTCAATAGAAAACAACAAAGCAGTTGTCCGCCACACCCGGGAAGTCGGTTGACTCATTCACCTCACGATCGAGGGCCGCCGTTCCGTCGGTGCTCTCTCGTTCGCAGGCGTGTAGGCACGTCGTCGCACAAGCGCGAGGCCAAACTGCGAAGCGAGGCCAAGCCTAGCTCGTAAGAGCGCGCTCCGCTGCCCCACTCTGCTGCGGTGCAAGCGTGTATACGCAACGCGTGTTGCCCTCGGGCACTACACACGCTACTCGCAGAGCGCGTACACACGCCGGGCTGCGCTGAATCGCCCCATTCTGCGTGTCAATGGGTTCGCGCCGAGATGGCGTTCGAAGATACCGCGACCCTCCTCACTATTATGCCGCCGAGGCTATTCCGATCGATATGTTCTGTGCAGTGCGGTCACTGGAGCTATATAGTTGCGTGACCACCTGAGAAGCCACGGCGGCAGAGTGCCACCGAGCGTTCTCTTTGCACTCTGACAGTATAGGAGCGAAAACACACGGAAATGGCGCCATACTATATATACAGGGTGCTGGTGTCGATGTTGGATGCATGGAAGCCAACTTATTTCTCTCTCTGTCTCTCTTTAAAAGTCACGCCTGGCGCCTTGATGACGTCGAAACACTGTCTATTTCTTGCTGCCGTAATGCTCAAACCCATCAAGCACAGGGACGCTTTTCAAGTTCATGGAATTTTGTATGTTTTCTGTCGCTTCTTATTTTCTGCTTTATGTTTTCTGTTTGGTCTAAGTTTTGCTCTCTCTCTCTCTGTGTCGATTCTTCCTTTCTTTCTTATGTCGAACATATGACATATAAGTGAATACGGCAAATATTGTGGCACTGAAATTATTGCGCAGGCTGTAGTACAAGTGCTGTTTCACATAACGTGCACACTTTTGCCCTAAGGTACACTTTTACATGACCTGTATACAGGCGACGTTGAGGCGCCTAAAAACATTCAGGCAAATAGCAGATCACGCTGCTGGCTAAGTGTGTCACATCTTGTCAAATGTCCTAGGACATTTGTAAGCTGTAATTTGTAGCGGAGTTATCTGCGCCTTCAGCACGCCCAGAACTCTGGTCTCTTTAAAAAGAGGTTGATCATCTTTCATGCGATTGACTAAATTCCAGTGTCGCTGTTTATACTATTCTCTACTGCAGTTTGTGCACTTCCGGTTTTCTGGTACGTTGGAACGGTCGTTACGCGTTTCAGTATGTGATCAACATCGATATTTCTACGTAGGCTTCGTCATTAACATGTCTATACAAATCCGGCTTAGTCAGAGTGCGAACGTGCGCGCCATTCACTGCTTCTGCTGTGATCTGCGCAGGGCACCGGCGATCACGTGTCCGCGCTCGCTCGCTCCACCTATGCGCAATTACGTTCTCTGGCGCACAACAATAAGAGCACCTTGCAAGCGCGTCGAGCACCGGCCACTGCTGCACGCAACTCGGCGAGTCTTTGCTCACCGCGGTCGGAGTGACCATGGTAGTGCCGCAGAGAGAAAGCGTCCGGTGTGTGCGTGCGTGCGTAGTGCGTAAACGCAAGCCGGCTCTCCAGCCCGCGGCGGCGGCGAAGGCATCTCCATTCAAGCGGCGCCGCTCATCAGCATGCAGGTCTGGGATCGGCCGCTCCTAATCGAACCAGGAAGTGCAACCCCCCCCCCCCCCCCTTTCCTCTCCGTACAAAACTTCTCGACAGCTTTCTCCTCTCTCCTTCCTCCTCCTCTCGACGTGGCTGTGCCTTTCTCGAGCATATGTAAACGGCGAAACGAAAAGAAGCCTCGTCCAAGGTTACGCGGCTATCATCGAGAATGCGAATTAAAAGGGCAGCAGAAAACGGCTGCGCATGGCGTCTGCCGAGTTCGCCCGCTGGTATGAATGGCCGCGGAAGATTGCATAGGGGTGGCGAGGGGATCCGCTCCCCTGCTCGGAGAGGTTGTGGACCAGCGATAGACGCCGTGGACTAGCAAGTTGTTGCTCATCGAGCGACCGAGAACGGGGAGAGCCTTCAACTTGTGGTTTCCCGTGTGCGAAACGCGAAGGGCATGCGCTCGTGTGCGCGTGTGTTCTCGGCACTCTTTGGTGCGCTTGTCCGCGCTCCGTAATTTCTAGACATCTCGTAAAGATAAGTCTAACGGAAGGCCGTGTTTCGTAACGCTGTGTCGCTTCAAGTTTGCCTTTACAGTGGGAGCTTACTGTTTAATTCAAGTGGGGTACCTGCCTGAATGCAATTTCCAGTTATGAACACAGTATCTCAACTTCGCAATTTTTCTCTTTTCATATTATTGATAACTATATATGACGCACTTGCTGTTAAGCCAGTACAAGGCACATTCCGTGAGCCCGATGCTGCTCTCGCATGAATTAAATTTTTTTAAATAACAATTTTTTTACATCTCCTCAATTATGTATAGCAAGCGGCGCATCTCACATGGTAAATAGACTCTTCCGGCATTTTTGGCTCCCGATTCCTTAGTTGCTGAAAATCATCACTTACATCGAGCGCCTACACGGCGAGGCACTATTTAGCGCCTTTTAGAGAGCAGCTCTGTTCCTGCGGCGATCGTCGGCGTCCTACTTCGTAGCCGAGCGAACGAGCACAGCGAAAGGTGAAAGCAAACGCGGAGTGCAGCGGGGGATGAAAAAAGCGGCGAGAGTGAAGAGGCGTGAGGAGCAAAGCGGAGAGGAGGCTGCAGTGGAACCATGAGGCGGAAAGCGGAGGAGGGTATGGCGAAAGCATGAGAAGAAAAGCGTAGTGCGGCGACGATCGCTACGAGATGGCGCCAGAGTAGCGCGCGTCGCCTGGGAGGTCTGTCGGGAGGTCAGCCGCCGCCGCCGCCGGTTTGCGGCGGCTGCTGTGAATCGCGCCCACGCGTCACCCACGCGCTGGCTCTCGCGACCTCCAGATTAGCGAGGTAGTCGCGCCACACTTCGCTCCATTTGCAACGTGCCGTACGAGACAAATTGTCCGCGCCAGCCAATATATCGCGATATGAAAACACGCATACAGCTGCGCTCAAATTTCGCATTATGGGGTATCGTAATCGTCGGTGAATATTTTTTTTTCTCGTCTATTTGGCACGCGGCATCGCGATGACATCTGGTGAGCACAGCGCGACCCTTAAGCGCAGTTATTGGCCTCCGACATCACCGATGAAGAGCAACGCGCTACGCCGAATATTTCGGAGTGACCGATTTGTGCAGCAGAGCTGCGGAATGAGCTTCAGGGTAGAATGCGGTTCCCCCACTCGGCAGACACAGTTTCGCGTCCAGGCACGGGTGTAATATTTTTCAGTGTGTGACCGATATCGGGCCCGTAGCCACGTCCCCACGTTCAAGAAAGAAGGTAATGCAGCACATACATGTATGACCTCTACAAATCTGCAGCCTTAGTGCTCTTTTGTCATGAAGGTAGGTCAGTTCGACGATGAACCGCGCTAAACAAATAAGCGACAAACATCACAATTCGCTCAAAGAACTGGAGCTGCGCTTGTTGTTTCTTTGCGTAGTTTCCTTTTTTTTTCTGTCTGTCTGTCTGACGGTGGGAAGCGTGACACGCGGTGTGTCGAGTGCAGCATAAATTAATAAAGGCAATCACGGAGCATTCGGTGTTATGCTCGGCTCAGTCTCACGCCCACCCAGCTGGGAACTCGACCGCGAGAATGTCTCGAAGAGCGTCACAGGCCTCGACGGGGCATTAAGGGGACTTATCGGCCGCGTCTGGTTCGCGTACGGGGGCGCCCGTCGTGGGAACGGCGCGACTTTCTCTGCGGCCACCGCTGCTAGCACGATCGGCCCGCGGTGACTCGGAAACGCGCGTTGGCCCGCCGTCTCAGCTCGGAAAGTGGGCCTTGGGCCTCGTGCAGCGAACGCTACGCGGAAACCTGCGACCGAGATCGCCCTCACGTATATGTGCGTACAAGGACGTTGGAAACCGCGTTTACCTCGAGGCTTCCGTTCCCGCGGGAGAAATTTCGGGTTGAAAAATTTTTATATCTATGCGAAAATGCTCCGCTGTGCCTCCTGTGTCGGCTACTTTTCTTGGCTCGTTGCAGCATCATTTTTTTTTTTGCAATCGCGTGCATTTGCGATGAAAGAGTAGCAAAAATAAACATCCATGGGATCCGCGTGCGAAACGGCGACGTGCAGGTACTCTGATGTCAAGGTAGCTTGAACCTTCGCCCATGAACGGTGAATTTGTTCATTCATTTCTAATCAACCCATGCATAGAATATGTGTTCCGAAATCTACCGTATTTAGTAGGTGAGGAACGTCCTTTTCCTGAGACCACGACGTTCTTGTTTCATTTTAGGTTAATTGTGGGTGAATTAGTAAGTCCATTTCACCCTAATCGCAAGAACGTCTTCCGTCCATGCGCTCTCTATAGATGGTTCCTCGCTGACTCCCTTGGTTGCCTTCCTGGCTTTCTCGCTGGCTTCCTTTCGCGCATTCTCAAACATTTGCAACTATTTAGTGTTTTTGCCGACTCCCTTTAGGTGTTACTTTGTGTAATTCAGCAGGTGTCCTCTTCCGCTAAAGTGTAAGGCCTGGACCTTGACTTTAATGAAGGTATTTATTCATCCTCCTCCTCCTTAGTCCTCTTCACGAAATCCCGCGCTATCTGCTTAGCTTTATTTCGGTCACAGGGTTCCGGACGGACACGGCCTCGTTGCATCCGATTGCGTCGACAGGAGTGATTGCGATCTGATTTTCGTTAAAACAAGACGTGTACAGCGAGCGAGGTTGTTGTCGGTGAGAAAAAAACGCCGAGCCTGCGTGTGAAACAGCAACACGCGCTCGGGAACACTGCAACCGTCCAGAAAAGCTAGTGAGCGATGAATTAAAAGGGGTCCAACTCACATTCGCAGTCGCCGCTTACGTTGCCCCCTCTCTGGACACGGTCAACTCTCACAGGTCTTAAACCCTGGAACACGCGTGCGAGGTTACACGGTTTAATTCCACGGAAGCGGCGAAATAGGGACAATAGCCATTGTCTTTCCAGTGACTTTTAGCCCCGTTAGTGAGATCAGAGTGACGATATTCGATGGCCAAGGACGAGCTCTGCTGTGTCTCGCTCCATTTTGATTTCGTTGCGCTGCTGCTCGTGGTGAGTTTGTAAGTGGAACGTCCCTCGTATGCTGTGCAGCGGGACACATGTACGAACGATTACGCTACTTTGATAACGTGTCCTTCACGTTGAAACCGTGGCAGAGACGCTCAAATAGTGAAAAGTAAATAAAAAAATTAATGAAATTAACGAACGTTAGCTTCAGAAATTTGCTCTGTACTTCATTTCAGGTGATACTCGTATGCCTGCGGTTACACGCTGTTCAGTTTGTAGGAAGAAGCGGGCTTCACAGTATACGCACATGCTACCTCCGTCTCAATCTCTGCACAAGCTGTAATGTAACGGGCAACCTTGGCCAGTGCGCCCGGTGCAATGGTAATGCAAGAGCTGTCAAGTAGACGTAAACAGTCATCAAGGAGAAAGCAAGCAGCGTTTCGGCTACTCGCTGCATTGCGGTCGTTCTTCTGCGCTCGCGGTCTTGCATCGGTGTCGAATTCGGTGGTGATGGTATCTGTTATACTGCTCATCCGCTGGATGTATGAAGCGAACAGGTTATATTAAGCTTTTATCCCGTTTGCCTGCTGAGGTCCTTTTCACGAATGATTTTTGCGATGCATGGGTTCCCTTCGCCTGCGTTGCCAGAGGCGAGGCTCCTCCGCCCCCCTACCTCCTCATCCGCCAAATTAATCCTAGCGCTGGTTTCGATGCCAAATAATATGTAGGCTGTGACACATGTCTGCGAAACATGAGGTGTAGCAGCAATTTATTTTAGAAAAGCTCGTTACTGTATAACATGTGCTCATAGACATTTTAATGTGGAGACGAGAGAATCATCATGTCTACGAAAAAGTAATAACAATGAAATATACGATTTTCGTATTTTGGGGGGAAGATTAGTCGATGGCTTTGTGAAACATTCTACGCACATATAGACGGACCTGGAAGAAGTGCTCCTGAGTCCTTGGTTAATCATTTATGCACTCATTTGCTCTCTACTTACAAAGGCGATCATATCGAAATCAATTTTCCTAATATCAGCAATTACAACATCCAATTATTACTCCAATAATGCTACAACAGTTGAGTTCCGCGGCAAAGCGCACAAAAGGTCACAGGCGTGAGAGAGTCATCATATCCTTAAATTGTAATAAAAAAATTACCATCTCAACAAAGCCCGAAGATATCACTGACACGAGACGTTACACTGTTCGAGGACGCTGGCTTCGGTTCCGTTAAATGCAGGCAGATAGCCTGCAATAGAAAGACTTCTCGTCGCATAATTTATTACTGACTTTCGCACTTGGGGAAAGACTGCATGCAATTAGCGACGAATATAGACGTCATGATGGTTAGCATGGTAGCAGAGTTTATCAAGTACGGGTTAAATTGCAGCGTTATAGGGGTAAACAGTATATAGTCGAACGTGGGATGCCTCTGACAAACATTTAGACAAGTGGACTGACCGTTCGATGAAGACAAGTCCTTTTGTCGAAACGTTTGCGTGCCAAACAGAGGCTTCCTTTTTCGCCCATCTGTTGATCACTTCAAATCTCCATCTTCTGTGAATCTCTGCATTTTTTGTGCTTGCAGAGGTATGACAGGATTAGCCTTAGTGGAAGTTACAATTGCTATTGAGCTGTTTGCTATCCAACATTTGGGCTTTTACTTTAATGAAATTTCTAGAACAGCCGTTCTAACAAAGAGAAAGAAACACCGCTCGGTAAAACGTGTGCCGAGGCCAGTTTTGATTGTTATTATTTTCTTCTGTTGCCGCGCGCGTGTGTCTCTTGCCGGGAGCGGCCTCTATATGTAGGCTCATCGTCTCGGTATCTCATCGGGAGAGGACACGGCCGATTGCGTCGCGGTCCCCCGGTCGCCCCCGGCGTCGGCTTCCCACCCCGCTATGCGCCGGGAGCGGACAAGACGAGGTCGAAGCGGCGACGACGACGATTCATCGACGACGCATCTGGCCACCACATGCGATGCAATCGCGCCCGAAACGCGAGTCGTCGTCGGCCCTCCCCCCACTCCTTCGCGCGAATGCCGCCGCCGCTCTCAGGCCCGCGCACTGCTGCGTATGCCCATCGCCACACCGTGAAGACGGGCGGATGAGCCTTTCTCGCGAACTTAAAAAGTCGAGCCAAGAGCGACGAGCGCTCTGGGAAGGATAAAATGAAAACAGGAGCGTTTCAGCCGGCGGCGGGAGGGGGTGGGGGTGAAGAATTGAGGAGTGGATGGGGGGGGGGGGGGGGGGGGGTCGCGGCGACGATGGGACACGCTCGAAGCGACGACTGTTCGAAGGCTTTATTTTTAAACTGGAGACACGGAGTACCGATTATACGCGACGCGTTGGCCCACTGCTGCATCATCGTCTCTCCCTGTGCGATCTCTTCGCTGGCGCTACCCTCTCAGTCTTTCTCTTGGCAGCCCGAGGAGGGGGGGGCATCGCGCGGGAGGAGTTCGACAGCGAAGTATTTTTGTTGCTCGAGGCGCGAGCGATTTCGGAGAATCTCCACCTCTCGGAGAGCGTCGTCGGAGGGTCATGATGCTCGCACACACACGCAGTCACTGAACCCCTGGCAGAAATAGACTGTCGTGAATTGATTCGAAAGCAGCCGCCGCTGATGCTGCGCTTTGCAACCGCGCCTGCAGTTTGGCGCATGCGCGGGAACATGGTGGGGAACGCCCCTCCTCAAGGAGTACACCAGAGCTTGTCGCGTGTGTGTACGGCTCACGATCCAACTTGCGCATAGTGGCGTTTACATGACGTCGCTCTCGAAAGCGGACACTTCCTCGACAGGTTGCGTCATGCACAGAATGCGAGTATAGTTGGACTCTTCTCTTGCCTCATTGAAGGACTCTCAGCGGCACGGTTGGACATCGGAACTAATAATGTGTACGCAGCCAAGTAACGCAGCATCGAAGGAGTAGCGTGTCTGTCAAGTGTACGTTCGAGGATGTATGGTTGGTATGCGGAACGCCTCATGTACAGTTGGCCACAAAGGTTTACGAGACACGCAGGTTTCCGCGACAAAACGCAAATTTCTGCTCTCTTAAGACACGGACGCTTCGAATCCATTGGACCACGGGTAGCGAAAGCTGCCACAGACTGACGCTTTAAGTTCGCGACTTTGTGTCCAGGGCTTCGCAGGAATTCAGGTTTTTCGCGAATTCTGTGTCCCATAAACTTTTGTAGCTGATCGTACAAGCAGGTAACACCATCCATCTGTTCTGGGCAAAGTGACACTTTCGAGGATATCGAGGGCTTCCTCTATATCCTTTTCGTTTTTCCTCGAAGCAACAAAGTCATACGCGGCGCTAGTCTACTGCATCGGACTGCCTGACCAGGAGCCGTGGGAAGAGCAGAGCATGTACAGCAGAAGCGGCGTCTGGTGCGCCAGCTTCAGAGTTTGAGGAAAGGGTTCGACTGAAGAGGAATATTGGGGCACGGCGCATTTTGTATATGAGGAGCAGTCATGCGGATAAAAGAGGGGGAGAGTTGGGGATAAAAGCAGGGATAGGCAGTGGAGGGGCGGGAGACGTTACAGGAGGCGCGCGGGATGCGATGAGCAGGGAAGAGAAGCCATGCGGCTCCATATTCCGTATACCTTCCACAGGGATACGGGACCGCCTGTGCGGCCCCGTGATGCGACGTCGATGGGCGAAGAAGAACGGCTTGGCGGTGATGCAGGAGATTTGGAGGTGATTGCGAGCGTACACCGCTGCGGCACTGATGCCGAAGGGGATGCAAACAGCGGTGCGCCCATCTCCGAGAGGCGATCGGGAGTGAAAGAGAAAGAAACCTGAAAACTCGTAACTCTTTCTCACTATTTGCACGCTGCCACGTAAGGACCAGAACGTAGTCTTATAAACGAAAGTAGCGGGGAAAGAGGCACCCTCTCCAGGAGCTCGCGAAAAGAAAACAAAGTTAGAGAACGAGAGAGAGAGATGGAGGGAGAACACTGCTCTTAGGCGGAGCAAGAGCCGTATTTCACTCGGGTGTACAGGGAGCGAGCGTTCCCACTCGTCTCTTACGTTTCGTTCTTTTTTTTTATTATTCTTTCTCTCGGCATTCACGGCGTAAATAGGGGGAAATTTTCGGAGGTAAACGAGCGTATTTTCCTATATAGGAGATTTCGGCATGCCGCGTAGTAGCCCCTACAGCGACGAATCCGCCCCCGAAAGCCTCCTCGATGAATCGCGCCAAACACAACGTGAAGCACGTGTGTTGCGAGGCTCTGTGTTCCACCCACCCCCGCGTCCTTCGGCCGCGCATTTCACTGCAGGGGGCTATGATGACGCTTTGAGCTCCCGTGAGCAGCGGGGGACCGCTCGTGGCTTTCGAGCTGCGGCGGCCGCTCTGCTGCCCGATGCGTTTCGGCGTGCATGATGTGCTCCGGCATGATACGGCACCGGCCGTGGAGACAAAACGAATGGGCTTCATTTGTCTGCGCGCTCGCACAGTGGGTTGCGTGTGCGTGTTTGCTTTGATTCCGCGCTGCTGCGGTGCACGAGCTGTTTGCCCAGCTGTTGGCTTGTTGCTCTCTCACTTGCATCTGTTTATTTTTGTAGGTTGTTTGGCTCATCATCCTTCCCGTCACCCGATTCCCCTCCTCCCATTGCTTCGCGTCCACTTTCTCTCTTTATTTTTTTTTCTCGTGCCGAAGAGCCAGGGTCTATTGACATTTACGCCGACTTTCATAAAGCTCAATAGGTAACTATCTATTCACGATGCAAGTTCAACTTCATTCGAGCTATTACTTGAAGCAATCTCGTGGGAAAAGCTTCGTACGGCAGGAAGTCCAGAAGTTAAAGAAAAGGAAATGTGGCCAGGGAGAGGGTTTCCTGACCGCTAAACAAAATAAAATTGCGAGCACTGGAGCAGTGGTAATGCACGTGCTATACTATTGAGCAAGAATACGAATACAAGTCTGGCTAATATTCTTCTCATATCACCATTGAATTCAATCAGTTTCCTTTTTTTTAATCTTTCGTTCATCCAGAACTTTTTATTAGAGGTAATTAATGTATCCGTTGTGTATTGGCTTCATCTGGTTGTTGCTGAATACCTAGCCTCCCGGTTCTCATTGTGTTTATCGCTCACTGTTCAGCGGGGGTCTTGACTCTGGCAACCCTTGAATGCTTGAAGTAGCATACGAGTAATGATTTGGCCAGTTGCTTCACGTACAACGTTAGATCACGTACTACGTTAAGCCTGCGGTTGAAAGGATGTTCCGCTTATAAACCGAGACGACTGTGAGCGACGCTGGCATATACACTCCCATGGTTTGAATAATTTAACGCACACAAACACCTAAAGAAATGGCCAGGAGGACAGCCGCCGCCGTAGTTTGGCTGGTAGAGCATTGCACTTGTCTTGTGGATGTTGTGGGCTCGCATCCCACCGGCGGAAAGTTGTCGTTTCTTACACATTTATTTCCCCTTTCCTTTTACGGATATTAAGCTCATAGTAGATTTAATCTTCATTCGTATTCGCAAGCAAGCAAACAAACAAACAAACAAACAAACAAACAAACAAACAAACAAACAAACAGCGATAATAAAATAAAGTAGGAGTAAACGTCTGATCGCGCTCACTCACTCGTTCACAGAAAGTTCAAGTAAGCGCATTATATGTCACAACAAACACACATAGCACAAGTACAATCTCAGGAAGTTCAAACAAGTGCATTGATTCATGTTTTGTTGCAAAAATATAATTCCTGATAAAAATCGAGCCCCTCGGTTTTCCTTGACTCTTCTCGCGCATTGCATGGTGCGTGAACTCCGTCCACTGAAAGAAAGCATATAATTGTTCCACAAAGCGTAGCAGGTCACGCCTGCGTCTTGTTACTGCAGCGCCCAAGCCTTGTGTAATGATTACAATGTATAGCTGGCCTGAGAACGGCTGGCCACTTACAGTGCAGGGCTTTTTTCTCATTTCTGTGACTCTGCTGTATTATAATCTACATTACATTGCATTATTTCCTGGTCAACGACATCCATGAAGGCTTCGCTCATGTTCTTGTCGCTATATATTATACGGCCGCAGAACTGGCCGTTTTAAGGGCGTGAACCTATAGACTGGAGAACAAAAGAAAAGGTGGTGGAATCGCCATTAAAAAAAGAAGCGCTTAGAGCCCTGTCGGCATCCACATATAATTATGAAGAATATGTCGGCAAGCATGTGTGGCGCTTTTTTTAAACGAAAGGCATATGATTCCAAACCATGGAGTCAATGTATGTCTGTTTTCCTTTCAGAATCGCGTTGTCCTACCATTGTCCCCGTGGCGGGCGCTATCTAGTATATACTGTATCTCGCGTCTTCCTTCAAGTTTATGTCCCTGACCGCGGAGTTTCACACGTCAGTCACGGAGCGATCATGACACTCGTCACGTCGGGACCGCTATACGCGCGTGTACGTCTTCAGACCCGTGCTCTAGTGCGTCCGCCTCCTCCTCGACCCCCGAGGTGAGGTGAGGGTGAACGCGCCAGCCGTCCAAATTCTTCGCTTCGGAGTGCGGGTGATTCCCCGGCTATTGCTGGGCTGGCACGCATTTGTCTCCCTTCTGGCTCATACGCGTCGCCGCTATCGGTCGCACTGCGCGGAGCCGATACCGAGCAGCTCGTCGCGGAGCCAAGCGCCCCGCGTGGCACGGACCGCGCAGGGTTCGGGATGGCAGCTCGTTACGGAGACGCGGTGATCACCGCCGCGAGCTCCTCGTCGCATCCGGCGGCCCAGCGAGGATCTCTCTTCGATGATGACTGCCGATTTTTCTTCGGCATGACGCGCGAGATGAGCCGTGGGGAGGGAGCGGGCATCGTCGATGCTCGTACACGAGCGGGGTCGCGTTATTTATACGCAGGTTATTGGGAGCGAGCGCTGATGGCTTCGCAACGTGCCCCGAATCGGGAAGCTTCCTTACATCGCTCGGCGCACGTTGGATCTCGTGGCTCGCGTAACCAGTCCGCACGCAGCAGAGCGGGCGCTCAGTGCTTTCCATCGGCGCGTTGCTAATTTTGCGCTCCCGCGTGGGAGGGTATTCAACGACGCTTCATGACCATAAGACACTACATGCTCGCTCATCCATGAGTGCATGTATGCCGCGATGGGTGCCAGTGCTATGGCCCTACGTGGGCTGGACACATGCGCGTAATGTGAGGGCTGCGCGGTGGCCCTGGGCCCTTGCAGGGTCCAAACTCGCTCGCTTAAATAAAGTTTTTTCCATCCATCAGTGGCTATGGCGCTCTGCCGCTGATCACGAGGTCGCGGGATCGAATGCCGGCCGTGGTGGTCGCGTTCTGATGGAGGCTAATGGCAAAAAAAAAAAAAAAAAAAAACAGAAAAAAAGTTGATGCGGTGCGTATACAGTCGAACCCGGATATATTGAATCTGAAGGGGATCACAAAAAAAGTTCGGTATATAGGTAATTTGATGTATTATTTAAAATAATAGGCTCTGAGGGAAACGGCAGCTTACCGATTGGCGCGTCCGAGGCCCGCTAAGTTACTGCACGCAACTAGAAAAAAAGAACGAAGAAAAAGGCAGGCACATTTTATTTAAGTGCAAAAAAAAATTAAAAATTGCTGGACCACTTTCAACTTCGTTGCAAAGTCAAAGTTGATTGTTTTATAAAGACTTGCAGCGGTCATGAACTTGCTGAAAGTGAACTCACGATTAGGCACTCAACCCAAACGACGACGCCACGAAAATCGGAAAGAAGGATGTTGACGTTCGAGGTAGCACGCGGGCTAGCCGAACAGCTCGATGGGGCTCAACTGACTGCACACACGACCCATACGGCTCAACTTATTGCACGTTATCTTCTCCACCTTCAGGTGCCAGAAGACCCCATAGAGCTCAAATAAGTGCGCTTTGAGCTCTTCGGCGTGGCGCCGCGTTCGATATATCGAATGTGCTGGTGAACGGGCGTTCTATATACGCGTGCACCAGCCCTATACATTTGCATGGGATATTCAAGGGGATTTTACAGCTATTCGATATACACAATAATTCCTTATAAATGGTTTCGATATATCCGGGTTCGGCTGTAGTGTACGCCAAATAGGGGCTTAACATTAGCCTCATATGGAACTCTATATACATCAGTGCGTCCCTCATAGCCTACGGTGCAGCTTTGGGACCTTAAGCGGAGCGCTCAGTTATCGCGAGTCCACCGACTCATTCGCCACTGCGCGCTCATTTCTGAGACGTAAGTGCTCGAGTGCCGGCGAGTGTGAGTGGGCGTGACTGTGATTCTCACTGAGTGCATGCCTGCCTGGAATAAATGTCGGTGCATGTGCGTGAGTGAGCGTGCGCTAACAATACCGAGGTGTGTTAATGTCCTGTGCTTAAGATAACGCTTGTCTTTGGCGGCGTTCTTTGCGGGTTTACATGCATAGCTGAGAAGCAGCTTCTGGTATTAAGAGTAGAAAAAGCTTATATCGTATACGTACCGCCATCTTCGTGCGCATGACGCGCCACACGATTCTATAACAATTTTTGCTTTATAATGCACAGGCCAAGTGTCTTCTGTGACGTTCACATTTGATTTTAGCTCTGTTCCAGTGATTGCACTAACTTAAGATTAAGTTGAACCTAGAAGAGCGCATTCCTGTTGCAAAATGCTTGTAATAAAAAAAAAATGGGGGATCGGCGCTCCCAGCTCAGGCACAACACGGGAGCATATGCTTGCTTTGCAAGGTATACAACATGAGGTGCGTGTAGTGTTTGCAGGGTCAGTGCATGCTTGCGTTTCCCCAAAATACAGAAATAGTCGTTCAGTTCGCATGTAATTTCCCATGATGGAACCCTCTGACGTATCAATAAATAAGGAAATTTAGGGGTCGAGAACGAAAGAAAAAGCAAAAAAAAAAAATAGAATGAGTAGGTTGTGACCGTCTGCTAGCAGTCCATTTTGCGCCTCTTCGCATCGTACAGCGCGCCATAAATGCGCATGAATTCACTTAGGGATAGCTAGCCGAGTGCAATGCATGCGTATAATTCTCCACATAAAAAATAAAGTTTTTTCTCCTTCCTTTAACCCAAGGCATTGGCATGCAATGCATTATTCATCCGGGCGCGCTCATTTATCAAGCACAAACTTTCAAACTAACTTTCGGTGGCGCTCGGGAAGCATCGTCGCGCTCGTTTGAAAAGTGAAATAGCCAACAGAAGCCATCACAACAGCTTCCCGTCAAAGAAGTGGTCAGCGAAGAAGGCACACAGCTTAAGATGGCCTCCCATGTTTCGAGTCTCGGAATTCCCCAATTTATTTGTGCTCACATAAAGGCACGAGGGAATAGGGCACGCCGCCATTCGCGCGCACACATAAAAATTGAATTCCCTGATGCCTCTTCCGAAAGGCTTGCCGCGCAGCCTTCTCTCGTGCCACACGGCGACCACGCGAGAAGCGGACGCAGCTTTTCCCTCGGGGCTTTATCTTATGAGGCAAGATCATGAAGATCGCGAGTGATTGGACGAAGAGAAGAATCGCGGAAATCCCGCCGCGGAGGAAACAACGTATTCATTGAATAGGAAGTCACCGAGCCCTGAAAAGAAAGCGTTTCGAAACTATAAAGCGGCCAGGCTTCGGCGGAGTCATTCGGAGGGACTGGATTACAGGAAATTTGAAAGTGTACTCTCGTCTTCATGGTAAAGAAATGGCCCGCGCTGGCGCACGAGGCCGGGGTGGGGAGGTTGTGAGTACCGAAAAATAAAACGCTAAGCAGGCCCCGATTGTTGCGTTCTCTATCTATATGCTGCTGCCTCGCGCGATCATGGAGGACGTCCATGCGAAGGGAGAAGCGATGACGTCGCCGCATTGCTCAGCGCGCGCGTCGCATCCTAATGGCGTCCGAGTGGAAGAAAGTCTCCTTTTGTCCTCGAGCCGCTTCGAGAGTGGCGCGTCGCGCGCGCTCATTTTTCAGTTACGGTTTTCGGGGTCCGGTGCTCTGTGTTGACAACTTATGCAAAGTAGCGTATATAGTCCACAGGCCCTGCCGCCCCTTTCCTGCTGCTTTTTCTCTCGTCTACCCGAGCATCGCTCGACCGTCGCTCGACTCGGCATTGAAGCCCAGCTCGCTCTTCGCTGTAAGGGCCGCTCCCTGTTGAGCGATGGCTGTGTAAGAACGAATGTCTTCTTTCTTTTGCTATACACGTAGCTCGCTGTTGCATTTTCTCAGTTTCCCGTCCTTGGATTTTGCCTTTTTTGTTCTCTCAGCCCATTGAACCTTTCATTTCTTGTCCTTTTAATGCGGGACTTTCCATATAGCGGGCAGAAGAAGCTAGCATTTGCGAACTTCCACAACAATAAAAATTAGTGCTTTTTTCCATCCTCTCTGAGCTGACAAAACAATGCTAGTGCCAGTTTTTCTTCTTAATTCTTATTTTACTCGTGTCGTTTCGGAAGCGCACTGTCGAGAAAAACAGTGGAACTGAAAAAAAAAGAAACCTAAAAAAAAAAAAAAAACCGGCAGAAGTTGGCTGAAGATATTGACGGCGTCTGAATCGTTCTTTGAGCGTAGTATCGCCATGTTATATCCCGAGATCAAGCGCCTTTTATGAGCACACATAAGAAACCTCGACTTTAATTTATATATTTAACTTCATCTGAACATGCGCTAACGAAAGTTGATTGTTAGCATGCTGTTTTGGAACAGAAATATATCATAAGCAAATACACAGAGAGAAGCCATGGTACTTTCTGGTATATGAGCATTGCTGAACAAATACATCCCTGCCACGGTGGTCTCATGGGCGACAAATGTATTGACGCTAATGCATATAGGTTTGCCTGCCCGTTCGATATGGCAGGTGGTCAAAATTAACCCGGAGCCCTCTCCACTACGCCGCCTCCCAAATGTCCCGCTGGTGCTTTGAGACGTTGAACTCAATCAATCAACCAATCAATCAAAATTTAGATGGGAAAGGGGTATCGGCTTTCGGCACAAGTTGCCATACATAAAAGCAGTTAAATCCTCAAATGAGACCGTGTTTTGCTTTCCCAGTGATTCCGCTGAAGCCACGTGGCATATTCCAGGTCGATGTCTACAAAGCAGTTCTTTAAAGCGTTTCAGAGAGTTAGCTACACACCTGCGTCTAACACATCAATTGCTTGCCACAACAGGTGCATTAATTATTTAGACTGCGTCACTCTGACTCGGTCACTGAAAGCATGACTTCACGGCTTAAACATTTCGCCTAACACCGTGGTTTTCATATAATCCAGCTATTGGTCGATCGTCACGCTCGTTATATACAGTGCATGCATGAGCTCACCCTCGTGTGCATTTCGAGCCTTTTTCTTTCTCTCTCTTTACATATTTAATTCTTTCTTTCTTTTCTCGTTCTGCTCACTCTTATTCGCTCTTCGGCGTTCACACAAGTGCACTCGCCCTGTTGAAATGCGCATTTTTAATTTCCCGCGTTCCTTTCGTTTCCCTCCCGACTCGCTCGCTCGCTCGTAACGCTCAGCTCTCTTCCTCCTCTCCCAAGACGGGCGCCGCTCTCCATTGAGCCACAGAGTGGCCCTTAAGAGCGCCGAGTCATATATCTGCGGATCAGTCAGCCGGCGGTAATTGATTGATCTTTCCCTTTTGCATTTATGACCCCCGAAGCCCGAGGGAGCGGCCCCGTACACACACACTCGTCCTACACTATAGCGCGCGCGCGCGCTGAGAAGCAAAAGGAGAAGAGGCGCAGCGGTTTGAAATGCTGCTCTCGCCCGGCGTCTCCACTGCGCTTCTCAACTTTCTTTTGCTTCTTCCGGAGCCTCTTCTTTTCATTTGCCTCCGCAGAGTTTCGAAGTGAAGCGAGCGTGAAGAACGCACTGGGCACGACAGCTCTGCGCTCGACGCACCCACACCCTCCTCGACCTATTCTGTCAAATCCTTACACTTCCAACTGCCATCTCGCTCCGCTTATTGATATAAACGCTGCACCCGTTAATAAATAGTTGGGGCCAATCGCTTCCCTTTTAAAGAAAGAGAGGAAGGCATCGTCTCAAGTCGCCTTCGCGGCTACAGCGGCGATCCGAGCGTGTCGTGGCAGTGATGTGAAGCGGAGTGTTGTTCTCCGCGTCACTTGTGCGTTTGTTTGGGTTTCGGGCGCTCAGAGTCGGCGCTCGGCCGGGCCCTTCTTTCCTTTTTTTTTTTTTTCCCCGTCCTCCGTGGCACATTGAGAGGCGGCCCCGTCGGCGAGGCCGTGAGCAGTTGACACACCGATAACTGATGAATGGTCCGGTTATAAATGAAACGCCGAAAACGGCTCCGCGCGCGCGGCGGTTCCCAGCAGCCGACGTTGATGGAGCCACAGAGCCGTCCTCCTGTGGCGGGCCTGCACGCTACACACGCCGAGCCACAACCGCGACTCAGAGTGGGTTCGCAGCTGTTGAAGAGGTTCGCCGCCTCGGGTTTGACTCCGGCTCATCGAAAGCGACTATATACAGCGCAGAAGCAGGCAAGATATGAAGAACTTGGGACAGACACAAGCGCTAACTTCCAACTAAAATTTTATTTTTCGGTTTCACGGGTACATATAAGTTCGTGAACGCATGGCCGCCAATCGCAAGACACGTGGGAAACAATGCTATTCGCCTCTTGTGTGTTTCTGCACTGTAGATAATTGTTTTCATCATTGATTACTAACCCGTTCTGATATCTCCAGCTTACTCACTCTGTCCAGCAGTAGTCTGCGAGAAGCTATAAATGATGAATGTTGAATGCGTCTTCACCGAATAATCTCCTATAGTGTAACACCCAGACGAAGCGCACGCCACTATACAATACTTGAGATCATTCAGGAGTGCCCTATACCTTTAATTTCCTACAGCAGACTTCATTAACCAGTCTGGCATACACCTCTTTGAAACGGTCGCTCAACCTGTCACCATGCACCTGCATCATTGACATTACGGTGCCTCACATCTGGCTTGTAACATTTTTTTCTTTAACTGTCACTCATCTCTCAGTTATTTACGTACACGTATACAAAACTACTACAGCACATATGTAGGCCGGCAACAAACAGCTCTTATTCCTTCTTGCACGTTTCGTGGTCAATTTTCCAGATCCGCTAGCACCACCCTCGACGTGTAGCTGATGAAGGCACGCTTTTATGGAGCACCAAATCCCTTCATGGATGAATAATTAGTGATGAACGCAGGGCAAGAATGCGACACTGTGTTTCAGTTGGAGTATATTTTATCTACCGTTTTATTGAAATAAAAACGAAAACGAAACAAAAGAATTTAGCCTCCCACATTGTGGTGACGACTACTCCTTTTCACAATAGCAATGGCAAAATATTATCGTAAGACAAAAAGAAACAATTCAGGTTCGGAATATATAGAGCAGATCAATGTGGTGTTTCGCTGACAGGCACTATTTGCTCACTGTCTTTGGTTCAGGGAAAAGTAATAATAATATTTGTTTATAAATAAAGGATGCCGGTGAAGAAAAGTGTGAAATGGACGGAAGGTTTGGCGGCCCAGCACAAAGACGCGAAAGCCATCTTACTTTGTTGTTTGTTTGTATTTTTGTTTGTAAACAAACATGTATTTAAAAAATTATTGATCGGTTTGGTTGCTGGGCGGAGACGTAATTTTTGGCACTGGAGCTTTTCATTCTCATGACGAGTCTCAGGATGGTGATTAGATATGGCAAAAGGGGGGATGGGGGGGGGGGGGTGCTATTAAGTGATACATTCATCTAATGCATTTTTTGTTCTATTTCCAAGCAATGTCTGTGCAAAAAGAAGGAATACGGCCAGGACGGAATTAGTTTTTGAGCCGTTGATGGGCATTCGTTATGCCACATATGCGCCTCGCGCAAATAGAAAATGGCAGTGCCTGGCATGCATCCAAATGACGAGCAACCGAACATAGCACCACACTATGTGTGATTTCATTGCGCAAGCAGCAATTAGTGGACTAATGAATGTCCCGAAGGCACGCGATATGTAGCTGAGGCACTCGCTTGCAAAAAATTTAGGTCATTTCCTTTTTGACATAATTTCTCATTTCACCTTCACTACAGCTGTATATTTTTGCCCCAGGGTTAAATGTAACCTGATATACGTAGTTCAGGCTTTTAAATATAACTTTTAAAATTGTACCACTAGTCGGAGCATCATAAGTTTTACTACCCGCAAAGGCAAGCCTACAACTAAGCAATATACACCTTGAGTTTTTCTTGATTTATTATGTAAAATAATAAATAAAATAAAACTGGAGTTATATAATTTTTGTTTAGTTTTGTTCTTTCTTTCTTTCGTTTTTAATTATTCTTTTTCGTTGAAAGGACGTAGTAATTGCGTTACATTGGGCGGACAAGACAGAAACCCCAACTAAAGACAGGGTTAAGCGCGAACTAAGAACGGAAGGGTGCTACAGTTTTTCAAAATTAAAATTAAATTCTCGGGTTTTACGTGCCAGAACCACGACTTGATTATGAGGCACGCCGTACTGGGGGACTCCGAAATAATTTTGACCATCTGTTGATCTTTAACGTGTACATAATTCCAAGTGCACGCGCGTTCTTTTGTTTTTCGCCCCTGTCGAAATGCGACTGCCGCATTTCCTAATCTCCTTGTTTCCTGTGCCATCGTTCCACGTCACGTATCTCACGCACACAAATTCAAATCGCCATATTGGTCAATAAAAAGAAGCCGAAGTGCAAGAATAATCTGCGATTGAAGGCGATAAATATTACCGAAGGGAAACGTATTAAATTTCAGTAATAAACTAGCCCAAGCTTCAGTTCTGCAAAAGCCATTGACGACGTACAATAACATAGAGATCACATAAAATTGTTAAAAGTGTTTTTCACTAAAAGTGAGGCTTCAGCTATGACGAAGCGATATATGCTCAATGAACGGCGTAGATGATGGTCATCAGCTTCAGGCAATCGCAAGTTTTTGTTCAGCATCGACTCAGAACTCTAATCAAGGCTACGACAATGTCTGCCACGGCATCTGGAGAGTACCCTCTATCACCGGCTTCGACTGAACGTTGCATACACGAACAATCTTCTTTTTTGCATTGGCCAGACGACATATCCATGTTGTGACATGAAATTTCTAGAGCACATCATGCTTGAGTGTCCAGCTTACAGAGACGAGTGACATCCACATAAAATGAACATGGAAAAGCTCGACCAAGGGGCATTGACACGGATGCTGGGTCCCTGGCCTCACCCATAAAAACAGCGCAAAGCCCTGGACTTTTTATTGAGTCGATTGGTTTGCTGTCCAAACTATGACTCACGCGCGTCATCTCATCAAAAGTGTGATTTTATTTTATTTTGCATTTACCGTCTACCTTAATCTCATCGGACACTTACTCTACTGCTAATAACATCACAAGACCTGCATTTTTGTTTCTCCTTTTCCTTCTGCCCACCTCCTTCTAGGGCCTTTCTTCTCCTTCGTTCCATTCCCTGCAGAGTAGCATGTAGGCGTAAATACGCTGGCTAAACACTCTGATTTTTCAATAAAGAGCTTTCTCTCTATCTGATGTCGATATTATTCACAGTTTAACATTCCTGAGGCATTCGCCACTTCTGAGTTACGTGGACTGTACATTGATATTTGCAGAGGTCTAGAAGAATTTTCTTGCTTGTCGTTAATGAACCCAAGTTCATGCGCTATATATATGACCCTGTATCAACGACTCTGTCTGCATAATTGCCTTGCGTCATTAAGTAGGTCGAGACCTTGCGCAAGGCTTTCCATATAGCACGGCGTCAGTTGTCGTCAGCACTTTCATCGTGGCTCCACGCAAAGCGCTCACAACTGCGGAATGCTCCATGCCAGCAGCAGTTACAGCTGAACGTGTGCGCAAAATCATTTCACCGAGGAATGTGTGATCGGTTGTCGTTGAACATGTGTCGCGTAGTACATGGATCGCTGACATAGCCACGTATACCTACCACAAAGCTTGCGGAAATATGTATGGCTCGCATTGAGCTTCCACCGGGTTCACATGTAAATGTTGCCATTCCGGGAAACACGCTTGTTCTTTTCAATCGTTTTCCTTCACACTGCTCAAGATTTACGCGATACTTGTGCTTTTCAGCGCCAACGCCATCACGCAATCCGCGAATTGCCTGGGAAACCTTTGGCTGCATCTTTCTCTGGCCTAACACACAATGCGGGTCTCACCCAAAAAACCGTTGAAACGCGTCAATCGGTTCCTAATTCGGCGTCTTCCCAAAGCAAGCAGCGATTTGCTTTTCTTTATCGTGATTCCTTGCCTTCCGAACGCTTGTACTAAGAGCCGGGTGCATCCAATTCTAGCGTGCCACTGAAATAAATATAAAAGAAAAATAAGGACCACCTCGGGGAATAAAGGAGTCTCTCGAATGCAAGCAGTTGCCGGTGGTGGTCATCGACAGCGGCCAACAAAAACACCTCGAATGTGGGAAACAGGGATTTCCCAGAATGTGTGAAAAATGCCGCGAATCCTTCGTCTCCGATGAATGCACGCGCAGCCCTAGGCGTCGTTTCCCACAACACAAAAGACGTTTTTCTCGCACGGCATTTTTTTTGTTCCACCTCGGACCGGAGGGACGCGTAAACGGGGTGGTTGACCAACACGAGGCCGAGTTGGCGCGCATATAGACCGCAATACAGGAAGGTGTCGGATGCTTTTTTTCTTCTTCACCCAGGCAGGAGAAAGTAAACTTCCCTTATTCGATCCCCATATGAAGAAAGGCGACCCTCTCCCAGCTCCAGGCGGTTCTAGCTGAAGGAGTGAAGAAAAAAAGAGGGTGTTGCTACTACGACGGTCATAAGAAACCGACGCGCACGCACGCACCGGGTCGTAGCCAAACAACAGGTTATGAATTCCGAGCGGGCTCTGCCACTTCCCCCGTTCGCGCAACGCAAACACGAAGCCCAAGAAGCTTTTGTGTATGGCAATGGTATGACGCCAGAGAAAAAGGATGCACCCCCCCCCCCCCCACCCTCTCCAACTTCAGCACATTCGCCTCTTCTCCTTCCTCCGTCACCCACTTACCCGCATCCCCATTTTTTACGCTTTGTTTTTTAAGCCCCCTACTCCCCTTCCAAGCTTCTTTGCCTTGTCGCGTAGGCCGGCGGACACGTTTCTGGGTTTACTCCAGTTCGAGTCAGTGTAAACGGGAAAAAAAGCGGGGCGTGGGGGGAAAGAACGCGGGCGAAGCTATTACGCAACGCGTAGTGTACAGGAGAACGGGGCGCCACACGAAGCGGGAGAGTGTTCCCCCTACCCGCTTCCCCTACCCCCCTCCTTCCTCCCTATTTTTTGTTTGTTTCTTTTCTGTGCGTGCGCTTCGCTGTGCCGGTTTAAAGAAAAGGGGTGAGTGCGGCGTGCGTGCCGCGCATGGGAGGCAAGTAAACGGGTACAAACAACCGCGTGGTTTTGGCCCCTTTCTGCCTGGCTTCCCGGGCCGGGTCCCCATTCGGGGCGAGGGACCCGAAGGGAGACGAATGGGTCCGCGATCTTAATCGGGACGAGCCCCGTTTTTCCCGTATTTTCCCCCGAAGCGCAATGCGGCCTCGCGTTTCCCCCATTTGGAGGCAGGCACCCCTTTGCCCACTATACGCCCCCGTTTTTCTTTCTTGCAAAAGGGTGAGGTAAAGCGATGAAAAAGAAAATGCTGAAAGAGGCAGGCACGACAAGTGTATGTGGCATGCAGTTGTAAATCGAAGTAAAAAAGAATCGGGAGGATGTGTATGAAGAACCTGCGCGCGGAAGGCATATCGAGATGAACGGCATATATGCCAGACTATAGAGGCGGTGTATGTGTGTCTGTAAACGTTATTGGAAAGTGGAGAATATTACCCTATCTGCGCAAAACCAGCAGGGCTAGGTCGGTCGCACAGGCATGGGCACTCCTTTATTTAATTTGTTTTCTCTTTTTCCTTTCCTTTCTTTATTGATTTTGTTTCTTTCGAAGGACGCATGCGGATGGCGTAATAAAGAGGTAGAAAGGGTGAAATATTGTGGCTGCAAATGGCAGGCACCCGCCGTTTACCCATACGTGAAGGGCAGAATTTAGGGAAGAAAAGGGGAAAAACTAGAATAACCTTCCCGTCTGGGAATTCGACTATCGATTCAGCGGCGGCAATAGGGTCGGAGAGAGCAATTTTTGGTCGGCATGAACGATTTTTTTTAAGGTTTTCCTGGGGATGTACGTAAGTATAACCCCCAGCTATACACGCGTGAATGCTGACTTTTGGCGGCGCGATTTGGTGGCGGGCAGGTTGCAGGCGTTCGACTTGCCCGTTCGTCGAGCGGTTTTACTCTTTTTGCTCACATTACTCCTGCACGCAGTGCGTTGGCGGTCTGGCTGTGCGCAGGGTGATGCCGGGTGGGTGGAGGTCTGGTTCTCCCTGAGAACGGGGATATCGGGCTGCCCTTGACGGGGAGCAATGGGTTGTGCAGTTTGTGCAGCGATACGTGCGTGCGCGCGCTTCGCGAACCGCAAATTCTGGTTTTTGCTGGGGTCTGGCAAAACGAGACAGAGACCCTTCTTTCTCCTTATATGATCAATGAGTCAGGAGATCGGATCGGTGGAATCATATCGGGAATGAGGTGCCCTCTCTCTCTCTCTCTCCCTTGCCCATCATTTTGGGGTGCGTTCACCGCGGCATTCCCTCTCTGGGGATGGTCATGTGCGCTGCCTGGGGCAGCAGTGACGTTTTGCACGCAGGTCTCTGATCTGTACACGCATCACTGCGTTGTATAAATATAGGCTGTGGAGCAGAGGTATACTCACAGCTCGGTTTGGAAGCTATAGCATTTGGGCCCAAGGTCACCTCGATCTATTGCGACGCGTTAATCGATACCACTTGAGCAGAAGGCAAAAGCCGCTGCCGCGTTGGCCTGCTGATACGAAATAAGGGTAACTATGTGTCACTGACGCGTTTCTTGCAGGTCTACTATTTGGTCAGGAACAAAATGTACGCTCGGACGCACCTAGTGTTGTAACAGTGATCCGACTTGGCACCAGCACGATCAGAAAATCCTCGTACTAAAAGCCTATTGCTCAAGGGGTACTAATATATAATTCCAGTATAATAGAATATAGTGCGGAAGAAGTTTTGAAACAAAAAAAGAGCAACAGTGTACGAAAGGATAAACCTGCTGCCTTTAAGATAAACAGTTAGTATAGGTCGTCTCAGCTCTTCACTGTGCCACCACGGCAAGAATCACAAAAGGTAAAAACGGCTGAAAGAACAGCTGACTTTGAATAAAAAAAGATTTTGGCAATACTGCGGAGTACAAATATTGCTTGAGGCACTTGAGCATGCAGTTATATCATCAGTGTAAAGCTGCATGAAGCCTCAATGCAGCTTTTCATTGAGGCTAACTGGATTCTGAGCTGCCTCAAGCAATATTTGGACTCCGCAGTTTTGCCTTACGCGGTTATTCAGACCTCGGAGGTCTAGCAAGAACGTGAAATTTTCCAATGACGAAATGTCTCAGCTATATACACGGTTGAGAATAATGCGAAAGGAAGTAGACGAGGCAATAAACGTGGTTGCGACGTTCCGGAGAATAAAAAAAAAAAAGGCAAAGCGAGCCGAGAACAATGGGCGCCCAACGCTGTCGTACACGTGCGTGATGTCATTGGAAAAGGAGAAACGTACACGAGGAAATTGCCGCTTATGGTTTTCTGGCTGCGATGCTTGATTCGAGTTTTAGGTCGACCCGGCTCTTTTGCGCGTTGAGAATAGCAAATGAAGTTAGGGAATGTACGAACGCGGTTTCCTTTTAAGTGCTCGTATATGTATGGCGTTGACGTCAGTGGGGAGCGAAAAACCTCTGGCTATAATTGCAATCCTGCAACGACGACCGGCGCGTTATTTCTTTCGCCCAAGGCTCATGTCGTGCATGCTCTATACACGGCCTCCTGATGCTTCCTCGTCGACGGCAAGATACGGCGCAAAAAAAAAAAAAAAAAAGTATAAGAAAAGGAAAAGTGTTTGCTGCCGCACATGGTCGCGCTTTCGCCATATTCGTCCCATTGTTCTTCGCTTGGCACTCCATTGGAATGGCTGTTTTCTTTTGGAGTTATCCTGCGTATACTTCTCCTCGGACGCCTGCGCCCACCGGGGGTAATTTGCTATAGGAAACCCTGGCGCCATGCACTCGTATCACGACGGCCTGCGTCATTTCGCCCCTATGGCGAACGGTTCCAATTCTGCAGAGCTTATCTCGAGTCCGCGGATTCTGAGAAGGCCAAATGCTGTTCACTTAAGTGACAGCCCTTTCCCCGTTGGCACCTCCATGCAGAAGCCACGCGAGATGCATACACTATTTGTAGAGAGATGATTGCGGTGTGGTGAAGGATGGAGCCGTAGACGTTTAGGTTAGTAGATAACATATATATTAGAAATAAGCACTCTATAATATACCATATAAACAGAACGACGCACACATCACACAGTAACTAAAGTACATGTAACACATGCATGCTATAAGTCCATACGCTACAACGTTCTTGCTCGCGCTCACGTCCTCGTCGTCTTCAGTAGAAGGAGACCGTGACGGGACGACTTGGTCGCTGAGCAAGACGTAGCGGGTCGACTTGCCGAGGTGCTGGGTGAGCGGTGGCGGCGGCTCGAACGTTCAGGAACGGCAGGAGATCAGAACGACCAGGAACAGTACTGGGCGGGAACAGTCGCGGGCAGGTATAGTCGCCGCGCTGGTCACAGACATCCGCAGGAGCGCGACCGGTCAGGAGGTTGCCTAGCGGTTCACCCGGGCAGCCCTCTCGAACCCTGGCTCTTCGAACGCCGTGTCAAACCAGCCTCTGCTGCGCTCGTGCCTTCTACCTTTTTTTTTTTTTTTCTTCCTTTTCTGCCGCCGCCGCCGCCACGTGCTCTCTCTTTTATTTCCGCGACGCGCCGCACATGTAGTCAATGTCGTCGTCGTTTCACCACACTATTATATGCCGTCGCGCTTGAGTAAGTATATATAGCTTCGCTTTATAACATGCTCGGATGTCATAGGAAAGCGGTTGCGGACGTCACGGGGACCTTAAGTGGTGTTCGGAGGTTTCACGAACAGAAGCACACGTGTCGCGAAAGTTCGATCGGCTCGAACTTTTGCTTTTTTTCAGAAGCTTCTGAAGCGATATACTCCAGCATATTTTACCGAAGTTACCATCAGGAAAGTCTGCGGCATAAGATGGTTGATGAGAGGATTCACTAATCTCTTTCGAATCGGGCACTAGTGCGCACCTCGTTCTCTGTGTCATCTTTTTTTTTTTTTTTTTTTTTCAACTCAGCGGACGTTTCGAAGCGTACAACGTAGGTTATTTCAGGTTAACGCAGATCAGCGGTACAGACAAAGAGTTGCGATTATTTTTTCTTATTTGTTTGGCGTTCTCCTCCGGACGCATTATAGAGGGCATTGGCACATACGCATATAGAAGCACTTTAATGTAAGGTAGAAATGATTATTAGCAGCTTGGAACAACATTACAGTCGGGAACGCGAAGTTTCGTAGCAGTATTGAAGTAGTTAAACACTCATCACTTTTTACTTGTGACGTTGGGTTTGTAGGAAATGTTGCCTCTCGAAGGAAGCAGGAGATCTTGTGAGATTGATCTGCAACAAAGTTCACACATGTGCTATTCGTGTGATTTTCTTTGAATACTTTCACCCACTTTAATCGTAGATTGCACACTCGCTTTTGAGTCTTCTGGCACTGGTTTACGTGCATAAAATTCTATCAATATCGCTGGAGAGCAGGACAGCGGTAGATGAACCGTTGATTTAAAGTGAATGTTTCTTGACCCACTTTGAGGTTCACCTATAGGACCTATTTGTACCTGCGCGTGCGTGTGTGTTTTCGCGCGTAACACCGTATCAAATCATATATAAACAGTAGCCGCTCACAATCCACGATTTTGATATTCTAAAGCTTTAATTTGTGTATTCTTATTCGTGGTGGATTTGAAGGGGAGGTCGTGATGCAAGAAGGCAAGAGCAAAGAATTACGGTAACATTCGCAGTCAACTCTGGCAAAATCCATCGTCCGTGGCTCGGCTGCTCTCGCGAGACAAGCAGCGTCCCGTCTTCCTCCCCGGTAACGTGTGAAACACCGTGATCGGTAGCACCGCGAGCTGTCCCAACGACGGCTGCATCCCTTGACCGTCCGAAGTAACGCGCCGGCGCTCCCCGTTTAGAGAGAGGGCGAGAGAGCGAGAAGGGGCCGATGGGAGGAGCCAAGCACGCGAAGGCAAGTCCCCCTTCGAGTCACGTGGGGGATCGATTGCGGGGGTGTCTATCCCCGCCGCAGAGGTGGAGGGAAAGAAGCCGCCCGGCGGCCGGATCTTTTCTCGATACCGATGGAGAAACTTGTTTGTCGGAGAGCGGACCCCCTTCTCTCTTCATCGGGATGGGCGGCGATGGACCGACACGCGCGAAGCAACGGCGAAGCTGCGCGCGGGAGCGCCACGCCATCTGTCGGCCGTCCCGAAAACCACCGTGATGGAGTGGGGGAGAGAAGCGAGCGAGCAGCGGCAGACGGGCTTCGGGCAATCGCATGCCAGTCGCGCGTTTGGCTTGTATGTGGTCGTCGGCGTCGAGTGCTCGCAGCGGAGTGCGCTTGATCGGCGCTGATCGGCGGCGTTGCGCCCTTGTCGGCGACGGCGGCGGACTGTGACAGCGGAGTCGTCGACATGCGGCTGGAGATGCCCTGTTCGCAGAAAGGTGCGTTCTGTGTTCCTGACCCCCTTCTCTTTCTCACACACACACACACTGCCTGTCACGGTTCCGGTCAGCACGGTGCGCAGGATCCTCGTCCGCCGCGCGCGTCTCCGGCAAGCGCACGCTTTCGACTACGGCTGCGGCCGCGGTGATTTTCGGATTCCCGCTGTCATTCAGATCGTCCCTTTATTGGCATCGAGATTGCGTTCTCTGTGTGACAGATTTTGCTTTCGGATGCCGCTTTTGATGGCGAAACGTGAACTGTTACACCGCCTCATGACATCGCACAGGGACTACACGTGCAACACAAAGTTTCGGAGTTGAACAGGCGCACGGGCCCCGGACATTCCCCCAAGGCTGGTATTTAGAGCACTTCTTAAGTTTCTTTCGTCTATAAAGTGTTTGTTTTTTTCACGTGTTACTTAGTCCACTCGTAGCCCATGGAAGACGAGTGGCCCGATGTGGCATAAACCAACCTTAATTACGTACGCAAAGCCGAACCTCGGCAGATGTTGTCCCGATAAGCCGCATGTCTTCCATTTCATTTGTTTTTAAACTCAAGCTTTTATAAAGGGACGCGGTGGCATTCGTGAGACCGAGCCGCGCCGTCCGCTTCACGCTCTCTTGAACGCATGTGATCTCGAAACTTGTGCACCAGTGAGTTTCGGCTTGTCCGGTTACATGAACCGGACAAGGACTTGCATTGGGGCGAACACGGGGCACCAAGCTTGCTAATCAGGAGCCTGATTTGCACAGGAAGAACAGCATTCGTTCAACGGTGCATTTTTTGAATCAGTTTCTGCCACTGGCAACGTATCAACGCCTCCGTTAGGGAACTTTAGGCGCCCGTTGGCTAGATCCCTTGAATGCTCACACACGATGCGAACAACGAAGGTCGTTGTTGGTTCTCGCAGGTCTCGTGGTCTGTGCACTGCTTCCCGTTTCGATCGGAGCCCTTTGTTTGTTTTTGTTTTTTTCGGTAATCGTGCACGCCCACGTTTGTAAAAGCCGCGATGTCTCCAGATCTATATACGTATACATGTGCGGTTCACAGCGGCGCAGCGTCTCTCTTAATTCTTGCCGCGCTTTCCTTTCCGGCTTTTAGTATTTACTTGGCGCTTTAAGTGAAGGGTGGCATTTGCCTGACGTCTCAACTCAACTCGTGCTGACCTATCTAAAAGGGACAGTGGAGTTGCGTCGGTCGTGCTGTTTTCACGGTTGGCATATTTTTCAGCGGTCAGCGTGACGCTGATGGGCACACGTGCGTTAGCGCGACGGCTGCGTGTTAGAGCAGCCTTCGGTAACGCAATCATTTCGCTATACTTGGCCGAAAGTCGGGTGCTTCTTTATAATAGCGTGCGCCCATTGTTCGGTGCACTTTCATTCAAGCTTATTGCACTAGCTGCGGTCGGTGCCTGATCATGCCTGCGTGCAGTTTTGGAAGAAGCTGTATTAGCAGCGTTCGCGCGCTGTTTCTACTTTTTAAGAAAGTATGTTATTTCAATGTTCATTTGGGAACGCTGCTTTCGCAATGTGTGATTATGGCTTTATTATTATTTCTTTATTGTGGAATGACTGTTGCCACTTTACAAGCTGATGTATCCTGGATTCATGACTGATAATATCTGATATTTCTTTCGGTAATCCGTTCTTCGTTTCTACACTGCTAACTTCATTGCCATGTGCCATATCGAGCGGGTTACACACACCTAGTGCGGAGAATTCCGTCACAGCAGCTGCTAGAAGAGCTAAGCGCCGAGATTCATAAAACAAGTGCGGTATTTTCGACGGCACTATACCTTCGCTAAATCAGCCCGTATGCCGGTTCCTTTTCCATCACGTCGACCGGCGTTCTAGTTCCGGTTATCCTCGAAGAGTTCTTAGTAACATAAGTTTTGTGACTCAAGGCGCGGATACACGAAGGAGCTGGTGTTGTTCGCGAGTGCTGACCATTTTAAATTAACAGCGTCTGTGACGAATGGTTTCGCGGCTTCGGATTCATGAAGCCTATTTATTCTTAGAAATATTTACTGCACCAGTCTATATAAGGTCCACAGACAATCACCTATACAGTTTGCAGACCGGAAAGTAATTTACATAAGCTGTGTTTACTTCACAGGAAGTCTGTGGACTATATCAGATCATAGGTCAGTGCTAATACAAGGCTGTATGCCGTCAGTAGACAAAATGTGCACTACAAGAACCAGCCGTCACTTTTAACGGTCATTATTTATCATTTTTGACGAGCCGTCAGCGTCATTTCTACAAGACGTTTCTATCGACGTGAACAAGATGAGAAGGAGAGAGTCACGAATACTAATTAAAAAAAAAAGTATTGTTCGTGATAATAACGCGATTCGATTGGCTGCCGTGTGCAGTACGTCGTAGCGTACGCCTTACAGAATGATTGCCTGCCGTCATTCTGACTATCAAATGCTTGGAAATAGAGCTGCCAAGATATTTCCTGTCATTTACTGCAGCATTTTACAGTGTCGAGTGATAGCCTCACAGTTACAAGCAACTTCTGCCATAAGACGCCGGCGTCTGTGTTTAGAAAAGAGCAATAATGAGTGATTGGTTAGATAGATATGTATTTGTCTATAGGCTGCGCTAAATCAATATTTCTAATGGTATAATAATTACCAGCGTGAACGAACGTCTGCTATATACTGACGTTCACTTCCTTCACAGTAAAGTCTTTGTGATCGAGCTCTGGTTCGTATGCTTGCATTTAACGTCTTTGAAGACGTTTAGCTGATTCACACTGGGCTAGAAATAGACGAGCCTATCGGTCTTCAGAGGCGGTGGTGTCAGTGAACTTTCGGAAACAAAGGCATATGCTTATCCAGAACCTGCGCGACTGCTTGAGCCTTTATTCCTCGAAAGGTTGTTTGGAAACTTCTCGCGCTGCAGAGGAGTCATGCAGAGGCGTAAGGAAATGCCGTCTCCTTGATGTCATATAGATTCGCTTATAACGCGTTTAGTGACCGTAAATACTGGCAGGTATTTTGCAGACTGCCGCGCCAGCATTTATTCGCGATTGCACAGAAGAGTGCGAACGACGCCGCGGTGTTGTTTTCGCACCTGCATGCCGTCTTCGCTTGTCCATCTACAAGTTTTCATGTTTTCATCTCCTTATAGTTCGCTGTTTCGGAATATACGTACGGGGAATTCACTCGAATCACGCAAACGACCTCCTCAACATCGCGGATAATAACACTCGTCCTGACACGTTATTCCCGACACCAGCTTCAACCATGAAGCGACATTTGTCCTACGATATCTCGCGCCACCGTCAATATGGCGCATTATTTCTGTATAGTGGTGCCATTCGAGGAAGCACTATAGCCCATGCTCAAGAAAACGGAGAGAGAGAATTCAGTTCAGAAACACTTTCATTGCGTGACATCTTATTTGCTAATATTGCCTTGTGGGGTATCTGTATAGCGACAGCTCTAAACGCATATAGCGTCTTCGGGCACTGAGCCTGGAACTTGGCTGGTCCATCGTCGGCGGCTCTGTTGTTCAGGCTGAGTACGGTTCTCTTATATCGGTGCCTATTTCGTCTCGTTACGGCATTTGTGCACAACTGGCCGTTAAAAGTTCTGGAAAGTGGAAGCGCTGAAAAGTATTTGCGTATATAGTTAGGCGTATAGTATAGTGCCGTACTCTGCAGTAGCGAGGACACCTGTCATTTCCACGTTGCAATGCAAGCGTTGGCTGCTGAGCCGCTCTCGAGGCACCCTAGTTCCGCATACCTTTGCGGACGGCTGGCACGCTATATATTGCTCATCGTGTTGAAAGCGATGCCTCTGCAGCAATTAAAACATCACTCAAGAACACGGGCTAGCTCGTTGTATACATGGCGTCCTGTGTCCGCATCTCTATGCGTGCTCATGAGGTGATCGCTAGTTACGTTGTTCAGCCGTTTCAAATCAGACACCGAGTTGAGTTCTCCTATATTCGGCTTTTATCGCTACTGCCCTTTCCTCCTCATTCGTGGCATCACTTTCTGTCCTCTCTCTTACACATGTACCTTTATTTGTCTTGTGTGGGACAGAAATCGATATTGCGATTTGAATGTCGTGTCCTCTTCAAGAGAGTTTGCCGTTGGGCTGTAGTTGGTACATGGTACGTAGAACGATAACGGCGCAAACTAACGGCAGCGTTCTTTCCATCTCTCTCTTCTTTGTCCCATTAGTTAGTGCTGTTTTCGCTATAGCATCTCTTTTAATTGTCGTAGAAACGAGACAGTTCGCGTCCTCGGCGGACCTCCAGTAAAGTTCTTACTTTCGCTCACTCACTCATTTACAGTTCAGGTGACCACTGACAGTTGATAGTGTTATGATGTCCGCGGTTTATCCTCTTCCAGTATGTCCTTTCTTTTCGAACGATAAGACCACCCAACTATAGGCGGATCGTTTAATAGTGGCATCTCTCCTCAATGAGAACGGCGCTGAAGGGATGCAGGGCGAGCACCTTCTCCTCCCCTCTTCTATAGACTGTGCTTACTGAGGGGGAGCGGTTCCACCGAGGAAAGAAGGAGCGAGGGGGGGGGGGGGGGGCAGTAATGTGCGTCGTGCAGGAAAGGGGCGTGGCCAAGGAGAGACGAGGGCGCGCGCGTGTCGGATTACAGCTGCGTCGGCGCAGCCACCGCGCTGTCCGCTCGACGTTCGGCATCCGCTCGACGCGATTCGACCGACGCCTTCGATCGCTCGCCGCGCCGGGACGCCACCGAATCGCCTCTTCATCTCGGCACGCGCCGCGGGCCGGTCGAACGCATCATCGGCGTAGTCTGCGCCTCTTGGTGGACGCGATGCCTGCTGCGAAAGCACCGTCTACGGAATCATTGGTGTCCAATGCCCCGTAATCATCGAGGCTTAACTTGTGGGCGATCGCGGCATTCTTTATACATCGCCTGAACTTACTCGTCACTGTGTATAAGTGACTTTCACTGCTGGTGATGACTTCTGGTGACTGCGCCGCCGCGGGTGACAGCTTGTGTGGTAAGGCCATGGGACAGGCGCACTGTATTTTTTTGTACTCCCCCCTCTCCCGCATTTTTTCTTATTGTGTTTGACGTGTCTGTTTGCAAATACCACGTGCGGGTAAAAGGAAACAAGTAGATTGAAGAGGTCACGAGATAACCGTTCTCTTCGGTGAACGTTAGTTGTTTTCCGAGTTCACTTTTTAACGCACTACATTATTAAGAAAACTTCTAACGGCAATATACTCTGCCCAGTGTATTACGTCCTTTTTTAATGCTCTCCCTTCCGGCTTTTCGGTTCCGCTACTTTTCTATAATATCCATAAACTGAAGCGCCGAACCTCTCACGAAGAACGTGCGCTGGCATTACGGACAAATGATCCCACGTCGACGGAAAGTACATCGCGCAGTTTTACACGAATGCGAATGTGTATACGCCAAAAGTGTCGCGGCGAGTGGACCTGGAGCGACCGCGTTGTAACTCCTGTTTCTTGGTGTCGAGTGGTAGATGCAGTGAATTGCCATCCAAGGGCACGCCACAAACGGCTGTTTTTCTAGCGAACACAGGCACCCGCATCGAGGCCTTGGCATAAGTCGAGCGGTCGTAAATAACCGCGCGCACGTGCTGTCGTAGGGCGTGGAAAGGCATATCCGCGTGTCTGCATTGTAGATCCGTTCACAAAAACCACTAACAGGTTTGCGTGTAGGTGGAGTGAGTGCCGAATGATTTGCGATGCAGGTAGTCGTGAACACGGAGTGATGCGCCTGGACTATAACTTCTCAGGCCTGTTCGGCGTATAGCCGCATAATTCCTTGCCTCCTGAATCTGCTGTGACGTAACCTGTAATGCTTATGTTGCGATTATTCGCTACCGTCTCACTGAGCACATCATGTCAACGATTAACACCGCGATTATATAGGCCCGACCGGTACGTTTATGCTTCAAGAACAACATTCAGTCATTGCCTGGCGAAACACTTTCGTGAAGTGAACCATGAACTAAACCAAGCTGCGTCAAACTTACACGGCAGTTGAAACAAACAGTTTGTAAATGGTGTTACGTTGCATGAAATGTTATACTACGTAAGTCGTCACTACACTGCAAACCAATTTGCACCCTTAAGGATCCTTAAGGTACAAATTGGTCTACAACTCGCATCCTTACACCCGCAAGGGTGTGATGTGAGTTATGGACAGAAAACACCTTTAAGCGTGTAAATTGGTTTACAGTGTAAACAATATATTTACTAAGCTGTATAAGTGAGTCGTTATAGCTCGGTGCTGTCCCACCTTGTTCCCCGGCGTTGATTCGTCTTTGTTTGGGGGCCTCTCCACTTCTCAGTCGGAAACAACCTTCTCGGCGTAATTTCAGTAGCATGATAATCAGCTGAAGGGATTCCGTAGAGTTCACCTGGTAGTCGTATATGGTGTCGAACGTGATACCAGCTTAGGCTGACAATGCAAAAAATGAAATGCAAGAAGGGATGGGGATAAAGAGGTCGTATGCAGTTCAGGGTTACTGTGTACCGCTGTGCTTAAGAATAATTGCGGGCTGGAATTAAGCGAGTTCGATCTTCACCCTGCATTCTCTATACAGCACTGACGAATGAAGGCGTACACTGCTGTTTTGTAAGCATTACAACTCATACATAACACGAGGTTGTCGAGGACTGAGTAACTATCACTGTGTAACTGTGTAACCATCGCAGATAAAAAAGAGCACTAGGAGTCTCGTCAACCTCCAATAAATGCATCATCGCGTCCACTGAGATGTCCGAGGTGTTTTCTTCATCGATTCAGCAGTTGGAAGTGTCCGTTTCTCTTCTACGTCTCACGCACCAGTGTTACATTAACTATTGACGACTGTCTCTTGCTGCTGTTGCGGTAAAATATGAGACCAACGGTTGAACGGTATGGCTGGATCAAGTCACCCGTGAAATCAGCGTACAGTTATAGTTAACTGTCCTTCGTCTATGCGGTAGCAATTGCTGGTGTCGTTTCAAACATTGAAGCAAACCGATCGGTGCACCTTCGACCCGAACCGAGCTAATGCAGATTGTTACGTTTTCGAATGGACCTGTCGACGCCAAGATCAGTCCATGTATACATATTCCTGAACCTTATCGCAGCGCGTCGAATGGATGCATGGTCAGCCTGCGTCATCGCTTTTCGCGCCGCGCATAATATATAAATACCGACGCGTCATCACTGCGTTGTCAAGCAGAAACAAACATTGCAGAAGGCTCGCTTTTCGCAACTTCCACAAAAAAGCTTGAGATTAGACGACGCCATCATACTTTTCCACTTGCCCGATATTTTTTTTTTTTTTTCTATACCGAAGAAAGTAAACAAGAACGCATAGGCAAAAAAATAAAAGTGTCATTTGAGAGGTTTGGCGCCTGTGAAATGCGGTGAAAGCACGTCTCGGGCTTCACCAGACCGTACTTCGCAATCCTTATAGAGGTCGTCGCCCTTGCCTCGAGAGTGTGTTCGCCAAGTGATCAAGTCACTATGAGCATCATCGAGAAACTGCCGCTTGTAACGCTAAAACATGGCCGGCTGTTTGCGGCGAACCGGAGAAAGCCTCTGGCTGATGACATCAAGTTTCCTTTTCTTTCGTTGTTGTTGCTTCTTTTTTCTTTTTTCTGTCAACAATGTTTTCAGCTTCGGTTTAGTCTTTTATTAAGGTATCGGTATGTTGGTTATCACTAGGTCTCATTACGTCTTATCAGCGTTTGTCAGGAAATGGCAAACGTAGCATTCATTACAACAGCTTTTGCGAGCTCTATTTCAGCAAACGCCGCACGCTGTTCAGCGAAGCCTGCATTTGGTTCCCGCATAACTATATACCTTACATCTGCTCACAGAAGCTTTTGAAACGCAGGCTTCGAGGCTTAGGTGACACGCATTGGCAGACCAAGTTTACTTTTATCTGCAGGGTGTGTCAGTCTTCGATTCAAAACTCCGCGCCCCGCAGAAGGCTTTGCATTGTCTTGGCCCTAAGGCGCACCGTATATGTAGTGTGAACAGCTTGAAGAGTTCCATTAATATTGACTACAATTATTTCTCTCATGCTCTTCATAATATATAAGTACACAGGCATTTCCGCAGTCTGTTTCCTTCCTAACATAGCCGCCGGTGCCGGTAATTGAGCTCGCGACCTCATGCGGAGCCGCTGAACATATACGGGATGATAATTAAGTTTTACGGAATTTTAAAAATTCGCCTGTTGCAGATAACATAATTCTAGTCCTCGAGCTGGATTATTCAGAGAGGCGGACATTGCTTGCACGAGAAATTGAATCACATATTCAAGTAATTAACAAAACTTCACTACTTAACGTCCTAGTTAATTACTTTACGCCACATATGGTAACTTACGAATTGTAGCCGGTGAGTTTGCAAGGCGTATCCACTTGGAATGAATTTCCAGAGTGACGCCAGTTTGGACATAGGCGCCATCAAACTCGCCGTAAGAATGCACTGTTCCACCTACTTTTTTTTTTTTTTAATGCTCTGTTATGCATTGAACCTCAAAACTAACTGGAACGTCCATGCATATATTTCGTCCCACACGTTGAGAAATAACATTTCGAAACTGGTGTAATCCATTAAAGTAAAAGTAAAGTTAAAGTAATGAACTAAGAATAAATTATTATTAGTGAATTTTCGTTGCTTTGTTGAATATGTGTTTTGAATTCTCGTGCTAGTAATACCCGCCTCTTTGAATAATACAGCGGTTCTATGAGTCAAAGACCGTGGATACACCCGTCACTGGCACAAAAAGCGATGCGTGCGTTAGTACAGTAAGTGCACCGGTTTAAGAGACCGCTTATAGTGTCCCTGTAAATCGTCCCACGAGTACTCAGTACTCACTCTCTCCCCATTTTCCTTTTTTCCCCTTTTCCTTACCCCTAGTGTAGGGTATAGCAAACCGGACGCTCGACTGGTTGGCCTCCCTGCCTTTCCTCTCCTGGCTCTCTCTCTCTCAAGGACATGAATTATGCTATCTGCCACAGGCGATGTTTAAAAAAGTCTGTAAAACTTGAAAATAATCACCCCGTAAAGCTACGCATTGTCTTTGGTACGCGTTCCATTCAGCTGACTATGGTGCACGTCTGTACCTATGTTAAGATGCATAAATTGGGAAGCTCGAAAGGACACGGACAAAAGAGCAGAAGCAGTATGCAGTGGGCAAGCATTTTGTGTGCGGCTCTTTTCACGCTGGCCAGATTACGATATCAACAGGCACCAACTCGCCCACATGTCAGTGCTTCTGTTTGGAAGGTTACTCTATTGTCTATTATGCTCTATATATTATCGCTTTTAATGAGTTAATAAAGTTCCTTAAGGCACTTTCAGCGAAAAAAAAAGAAAAAAAACGCGACTACTCTCCACTTCAGCTCGTTAAGCTATACTAATTGCAATATGTTCGAGATCGGACTTTAATCCGCATACGTTTATGTGAGCAAAAGTCAAAAGACCACGGATGCCGCGAAAATTATTATTCTTTTTTTTTTTTACTTCGCAGCCTAAGCATGCAGGTTGAAATCAAGTGGCACAGCTTACGTGCGCGTCTTCGACCAATGCAATGTGAGACAATTTCACGTTGCGCGGCTTTATTAGAAGAAATTTAAGTTTCTTGCTAGTGCCGTGCTCCACTCACTTTGGTTCCCGACTGTACAAAATGTGTTCATCCGCATTCAGCAGGGCTTGCGGTGAAAACGTGCTGACTGCACTTGTGTTATTCTCGGCATGTCTCTTTCTTGTGTCGGCATCGTTTCTTTGTTATCGCTGATTTTACCACACATGTCAGCCGAGCCTACAGCAAGAAAATTTAGGTGGCAACGACACATGCGTCCGTCTCCACGGCCTTGACCTCCTCTGCGTTGTTATGACGAAATGCGAAGCACCTGTTGTGGAAGTGTTGAAAGTTAGGTTCTTTTACTTTACCGGCGATCCATGTGAGACTTCGCAACGAGCCGGCAACCCCTGCGTCTGTATCGTCGTATCTGCCGATATTTGTGGGCCAAAACCTCAGCAGCAACTTGCGTCACCTTTCTGTGCCGACAGCTATAGGGCTGCTTTGACAACGTAATGCATCACAGTGTTCGTCCCTTAACGTATTGTTACCTTTGGCAGCAGTGAAAGTGGTCATCGCTTTTATTTGCCTTTGTTGCAAATGCACCATACCTTCACGCCCGTGGCTCTGCAGAGGATCGCGCACTTGGCTTGACAGGCTGCAATTGGTTCGATAAAGCGACTGAACTATTCTACCAGCAGCTGGCTTCTTCGATAGATTTTACTTTTATTTAGCTGTTGTTATACGTTTCAAGTTCTTGTTTTTTTCTTCTAATTACACACTGCGTCTGTGACATCCCCAACTGAACTATTTAGGGTAGCGGGGCTCACACTAGGTTTTATGTTAGGTAGGTTAGGTTACGTTAGGTTATGCCACCTGTCAGAGGTGCGCAGTGGCCTGCCTTGACGCCGCGCGCTGTCGAGATACACAAGCTTCGACGCGTCATGCACTCGCTCGTGTCTGGCCGTCCTTCGGGGCAGTGCATATAGTATATGGCCTGTAAAGGAAGCATCGTGAAACCATTTCTCCGCTCGGCGCTCCGTTGCCTGCGCTCCTCCGCCTCCCCCTCCTCCGCTGTCTCTAGCTGGCGATTCGTATAGTATAGGTATACACACAGCCAGCCAGGTATAGGCAGCGGGGGCCGCCGGTCGTAAATCAGCGCCGGATCGAGGTGAGGGTCAACGCTTGAGAACCAGACGCTCCCATACACGGCTGTTCATCACTCCGGCGCAATATATTCTCCGCGCGCGCCTATGTGCATGCGTGTGTGTGCGCGAGCGCCGATCGCGCCGTCTCGCCCAGCACGCGTGAGGCTTGTAGATTTTAACGCGGCTGTGGTGACCGTTATACCTCTGCTAAAACGCGCGGCGCCGCTCGTGCATTCGTTTTCTAACACCGCGGCTCTGACTCGGGATGAAAAAGAGAAGAGAGAGAGACACTTCATCGCTGAATCCTGCGGGACCGTCTGTGTTTACCTCTTTATTTGCAAATACACCTGCGATTGTGACGTTCATGCATGATGTGTCAATGAGAGCGACGTTTTTATGTTCAGGCTTGTATGGAAAGCGATCGGTCATCTGGAGTTTCTAACGGACTAGCGCTGGTTATAGGCTCCGCGCCGTTTCAGTGTGCATAGAAATACCTTTATCGAGCTGTTATAAGAGCAAGATATATAGCGCCATTGGCTACAAGGAAAATGTGCGACGCATTTGAGTAGGAAAGGCGAAGCTCAACTTCTCAGCAATTCGCCGTCTAAGTTCCGTGAATAGCATTAAGGTAATGTATCAGACGTATATCCGGTGTCGCAAACATGCAGTGCTGATTTAGTGCTACCGCCCTTGGGCTGGCATTCGTGATTCATTTGAAGTTTGACGACACGCAAGGAAGGGAAACTTTTATTCATTGTACGATACAACTGAAATTTCGGTCTGTGGCTTTTAAGTTCACTAAATAAAGAAGGTACGATGTGATTCGAGTCGTTTTGTGCGCGTCCTTCCACGTCATTTCTTCGAAATAAAAGGAGCGAAAACTGCTTAATTGGTTAACCTGGTTTTACGCCTCGAAGGTGGACTGTCAGAGACGCCGTAGAGGAATACTCTAGATTAATTTGGTAATTTGGCAATCGTGAGTTTCTTTAAACTGGCCAGAAAACTAAGTGCACGAGTGTTCCTGCATTGCGACCCCATTGGAATGCAGCCATCGCGGTCGGGAATCGAACCCCAGGCTCGAGCTAAGCAGCAGAACGTCATAACCTCTGAGCTACTCGCAGCGGGATTAACCATGCAGCTAAGTGCATTATAAGAAGTTCCAGCGAAAATAACACCAGGGAAGGAAACAAGTGGACAGAAAGGCGATGGCGTCTTCCTTTTCTGACGCTGGCGAAAGACCCGCGTCTTTCTGTCCACTTGCTTCTTTCCTTGGTGTTTCTTTCGCTGTAAATTCTTATAATGCACTTAACGCATGACTAACTAGCCCAACTTTCAGCTCTAAATGGAACCACTCAAATGTGTAAGTCACACAATATTAGCTCATGCATTAAGTTGTATCATATGCTGGATATCTTTAGAAGCAGTCAGGGAATCTTTAGTGCTATCGCGTTCTACTCTTAAAGGCAAAGCTTAAGCGTCTTACAGATTTTTCGACTGCTTCTCACGCTTCCCGGCAATTGCAGCTTATGCAGCCGTAATCCTTACCGGAAAACGCTTGCGGTGAATGCTATGCACGAAGGTGAGCTTTCCGGTTCTTTTTTTGTTATTTACCCCGCACGGCCGGCGCCGCGGATGCGAGCGCCATCTGCATGGTGGTGCTGCAAGGAACCGAGCGGCGCACGCCGAGTTGGTAGACAAAATTGGTAGACAATTTTCGCTCACGGTCAACGCCGGCGACGCCGTGCTTTCTGCGTAACGGGGCCCTTAAAGCTTTCGCTTTAAAATTTATGACTGTGGAATGCACACTAATTTTGTTTAGAGTGGAAATTAGCGTGTTAGTTGTTTCCATCACATACATTCTACACACGAAGCGTCATTAAGCATTTCAGCCATTTACCTGATTCTCTTTTCTTGCTTGGGAGATGTGGACTGCTCGTTTCCTAATTACATCTTTCCAAATTAATTCAGTTTACGCTCACGCTGACTCACGAACACAGGAAGCGTTCGCCTTCGTTCCTTTGCGAACTTTAGTGAAAAGTATACAGGATTTCGGCATGCCAGTTAGATTCGAATTTGCATGCACGCTTCTGCAATCTTAGCACATGAAACCACTTCTTTGGCCACAATGCGTGGAACTTCCACAATCACCTTCATCCCCAAACCGGGCAAACCAAATATCATAGACAACGTTCGAGCCGTTCCTTAGAGACAAACCTAGCTGTTCGCCGCACGTTTAAGAGAGTCAAGCGAAGCTCCACTTCGCAGAGTCAATTCCGAGAGTCTGAATGCTACATCTTGCTTTGCACAGACTGGAGTTCACTGTTGACGTGTACACTTCTGGGAAGAGTAAATTATGTTTGAGTCCTTATTGCCATTCGGACGAAAAAAAAAAAAAAAGAAAACAGGAAAGAAGGAAAGGAATAAATCGATCTGACGGCATATTGTCGAGGTCGTGGCAAAATGTACGGAGGGAGTAAATGGGTCCAAGGCTATAAATTGAACTGCTTGTCTTTTCTGCGCTCCTAATTGGTCAACAATCAATCAATGTCGAGTGCCGATCTCCCTTCCCTTCCGTTTTTTTTTTCTTTTTTTTTTTTTCCTGTACAGTAACTTCTGCCTCGTTATCGAGAGAAAGAGGGGAGGATGGTCAAGCGATTAAGCCAGGGACGTTAGGTTTCTATAAAACTCAAGTATTGAGCAGAATTTATTGCCCGTTGTGCGATTGTATTGTCTGACATTCACGTCAGGATGCGGCGAACTGGTTTTCCGTGCAGGCGCGCATGCTGCGCGCACAACGAGAAATAATGAAGCGACCGAGTTCAAAGAAGTATTTCGAAATCTATCGTCTATATAGTGTACGTCGACCGAGAGGCCGCATAACCGCGCGATCACAGAGCGTGAGCGTTCGCCTCGGCGGCGCGTCATCCGATTGATTGATAATGCCGCATCGACAACACAAATAGCAGCAGCTGCTGCTGCTCGCTGCGTGCTTGCTCATTTCCCTCCGCGTTTTCACGGTAAGTTTCCGAGCACACAGGATTCGTGGAATTTTCGATTCTTGAGAATCTATCAGCATTTAACTGATATATATATAAGCCCCCTATATATAATACATATGAGCTGCGTAGATATCCGCGTGGGCGCCGGTAATTCAGGCGGCGACATTTGGTGATCGTGTTTCCAGCAAGTGTGAAATTATTTCCTGGAAGCTGCACTGAAGCGCTCCGATCGAGATGGCGAACGAATTGTATCGTGCGCGGACCAATACGAGATTATTAAATTGCATGATTGTTTTCGTTGTTCAGCTCATCGCGCTCTCCTTACTTTTCTAGAAGCAACGAACTTAGGGGCAAGTTTGTAACCCAGCAACTATTTCTTTTATTTTACATTCTTTAGTAGCATGACCTGCAGGGACGGGCCCTGCATACTGTATGTTGTACGTTATTCTTTGAGATTTGTCATCTCGCTCTTTCTTTCCTCCCCTCTATCTTTCATTCCTATGTTTGTCTCGTCCTTTCTGAAGAGTGGACAGGCGTTGTGCCCCTTCTGGTGGCAGTTGCCAGCCTTGCTCTTCGCTTTCTCTTTCCTGCATATATGTTTACAAATCAAATAATAATAATAATGTATACGGAGTCCCTGTGCTTATTGGTCTACCGCCGAACTGCCGCAATATCTGGAACGGAGCTCACGTAGATGTGGCAGATTTTTGAATCACCGAGCGGAGAGGCAGACCACTTCATATAATTGTGGCGTGCGGGCGATTTTACGCAAAACGAAGAGACGCTGCCGTGTCAGTGTTTTGGAGATCGCGGCGCTACGGGACATAACGTTACCGGCAGAGATATATATATATATATATATATATATATATATATATATATATATATATATATATATATATATACCGGTACTTGTGGACGGCTTGCGTAGAGCGGAATAGGCGCGCGCATACTGACACATTTCGTACTGATACGTTAGCGCCACGCCATCGTGCACGGCAGTCAGAAGTTTCTGTTAGCAGCCTTCTTACCAAGAGGCTGTTAACGGCATATTGCTTTACACGACAGCGCCAGACGTCGACCGAAGCGAAACATGGCCGGAAGCGAACAAGTGGCAAGTGGAGCGTGTCCACTTTTATTTGGGTACAATTTATAGTCGCCCATATAGACAACCCTCTAAACGGTGTGCCGCCTTGACCTTGTGCGATCCCTTGTAAATTTTAGTGGACATTGCCTTCTGTTCTTTCCAATATTAACTCGGATGAAATTATAGGTAAAATATTCCTCTCGGATACAAAGTGGTATGCATGAATAGCTGTACATGGAAGACCGCTGTGACCGTTGTTACGAAAAGCCCCCCGTGAAGCCCGCTTCGAATATGGCAAGTTCCAGGATAAGTGGTATGCATGCCAACCTATACTGCACAATATTGCACATTCGTCTCCGTGCTCCAACAAGGAAACGCTGTTTTTACGGCAAGAAACATGATCACATATAGACGGTTACTTCCTCCCACGCACATCGAGTAGCTGACTTTCGCATCTAACCATGGTAGTTCAACTAAAACGGGGTTTTAACGTTCATGACGAACCAATCGCTAGTTTTTAAAACCCTATACTTGAAAAAGCGGCTACGTCTCTGAGCTGTCTTCGGGTCTGAGGAGGTTAAGCGTGGCTTTTAATTGTGCCCGTTTTCTTCTTAGCCTGACGGCCGTCGTATTCGTGTCGTCGAGGGAGCATCGGTCGCAGCAGCTTGCGACCGAGGCAGCGCGCGCATCTGTCACCTGCCCACGGTCTGTTTCGTCATCGCATTGACGACATGCGGCGCTCGCATGTGCGAATGCGTAGGGCGCCGCGTAAATGCTGTTCTCGGGAGAAAGACGTCGCTCTGAAGGTGCCTCATATAGCGTGCCTAGCACATCCTTGAGCGTGCCTCCTTGAATGAATTCGTGCGCTCAATGGAGCCGTGCATGTTTACAGTGTGGATGCCGCGACGATAATCGATCGATTTACTTGGAATGTGGAGAGGCACACACACGCACTTTCGATTGGCTCTTCTTGCATTTTTTAATGTATAAAGTGTGAACGCAATATGTGGCTTTCATGTTCATCACCTGTGCATATCATCAGCGCGCGCGTAAATTTTTCTCATCTGTAAAGATCATCATCAACGCGCGTCGCGTCTTCGTCGTCATATACGTATAGCTCGAGCATGGCTAGAATAAAACGGCTGCTTACAATAACGCTATATATAGCAGCTGTTTCGAGCGTGAAAATGGGCTCGCATGCTTTTTCGTTTCATTACACTGTGGCACATCAACAACCGGGTGGTCTGTTTTGGATGACCTGTTTGGATGTCGCTGGCGACAAGCACGACATTGCTGAATTTGAGCGCGAGCGCTTTGGGTGACTTTTGGGTCTGGGTGTGGGTCGTTATCGACTTTTATTGTGAAAGGTTGAATAACGAAGAGAAAAGAAAGTCATTCCATTCGTCAGCCTTCGAGAGACTTATCATGGTTTTCATTTCACCTTATACCATCCGTGTTTAAGGTAGCAAACATCAACCCTACGAATTTCCTGCATTTTTGCCCCTTTTCATCTCTTTCTATCGATTCCGCAACACTAAGAAGAGAACAAAATAGCTAAATAAAAAGGGGGAGGGAGGGGGGGGGGGGCGTTAGGAAGGACGAATACGCACAATGACAGAGCGATGCTATAGCAGCCTGCAGTCTGTCGCTCTTTTCAAACCGTCGTCTCGTTATTCATATATATAGGCGTCCGCATTATTAGGAGGTATTAAATGATTACATTCGCGACGGGTGCGACGCTATACTATAACAGTACCACGTGATGGTGAGTCACTCCAAGTGGTTCAGCGTGTCCGCGGCTGCGCGTTTCTTTTTCGTTTCAACGCATTTAACTGGTTATGCGCGCCGATGACTACTAGCTCCAGCCTCATATAGGAAGGAGCCTGCGTTCGAATGATGAAGCATCTGACGGAAGTTTATGAAACCAGCGTCCGGCGGATGTTTCTGAGGGGCGAAAAACCAGAGCATCAGGTATCGAATCGGCGTGCGAGCGAATACTTCGCGTCCTGCTCATTTTGTGGGCAAGCCACTGCTGCATGTGATGAAACCGCAGTTCCTATTCTGTTCTTTGTGTTGATCGCCCGTTTCCTTCTTTTTATATCCTGTATGTAAGCAGACACTGATGCTCCGCTGCTGGCGGCTGTACACCTGTTTCGCTGTTTTTGCAAGCATTAGTTCATTATTATTCTCTTTTTTTCCACTCTGGAGCTACTGAATCGAGTCTTGCCTATAGAAAGATATCTATGCTTGCACGTCAACACGTCACATTGTGTTCGGTAAAGATTCGGGGTATTGAGGACTTCGTGTGTTCGTGCGTTGCGTTGTCTCCTTTGTTTAATTCGATTATAATCTATCGAGCCTGTCATGGAGACCTCGTCATGCCTTAGATTTAAGTGCCGTGGACTAGACGTGTCGGCTCCGAAGAGCGTCCTTGGAACTATGGCGAGCTGCTTCAAGGGCAATGAAAAAAAATAATAATAAAAAACGCATCGCTGAGTGGAGGTGCGAACATCTGTTCTCGTGAGCGCCTGATGAAAGATTTCTGGCTGAAAGCTCTGTTGGAAAACGACACGAGGAATGACGCTCGTAGCGAAGACATTCCGAAACACCCCTATTTAGATCAGAAGCCAGTAAAATGCGTACTCTGGGAGAACGACACTTTGACCTCAGCGTAGGCTAAGCCACTGTACGAATGTCAGATCTCATTGAAAAAGACTTCGAAAGCTTTCCAAAGGGCAGCTTATAACTTTTAATTTCATTTTAAATAGTGACATTCTTTTTTTTTGTTCGTTTTTGCACATCTTATAAGCGTTGAACATTTCGATCTCAACTGATTTGAGCCCGCTGAAACAGCTGTCGCTTGGGGAGCGGCCTATATATATGCTGTGATCTGCGAAAAGGATCTCTCGAATTTACGCACTACGCCCACGCCTTGCCCTTTGTTCCTTATGTATTTCTGCTGCGGCGTGCAAACTTGGAAGCTAATATTTGACTTTCATGATTCCACATAGCTTCCTCGTATTTTATTCGCCTTTAACGAGAACATCCGGAAAACAAAATATTTCGCCTGCTCGAACCTACGCGGTACGTGAGTTGATGACGCAGTAAATGCACGCATTTGAACCCCATGACTGTCGCCGCGTTTATAGGACCTGCATATATATATATATATATATATATATATATATATATATATATATATATATATATATATATATATATATATATATAATAGATTCAGTTTAACCTGCTATTTCCGCGACAGCCTGTGTGGCCACTGGGTAGTAAAATTGTTTCGAAACTTCTTGGTAAACACCAAATTTCCCCGTAGCTTGCCCTTTTCGAACTGTCACTTCATGGTATCTACTGCAGATTTCGTGTCTTCTTTGCTTATGCGGATATATATATATATATATATATATATATATATATATATATATATATATATAGTAGTAGCATTTATAGGCGCTACGCCGGCAAATCTCTCTGCCTTTAAATAAAGTTCTCTCTCTCTCTCTCTCTTTTGGCTCACTTCTATGCTACCAGGTATCGAACACATTTTTTGGCATTGGTACGACGTTAGGTAACAGCGTGCAGTCTACTCACTGCCGCCTCTCTGCAGCTTCCGGTCGCGGACAGCAATTTCGAGACTCCAGCGCGCCGGGAACCGCGGTCTTCCGAAACCCGGCGAGCAGCACCGCCTCGTGTTATAGTCCCGCCACTCTCGTCTTCAGCCGTGAAACACACCGCTCGCACGCCCCGCGAGTCAATCGTCTGTACCGGTCTGTCGCTCGCGACGTATAGCGGGGGGCGTGGTTTGGCGCCTTCGTCCGGCTGTCATTTCGACCGTTTCGCGGCGCCGTCCGCCGCCCCGGGTTTCGGTAAATGAAAGCTCAGGTGCGCAGCGGAAATGGTGTAACAGGAAGGAATACGCGAGAAAGAGAGGGGCACGCGGTGGCTTTGAGTATCGGTGTCTGCGTGCGTCGTCTTTCGCTTCGGCCCGCATTTACTTACTATACGTGTGGTATATTTGCCTCTGAAACCCCCGCCGTTATCACCCCCGTGGTTGCGGCGTGCGTTTTGCTTTTCCTTCCTCCTCTCCCTTGGAAAGACTCCGGAGTCAGTGGACCGTGGCGATCGGTAATCTCGGCTCTCGTGGCGACCATCGTCCTACCTGAGGCGGCGGCGACTTGCGCGGAGCATCTTCTAGCCGTGGGTAACTTGCCCGTGGCTAAAATGCGTCCTGCGGGTGGCAGTAAGTTTCTGCCCTGTATGTTGTCGAGTGACGAAGGAGCGACAGCTTGCGTGAAACGTTTTGCTTTGCCCTTGTTGCTGGTGGCAGCCGCGCACATCTTATTGACAACTTTAACAGTCTCTTCAACAGGAACAAACAGCCGCTTCTAGTGCAAATGTGCCTTTCAGGAAATTATGCCCTGATCAGCCGTGGCCAGTTTTGCAGTCGTGGTATTGTTTCCATACGGTGTGACATCGTCGATTCCTCTTTAGCGTCAAATTGCTTGAACAAGGGTGGTTTTTAGCTTGTCTGCGGCGATTTCAATTAGCGTAGAAGCAGTGAACCAGTCCGCATATTCCATGACATCTGCACCCAGTCTTTGGCCCAGGGGTGAAAGCTGAGGGATGAGTTGCAACAGCGTGCGGATTCAATAGTATATTGGAGCTGTATAACCGCAAACCGTCTCGCTCTCTCCTGTAGCGTAAAAGGCAGCTGCGTGCGGCCTCTTTGTCGTTGCGTGGTGCAGTGGGGGGGAATGAAAGGGGAAGGCAGCCGGCGCGGAACGGGACCTGCTGAAACGGCAGCAGCAGCAGCCGCAGTTTGCGCGGAGCGTGTCTCTCTGGGTGGCCCGTTATAGCTTGGCGGCGACGAACGCACGCGGTGGCCGCCGCCCCAAGGTCCCGCTGCGCGGTGACGGCCCCTGTCGCGAGCGATTAGGAGCGAAACGGTCCATCGCTGACAGTCGCCACGAGGACACCTCGGCGAGCCAGAGAGGATCCCAGTCAACAATGAGCGCCCCACACGTCAGCCGCGGCCTGTCACAGTGGTCGCGACCGACCAGAGGGCGCGCTCGTCGCAACCAGGGGGCGCCAGCAGGCTGGAGGCAGCCGTGTACAACGACACCCTTCTGTTATCGTGCTCTGGCACAGTTGTCGGTGGAATTTCTTCTCCTATGGCTGACATTAGTGTGACGAGCGAACAGAACGCAGAATTACGAGCGTAAAGTTAAAGAGATTGGAAGGCAGTCGTGTGGATTAAAGAACAAACGGCTGTTTTCCTATAGTCAGAATAAACTGAAAGAAACATTGTTGGGCTGTTCATGTAATGTTACAGGAACGCAATGAGTGCCAGGGGAAGGAAAACGTCGTCGAGGACGACAGAGGATAAGCTGGTATGATGTAATTATAGGAATTGGAACTACAGGCGCGGCGCGCGCAGAGCCTGCAATTGGAGGTCGTGGACGTGATTATGATGAGAACTAACTGCCATTTTGTTCTTGTGCGCCCGCTGTTTACTACTTCCGGCATCTTACATGGCATCGTCACATTGATATTGTCAAGTTGCACAAGCGTGACATTCACGAGCTCGAGCCAAGGAAAGCTCCAGTCTGCTGACAAATGAATCACTTATTCGAATATGTCGATGAACCTGCCGAGCCATTAAGGGCGAAATTCAAATGCCATACATCTATGAGACTAATTTACAAGTGGCTACGTTCTCGCATAAATTTTAGTATACGAGCAAGATAGGACGGGACAAGGACAGAGACGCACATAACGCCTTGCGATGATATTGGGAACACGTACAACATTAAAGGAATACGAGGTAAAATGTATGTTAAGACGTGGGCGACTACGGAGGTGTGGTTTTCTTCAGCCGGTAATGCTCATGTTGTACTTTCTTTCTTGCATAAGTTCTATTGAAATAAATCCCGTCATTCGTGCTTTATAATGCTCGGGCGCTGATTATATCTCTAGTAGAGTTCAAATAGAGTGATGGCTTCCCATTACAACTGCCATTTCGCTGTATGTCAGCATTTTCTTTTTTTGAAGGATTACGAGCCAAATCAGATGGTTTGGTATTTTGCGCGTCTATATAGCGGGATTAATATTCTTTTTCTTATCCCCTGTGAACGAATTGGTAGTAATGTGACTGCAGTGCAGCTTGCATTTCTGGAAGCCGGCCGGTTTTGAAACAATAGTGCTGTCCAACACAATGACGCATACCCGGTGCAGCTGCGACCGTGAAACGAATTGCTTCTGCAGAGGCGCCGTGTCTGCGGTCCCCGTTTTTCCCCCTATTTTTTCATCATTCTGACTTCACCTTGCGTTCCGTGCACGCTTTATTGGCCGTTTGCTTGATTCGAGTTTCTATTTATATACGCACACAATATCGCGCATTCGGTCGTTCACCTCGACGGTTGCTGTGTCGGTGAACCTTTGCCAGACACTGCTGAACCACTGTGCTACTGAGTTGTGTTAGCTGGCTCAACGACTCCTCATGCAGGTCGAACTTATACCTCATTCGTGCGGGTTTCTCGCAGGAGCTCAGTTTGGGGGAGGGAGCGGCGATTGTCTAGGTTTTACAACACAGCGCAGAATTTTGTTAGCCGTTGTGAGAGGCTACCCTCCATAAAGAGAAACGCTTTACAGGCTGGCTCTCAGCCCGAAGTAAACCGTAATCTACTGGTTGTCAGCTAAGGAAATCTCTGCTCTGTGGTATTTGTACCTGATCATATGACTGTCGGTTGTCGAATTCGAAATGACCAAGGCAGTTTTGCATGCTGACAACTAAACAGCCGAAATGCACACGATGATTTATTCCGTGTTGTCTCCCAATGGCATGCGCGCGCAGATGGTATACATCTCCGTCGTGTGTGTTGCTCTTATTAAAGCTCAGTTGGGCGTAGTGATTGTCCTGTGTTCCTATTTTCGCGCTGCCTCGTTTTCCGGTCTAATTTTAAGTACGCCTGCATTTCAACTAGCCCAGTTTTTTTTATCCTAATGCAAACTAGAACGTCATTGCGCTGTCTAGTTGACACCGTGCAGCTTTACTAGTTTTGTTCCGCGATCAATGCTTGTGTGCTGCTTGGTTTTCACCGCGCACGTTTTCTGATAGTATAGGTAGGCTTCAGTGGGGTTTAAGTGGAGAGGTTGGAAGCAGTTCGCCTTCGGCTACTACATTTCACTACTATACAAGTCAGAACGAATTCCAAACCGCGCTGCCCAGCGTGCGCCTGTAACATTGGTAGCGACGCCGCAGGGCTGGTGTTCTCGCTCGAAGATCGATGATTTCCAAGCGGCTTCATTAATAAGATTGCGGCTCATTTTTTCAGTTTAACTTGCAAATGAGCTGTTTGGTTGTCACCGCGCTGTACTTTATACTGGTCTTTACTTTATGCACTTTAAACTAGTCTTGCCCCACTTGCCATATAGTTTACCGGTTGTCGCTCACACTCAAATGCCAAACAGCGCGGTTGTCGGGCTCGGAGGGCCAGCACGCAGAATTGAGGAAGGGAAAGGAGGGCCGCCTCGCGCGTCAGATGCGGCGTGTCTGCCCCGCCGGAGCTCCGGCCGCGGCGGCGGTCGCGATCGGCTTCTTCCTCGCCCCTCCTGTGTCTGCCGCCGAGAAAAGAGAGAGAGAGAATGCGTATTGGCTCGACCTTCGAGGGCGATTCCGCGGGCGCATTTTTCTGGCCCCGTTTCGCTCCGTGTGCGTGCACGATGCGGGGGAGCTCCGCCGCGCTCCGGCGGTCGCCCCTGTCGATGGATTCATTGAGCGCGTCACTCGCAGCGCCCATTAAATGAGTAACGACTTCCGCTGCTGCTGCTGCTGCGGCCGCCGACGCTCCTCTGCCCCCGGGGCCACCGCCGGGCGCTTCTCTCCTTCCCTCCCCCGCCGTGTCCTCTTCCTTCGGCTGCGCGTTTCCGTGTGCGTCGACTGCGGATCGTTGCGTGTCGTGTGCGTCTGTTTGCAAGCGCGTTCTTTTATTCTTTATTTTTGTCCTCATCGCCACTCCCAAGACCGCGCGAGTGGCACTTACGTTCGTGTAGATGCCAGGCAAAGAAGAGCGCGTTGTTTCCGAACTCCCGCGTGTTCGGATGTTTGGTCTGGTGCCACCACACTCTCCCTCTCCTTTTGCCGCCGTCGACCATGTGTGGCAAGCGGCTGCGAGTGAGCGGATATAACGGACCCCTGGTTCGGTTCTGCAGGAGTACGCGTTTTGCGCACTCTATACCAATGCTGATTTTGTAGCGTATACACAGTGCAAATGCCACTAAGGGGCGCTCCATTAATTCAATGGGTACAAAGTAGCTCGTAGTCTGCGATCGCTTCAATACGTCAGCGTGACGCACTGAGAATTGAATGCATGAATCAGGCGATGGAAAGTTTAGAACACGGGCGCGGGTAAGCGCACCTGCTGGCAAGTGTCGAACGCAGTTAAAAAGAGGAGTGTGCGACAACACTTTTGTGTTCGATGACGTCCGTAAAAGCGTATCACTCTTCCTAGTATACTGTCAAATTCTCTTGTCCGATACGACTGTTCTTGTGACATTTTGAGGTCTAAGATTAACCGCCTGCTAACGTCATCAGCGTCATATAGGCTGCATCAGCCTTGCTAGCTACAGAACGCTTCCCTGCGTAGTTTTATCAGTGGTTGATGGTCTGGCATGGATTTTCGGTTTGCTGTGGTAAGAGTTACGAATATTTATGGACTGTGACGTCCGAGTGGAACCAATGTGATAAACATTAGAGTTAATTTTTACGGAAACAAGGAGAGCAGTTCCATCACAGAACTAGCAGGCGCCAACGTTACTAGAAGCAGGCGCCCCAGTATAGCGTGTCAACGCGTCTTATGATTTGCTGTGAAATAAAGCGCTACAAACCTAGCTCGCGACTTTGTTCGGCTATAGGAGGTTCGGGCTGGCGAGTCCCCAGGCATCAATACGGATGTCACGTGTCAAGCATCGGGCGAGGAAGAAGTTTGACTACGAGGAAGAATAGCACCAGTTTAGTTAGCCTTAATAACGAAATAAATTAAGTAAATGAAATGTCGCAATCTTGTTATTGCAACATGGCAACCTCTTTTTCTTCATCTTCTACTACTTCATTGTTTTGCCTTTTGTTGCTCTTTTATTTCCTCTCGTCCGTACAGCCGATTCAAGGTCAGTCGCCTTGGGAATCTTGAGTATTTTGCTGAGGCGAGAATGACGGTTCAGCGGCCCTTGCGCTGCTGTTCGCGTGCCCTTATGCTTCTGCAGGAAAAAGATGCTGTCGTTCGACGGCAGCAAGTTTACCGCGACTCTTGCCCGTGTCCCTTCGAACGCAAGATGAGACAAACAATCAGCGATCAGTGTTCTTCTTTTGTTCTTGTGTCCCGAGGATCGAGTATACAAGTGCGACGCCGACAAGCCGGATCGGGTTCCGAACCGCGCTGCTCAGCGCGCGCCTCTAACATTGGTTGCGACGCCACAGGGCCTGGTGTTCGCGCGCGAAGATCGATGATCTCCAAATGGTTTCATTAATAGGATCGCGGCTCATTTTTCAGTGAGTAACGAGCACCATAACGCGGTATCCATGGCCGAACGAGAGGAGGCCTGCGACGGCGACGCCGAACGCAGGCGCGTCCACCCGATCGTCGTCGGAACCCCGCGGCATTCTCGTGTGCCGGCAGCCTCTTTCTTGTTCCCTCTTTCTTTCCTTCTCCTTGGCCTCGGGTCTTTCGATGTGTGCCTGGCGGTTTGCCGGCCTCGTACAGTGTGCCCATACCGTAATTCGTTCGATGCAATCGAACTTCGTTATAGCATCCAGGATCATGTGATTGCCGAGACCAATACGGGAGCTGCATGGTCGCGATGATGGGAGATTTGAACCGCAGTCTACTTTGTTGCCCCCGGAATCGCAGGTTTATGTTCACCCGTTAAGCCCTGTTACCGTCCGGATATTCGTTTTTCTAACTTTGTTTCAATACTTCGTACTTTCCTTAAGTACACACCCATGGCGCATCTTGTTTCCATTATTTCGAAAAATATGCAACTATACAATTCTTTGTGGCCTTTATTAGCTTAGTAATCAGCGGTGAACTTGATGAACTCGATCATTCTGTGCACTTGGCGTTACCCGCCACGGTAGCCCAGAGGCGCCTATACCGATGCGCTGCTGAACTCGAGGTTGTGGGTTCAAAGCCCCGGCCGCGGCGGCCGCATTTCGACGGGAGGGAAATGCAAAAAGGCTCCTCTACTTATATTTAGTTGCACGTTAAAGAATCCCAGGCGGTCAAACATAATCCGGAGTCTCCCACTACGACGTGCCTCATAATCAGATCGTGGTTTTGGCTTATAAAACGCCAGACTTTAATTATTTGTTTATCGCACTTGGCGTTTTTTGGGCTTTGTTTTATCGTATGTAGCTTTGGCATATTGTTTTGTGCGCGATGAAAAAGAACCAATTTTGAATATTCAGAGCCAGTTGTTCCACCGTTTCTCTGTATTTGTTTCTCTCGCGTGCGTGAAAGTGGGCGGCGCGGCACTTCCATTTAAGCGTTTCGGCTGCTCGGTTTCCAAGTCTTGGGAAGTGTCTCGTTGCGTCTTTGGTATCATCCGCACCTCTCACCTTCGCACCGACTTGTCACCCATTTCTCGCGCGCCGAGGTCCTCCCGGGACACCTCTTCCATCACTCGTGCGCCCCGGAAGTCTCTGGACGTCGTCTTCCGTTTCGCGCGTCTCTCGACACCGCCACCACCGCGTATACACCATTGTGTTTACCATCGGCGGCGAGCCCTCCGATGCGCGCAAGCTGCTCCGTCTCGCACCCGTCCCCGTGCTTGGGAGCGAGTGAGTCGTTGCGGAAGCTGCCACCGACTTGCGGTTATTTCGGGTGTCGCTTCTGCCGCCCCACCATCTCGCTGGCATCGTTCCCTGGCCTTCGCACGGGCTGCCGGGGTGTCATCGTTCGGATCGCTCGCTTGACGATCGACTCCTGTCGTTGGCTGCGAGCTCGGGCACACTCAGTGTCGCGGCGTCTCAGCCCTACGCCCCAGCCGCGGTTCTATAAGCTTCCTGGACCGTTCCCAGCTATTGCATCGGCTAAGTGCCGGCACAGGCGAAAGCGTTTTTTTTTTTTTTTTTAACGTAACCGAAAGGTGTTTTTGCGGGCAGTCAGGGAGGAAATGAAAGGCAATAGCCACGGAAGAAGGTGATGATGATGATGATAATAATAATAATAATAATAATAATAATAATAATAATAATAATAATAATAATAATAATAATAATAATAATAAATTTACGGAGAATCGGGATGCCTCATTATAGCTATATTTGAAGTCATAACAGCAGCTCAAAACATTGTCACGTTCCTGCGAACGCTTTTTTTTAATTTTTTATGCTATATGTAGGAGGAAAATATACTGCGATAGGGTAGAAAACAGAGTCACAATGTGCCGCAAAAGACGTGTATGGAATAATTAATTAAGAGGTAATTAAACTAAGCAAATATACCTCCCGAAGAGTGTCTCGTCAGTCTTGTATAGGCGAAAAAATTTGCCAAGCTCTCTGCAAGGGCCGAAAGGGGTTACGCAGGTTGTCTCAAAAATGTCTCGTTGCGTTTAATCACCCGTCCTTATCACCGGGGGGGTAAGGCCTTGCGACGTCATAATAACGTTGCCTTTACGTTGTTTACCCGTCGCCCGGTTTGCCTTAAGCCGTCAGGTGGCCCGTGTTCGCGGGGAAACCACCACGGTCCCCTGATGGAGATGCGCGTGTATGCGGACCTGCTCGACGACACGCATGATATTTCCTGAACTGCAAGCCGCCAAAAGGTCGCTCGCCTGGTTTTTCCCGATGGCTGCGACGCGTACGATATCGAAATGTTCGCGCAATAGAATACTGAATATGTACGAAAGCCGTGGCTGGCGCAGATATAATAATAAAAAAAAAGATGAATACATAAATACTACAAAGAGAACACGAAATTGCCATCTCAAGGATGCGTAACGCGCTGCGACGCCTTCCGTCTGAGTGCTACCGAAGCAGCCATTTTCTTTCTCATATATTCTTTCCTTTTTCTTCTTTTTCTTTTTTACTATGATGTGTGTGTGCTTCCGCGGCGTTTGTGTGTTCGTGCGTGCGAAGCTCTAGCGTTTGGTGGCTGGGTGAGTGGCGGGAGCCAAGGTCGCTCGAGCAGTCGCTGGGGCGTGACCGCCTTCGCTCCCCGCCGTCACAAGGCGTCGGAAACGCGCCTGTTAGGTAACCCCAAACGGCTCTCCGCGCACTATACCCCCTCCCCCTCCTCCATTCGCCCCCCCCCCCCCCCCCACCTTATAACTCAAGCCTTCTCGCTTGCAGCTTTTGCGGTATATATGTGTGAATGCGCACCAGAGCTAAAGGGCATCGTCGTGCTCCAATTTATGGCGTCTGCGCGGCGCAGGTCAACTTCCCCTCCTACCCGCCCATCGCGTCGGGTTCGATGCGGTCCCTATTGCGCGCGGCACGGTGACTTCTTTCTGTCGCGCCAGACGACGTTCTGCTTTTCGTCGTCTACTGCTCCGTGGCTGTTAACGCTTCGTCGTGCGTCTGTATGCACTCCATGTGCTCGGTAGCAGTTGCGAAGGGAAAAAAAATCAATAAATAAACGAGCGAGAAAAGCAAGCGGCGTATAGCGGAGAAAAACGATGTGGTGTGGGGTGCAGGGTAAGCGAATACGGGGGAGGGGCGTGATGTGTATGCATGGTCTGGCATCGTTGTCGTGTAAATGGCTTTCGGCGGCCAACCTTCGGTGGCGGCTCGAAGCGCGCCGTCGACAACTCGCTGCTCCTTGTGCTTCCAGGCATGTCCGTGGAGGACGCTAGCTGACAGAACGCGTCCACGTCGGTAATAGCTTAGTAAGAACCTTTAGCACCTTTTGAACTGCCGTACAAGCTCTTACTCGCCGCAGCAAGGTATACAGGGGAGTCAGTGCCCGAGTCTAGAGGTGCCACAAAGAGTGTCTGCTCGCGCGCTGCCGTACGCGTCAGCGTATCCGTGACGTTATGCCTTCTTTTCTCGACGAGGCCGTTCCAGACCACCTGAGGAGCGCCGGGAGGTCATAAATACGATGAGGAGGGCCCCCTGGGAATATTGCGTGTCGCGCGAAATGACAAGGGATGTACTAACTCGGAGGACAAAGAGCGAAAGTGCGCCCGCACGGCGGCGCCCGCGAAATGGTGGCGGAGAGGAATTTTATTTCTCCTCCCGATTTTTACGATCACCGAGCCGTGTTTGGACAGCACCTGTTCGCGATCCCTATGGAAGAAAGGAAGAAAAAAAAAAAAAAAAGAAAGCGTGAACTCGTAAATTTTGTCTTCAAATGCTTTCCTGGTCCCCCACCCCAATTGCCCCACCGCGTATATATATGTTTTTCAGGTGAGAAACGTTCACGCTTTGGGGGTAGACTCATAAACGCCACGGCACCGGAATCGCTTCCAATTTTTTAATCAACATGTTCCCTTTGTCGTTCTCGCACACAGGTATACGAGGCGTAATGTTTTTCTTTCCTCTCTCACCACGCCGTGTTCAACTTTTGCCTCGTAATCTTCTGCTCCCCGTGCACGCGTGCTTGCTATAGCATGGTCGTACTTTATCGGGATGCGCCCCCTGCCGGAATATAGTGCGGTTGTTGTTACGCTCCTCGGGCCCGTCGTGTCGCCGAGTCCGCATGCAATACTCTCGCTTGTCGCCTCGTCGACACCGGGTCGCGCATTGTGCTCCAGTCTTCTTTACGCTTGTCGTGCAGTCTGGCGCGAGGAGAGAGGGGGGGAGGGTGGGGGCGGCGGCTTGTGCGGCGCTCTGCACGTGCGCGCTGTTCAAACGGCCTTTCTATAATGCGGCCCGAATGAACGGCACGAATTATATCCCACCTTCGAGGTGCTTATGGCCAAGCGGATATACACGTACGTCTGGCAGCATATTGTTCGTGCTTATTTCTCTCTCTCTCTCTCTCTTTCTCTTTTTTTTTTTCAGCTTGTCGGGACGTGTTATAGAACGAGGCGCGACTCGCGGTGTCGTGCTACCCGTGGAGTGTGCGAACCACAATGACTGTTATTACGGGCGATGAACGAGTGTTTTTTTTTTTTTTTCTTAGTCTCCTGCTTCTTCTCCTCCTTCTTCTTCTTCTTTTCTTTTTTTTTCTTTTTTTTTTTTTTTTTTTTTTGCTATCGCTGCCGCTTCGAAATCTGATCTACGGCCCGTGTTGCATTTGCAACGCGCGCGGTATAGTTGTTTATGACGTTATTAACGAGAAAAATGAAAGATGTAAAATCGTAACGGCCGCATAAATATGGCGAAAACCTATATTATAGAGGCGTCAGGCCTGTTTGAATGCGAATTGATGGGCGTTTTGGGGCTTACATAAAAAAAGACTCGCCCTGTCTTTCTTTTGTTCTTTTCTCTATCCAAACGTCGGCATCAATTCTCAGTCCTGTGCAGCTGCGATCAAACGATCGGCAGAGCGCACAGCATTTCTCTTTAGTTGCGGGCCGAACCTCGACGCTTCGGAGTCTGAGCTCCTTAGTATAGCAGCTTAACATAGTAGATTTCATATAGAGCCGGTAGCGAGATCAGCCTAGACGTTTCTGGATAACTTAATGGCATGCTATCTTGTTTCTGTTTAATTCTTCCTGCTGTGGGTCTCAGGGGGCGGGGGGGGGGGGGGGGGGGGAGATCTTTGTTTGGAAGGGCATCGGCACCAAGAATCCCTGACCTGTGCATTATGTCCTGCTTCTGCGAAGACGTGAAATTAAAATCAGTGTACTATTCCTTGTCGTCTCCGATGTTCAGTTGATATCAGAGTTCTGTACTTCAACGAGTAACCAACATTTCGATGCAGAGTCTTGATTTTTCTCCGTTTATTGTTTCGTGCAGATCTCACAGTCCAGCAGCTACGGGACCAAGTGGGCCAAGACAGCGTCACATTACAGGTAAGGTTCAAACTTCTGTTCAGTGTTACGTTTTTTTTTTTTTTAATTTTCTTGCTGTTTGGTCGCCTGCATGTGTTTACACTCACATACGCCTGGGTAGACGTTCTGAACAGAAAAAGAACGTGCGCTTAGTGTGCGTAGAATTGTCTGAAGGTACCGACGTCCTGGTCGAAAAATTTATGCCTTGCAAATTTTCAATCGCGAAATGTCCCTCAAACCAAACAATAAAAGAAAGAAAAGATACTTAGCGCTCGTGTTTGTTTACAAATGTCCTTTGTTCCTTGCCGTTTATCGTCATATGACTTGTTTTTAGAATGGTTTAGAGATGTGATCATTGTCATATGTTTATGAATATGCTGTATTAGGCGGCTACTGTAAGTTTACAAGCCTGCTGCAAATGGCGTTACAGTCTAGTACTTCAGAGAGATGCTGAGTTCAACGGGAAGCTGGATATATTGGCACGGCTGATGGCCTATGGCATGCTACTTCACATTCTTTGTGAGAATTACAATGCTCAGAGTGATCACACGAACACGCAAGAAACACACACACACCCTCACAGATACGCTAAATCTATTCACAAAGTTTCATTAAGGCATGAAACACACACACACACACTCACTGATACGCTAAATCTATTCACAAAGTTTCATTAAGGCATGTACACCTTAGAAAATCAGCAGCGCTTTCGTAGCGTGCAACGCGTCGGTGGTGTTGCCCCACGAGCTGAGAAGATCCCGATGCTCAAACCTCCAGTCGGGCTGCAAGTGTAGCACGGCGTTCAGAGATTGCCTCTGCAACAAGTAGCGACATCGAAGATATCGTATAAGTCTTCAGGGAACGTTAGACACAGAGCACATTGGCGAGTCTATCCACTGAACAGTAGTTCAGTAGTTCGTGTAGGGCAAGTTGAGTCTGATGTGGTGCAGCGATGGTTGTTCTTGCTTTTGGTAAGATGGGAGGGTGCTGCGTTGGGGTTATTAAAGCACAGGGCCTTCGGGGAGCTTTCGCGACTGTCGTGATCTACAGAGAGATCTGTTGGAGTCATTTGCTGAGTGTCCTTACAGCTCTGTAGCGATGATTCGAAAAAAAAATGGACCAGAGAAGCGGGTGGGAGCTGTCGAAACGTGGGCGTACAAGCGGGCACGTATACAGTCTCGTCTGTCGCGACAGCACCGCGGAAAAGGGGCGGCGTTTCTTGCCTTGAATGCGTCTCAGTGGGCGGCCGTCCGTGTAGCCGACGTCGCCGCGTCCGTTTCCCGAAACCGCAATCTCCTGTCTCTAGGTGTTACAGCAACGATACGGGGCCATGCAGCCACTGTTCGCTGGAGAACCAGTGACCATGTGTCCACTTGTGTACACGGTGCCCCATTGCGCCCGCTGTGTCTGTGTAATGCAACTGAGTCTGCGTACGTGGCTAGCTTTCAGGTATATTTATAGTGCGAGGATGTGAAACTGTGGTGCCGTTTTGTCAACCACACGTAACTCTATGCACGCTCCAATGAATTTATTTCACGCCGGAAGTCCATTGTTTACGTGCTTATGTGACGCCGGCGTTCTTCGTTTTCTCCCCAATCGGCTCTTCCTGCGGATTTTGCAGCGACTTCACGCTTGAAACGATCAGAAAGGAGACTGGCCGGTGCCCGCTCGTGCGTCGCGATCTGTGAACGCGAGCTCCACCGGAAGGTGACAGCCGTGTTTTCGTTTTTGTTGTTGTTGCCTTTGATTGATCGGTGTTTGCCACTCACTACAGCTGTCCGTTGAAACGGTAAAGCGTAACCGGCAGGTTGTGATTGTGAACGCTTTAATTTCGCGTTCAAGTCAGCGTATAACCATGTTTTCCGGCCTCCGGTGTCCCTCGAGGACATGTCGGTGCATAGTCTCAAATGCTGCTTGCGTACGCTTACTGGTCGGCTCAGCGGCTATATGCAGTCTTACTGGCATTGTTTCGGCCGTTCTATAGTTGAAACTCTGGTCTAAAGCGATGTTTGTGCTGAGATACAAAATAACCGAGTGCCAAATTCATGCACATATGTATTGTGTAATTGCCTATTTTTATCTGCTTTCTTTTGGCTGCTTTTAAGAACGCTGCGTTGAGAACAACACGTTATTCTTCTCTTTTTTTTTTCTACGTTTTAATATAAGTTCAGTAGACATTGGTGGCGCTGCTCTGCGCCGCAACCGACTGGCCAGTGTCACGGAGCTGACACGTCATCTGCGCGGGACTTTGCTGCCAACTTTGGGAGCGGATACCTCGAAGCTCGTGTTGTGCACACCCTGAAGATCTGAGGCATCTGCACATGCCATGCACACTACCTCGCTATGGTGCCGCAGTTACAACGTACGAAATAAATTTGTACTCGTAATAATTGTAAATTTGTACTACTGTTTTCACAAGGTTGCCTCGTCAACGCTGCATATATGCCAGCTGTGCGAGCTATATATAGGGTTGACACACTGTACGGCGCTGCCGAAGGTGTAGCAAGTGGTATACGTCACTTCATGCGTCACTTCAAGCTTCATACGTAATTTCAAGCTGGCCGAGTTGGTCATGTGAACGGCCGAACACGTTAAAAACGCGACAAGGAACACTAGCGCACATGGCTGACGCTGGAACGTTCGTCCCTTTGACGAATCACGTGTACTAGTAAAAAAAAAAAAAAGAAGAAAAAACGTTCCATCAATGTCTATCCGTCGAAGCAATCGAATCGTATAAATACGTCTTTCTTCGCGTCTTTCCTCCGGCGCATGTGTGTCGCCTATAGCGACCGCCGATCTGTGTTATCTTTATACCGCAGCATTTAATAATAAATCGCGGTAAGCAAAAAAAAAAAAAAAAGCATGACCCGCACTTGTTCAGGCGCTCGAAAGAGCATGCCCTAATCCATTCTTCTTTATTGATTGATTGCCGATGAGACCGTAACCACAACTCCTTGCGGATCAGAAAAACACCTGCTGCCGTGGCTGTAAACACGCTCCTCTTGCTCTTTCGCTCGAATTGACAGCTGCGCTTTTATATTTATGCGAGGCGGTTGCGGCGGCGCTTTCTTCGCGGCTCATTTGTTCCCATTTTGCATACGCTGCTGCTGAGTGCGGGAAAAAGCTGAACGCGCGCACCGTTTGCATTCACGATGGTATACAGTGCGTAAATCTGCGACGTCCCATTCGGCCATGCATACATAAAAGAAAGCCAGTATTATAAGTAAACTCCTGCGCGTTGCCGCTGACTCAATATTCAAATTCGGGTTGGATGCAGATATCTTGGGGGTAGCTTTGAATCGCTTCTTTGGTATTGCAATTAAATATGCTCGCTTTTTGCGATCACTGTGACATTTGATTTCTCGTTTAGTTAATTTCATCGCTCCCAAACGAGAGTAGAATTACGTTGTGTTGTTGAGCGGAATAAGGGTGGTAAGTAACGATGCGGACAGACGCACAGATAGTTTCCAATTGTGTCTTTATTTCGCTCAGCGACGCAGCATGACGCACCAACTGGCCCAACACAACGATTCTAGACTTCCGTAACCGCGGACTTGCTAACACACCGGCACGCACTCTCTTTCTTGTCACAATGTAGTTGAGCACTTATTAGCGGGAAGGTGATTTCGTCATATTAGTTTTCTTTCTTTCGTTCTTATTTCTTTATTTAATTGACAATTATGGCATGAAATTTCTGAAGCACAACGCGATGATATTTCGCCAGCTCAGTGTTATAGACTGCGGATGTCATTATGTGCGTGCCAAGCCATTTTACTAGCGTGTGCGTCCGCGATGTATTTACTTAGCGACTTGCTAGCCGGACACGTAGCTACCTATTTAGCTGGTGCTCACTTATTCACTTTTAAATGGTACATTTAGGAATTTTGACCTTGCGGAATTGGAAATCGACCGCGTTTGAAACTGCTAAACTGCTTGTAATACGCAGTTTGGCCCCAACTTGAGGATGTGGATTTCTGAAATTTGTTGCGAGATATACGGTCAGAATTCTCCCCCCCCCCCCCTTTTTTTTTTTAATAAGAAAGTTCTCATTTATATCCTGCGTCTGGCAGATTGCGTTGTTCTGCCTATTTGTAATATAGTTAGGTTGCTTGCATCGACGGACTTTAATTACTGGGTCAAGACGGCAGTCTGCAATCAAGTAACATTCCACTGGTTATAACTTTGACTGGTTACTTGATTGATTACTTTGGCTGACGGAGCGTTGCAAATGACATCGTCTTACATCTTGCCGTCTGTTGGTGATACATAAGGCCGCGGCGCGCCTGTTCTCTGTGTGCGACCCTTCTTGTTCGATGTGTGATCGGCTGACAGCTGGTCTTCGGCGGCCGGCGATATCTGTTTGTTCTCCGGCGCCTCGGAGGCTGCGCAGCTGGCTGACTGGGCACATGCCGCATCGTCTCGTCCACCTCCTTCCTTCGTACTTAACTATGCAGCCAGTCTATGGTATAGCTGATCGCCGCGGCCCACTTTGAAGATTGTCTCGCTCGCAGCGGCGCGCACTCGCACGCAGAAAGCGTCAGAATGCATTCTTCCAGCGGAGCGATTAGAGACGCAGACAAGGACAAAACACAAGGACAGAAGCTTGCTATGTCCTTTTCTGTCCTGCCTGCGTCTTTAATCGTTCCGCCGGAAGAATGCATTGTCTCAACCTGAACCTATTCGACCAGTTCAGTGTGCCCTTCCTGCTTTGGAAGACGCACGAAAAGTTAATGTCAGGAGATCGTCGCTTGGGCGTCATCATCATCATCATCAGCCTATATTTATGTCCACTGCAAAGGCCTCTCCCTGCGATCTCCAATTACCCGTGTCTTGCGCTAGCTGATTTCAACTTGGGCGTGCATGTCGAAAAACCGCTGACACTATATATGGAGGATTTCAAGGCGCTTATGACGTCGTTGATGTCGAATTTAAATCTGCGGGGAACGAAAACTGTGTTTACGTGAAGAAAGAGAAACACGCAAGTGCTGTTCCCGCGTACGGTCCTGTTCGTATGTTCTCTGTTCATATGGTCCTCTTGGCTGTTTCTCTCTTCAGCCATCTGGATGCACCAAACGGCCGACATTAGTGCTGAGCCGAAAGCTACATCGGTTTCCCTTAAGTGGTGTTCTGCACAATAGCCTGTCACATCTGTCATTTGATTTCCCCTGTTCTCGTTTTGCTTTCGTTAGGTTTCGTCTTACGGATGCACCCAATGCTCGATACACGAGCGTTATTGCATTTCGCCCCCGTCGAAATTCGGCCGCCGTGGCCCGGGAGTCGAACCCGCGACCTCGTTCTTAGCATCGCAAAACCATAGCCGCTAAATCACCGCGGCGGGTGACAATAATTTGGGTCCTTGTTCATCTCCCTTTTCGCACATGTCCGTATCACCCGATTTGTCCCACATGTTTAGGTTCAACTCCACGAAATAGTCACCTGTGTTCGAAACTGTGCAGGGATCACAGTTCTCTTCCAGGGCTGTAGTACCTCGGTCCTTTTTATTATTATTATTATTGTGTTTAGGATGGGAAGTGTGCGCATCGAAATAAATCTTATAGAATACCCGCCTCGATATTATCGTTTGTCGCTTTTGTTGCTGCCACTTTGATGCAGGCTTTGAAGCGAAGTCGCGTGCTGGCCTTCTTCGGCGATTTAATGGTTGGTGTTACCGTCCGTTTGGACTAAATTTAAAACGGGGTCGCGCAGGTCTTCAATTCGAGGAGTCGTGCAACCCAGGAACCTTTCTAACCTGTTACAGTTATCCACACCGTGACTAGATGTCGCCACTACCAATGCTGTTCTGGGATTCGTTCTCGGATATTGGAGCATACGTCTACGTTTCTATGTGTACACTGTGCTGAACCGATCCGTTCGTTCTCTGCGCCGTCGAGATCAATAGTTGCTCGTGCATTTGCGAGCGCATTCACACGATTTTGTTTTTCCAAACATGTTTTTCGCATTTTTCAAAAGATTTAGCACGTCTGCTTACAGGGGGGAAGGGGGGGGGGGGGGTTCTCTTCTACAGTCGGAGCTTTGGTAATCGTCGAGCTTAGTGCCGCCTCTGCAATATAGTCGTTGCAGTCCGTTAAGTCACCTTGGCTAAAAAAAATGGGGGGAGGGGGAGGGGAGGCGAGCTCGTCGCTTCCGCCAATTGGCTCCCGACCGCTAATGATGAAACGCGATATTGCTCTCGTCTCCCTCCGCCCCCCTCTGGATGCAACATTGAGTAACTTCCGTAGCAGGAGTGCACGTGCGAAGAAACGGTCGCTCGCAGTGACAGCGTGAGGGAGGGAAAAGGAGAACAAAGGAATGCGAGAAAAAGAAGAATGCCAGCGCACGTGGTGGGAGCGAGACAAGGAGATATGCAGCAGCGGCGCGAAGAGGGGCGTCAGTCTCGATTTACGGGCTAGACGTGAACGTGCGGCCCTTCGCTCGCGCGATTATCAGCGCGCGCTGGGCGAGCCTGAGCCCAAGGCGGTGGCGGCGAGAGAAGAAGGCATTGTGTATAATAAACACGGAGCGCGGCGGCGTGCTGTATGCGCGCGAATCGCGGAGTGCGCGAAGCGGCAGCCTCTGCGCGCGCGCCGTCTTAATGTGTTTATGCGGCGAGCCCGACTGTCTCGACGGCGCCGGCCGATGCTCGAGCAGTTTACTGTCCGGTCACGTCGCTCGCTCGCTCGTTGCCTCGCGGTTCGATCCAAGGAGCTCGGTCGAGCCCATCACACAGACACACCGGCGAAGCATGCACGATAAGCGCGGCCTTATAGCGAGCAGCACGGCCCACCGCAGGATGCGCATGACTCCACCCCTGTCTCCTCGCGAACGACGCGATGAAAGGTGCGGTGTGGGGCCCGCGTCAAGTCAGCCCCTCGCTCCTCGACGAAGGCAATGAGTGTAACTGACGACTGCAGTTCGTGCATGTCTATACATGCGAGACACCCCCCTTCCTCCACCCTCGCCCACCCACCTATTTACGCTTCCAGTTTGAGGAGACTATGAAATAGTCGAAATCGGTTCGAACCATTGCCCGTGGGGCCTCGAACAGGCAACAAAAACAGGAGGTTTTTAACTTTGACACAAATAGGTGCAGATACATCAGCCGGATGCATTTTGTAGTACTGGCACACATTTTTCTCGTGAGATAAAGGCTTTTGTTTCTCGGTCTCTTTGTTTTTCTATGAGTTCCTCGCTTAGGTGTGATTTCTTTTCGATCGTTATATCTGTTTCCCGTTGTTCGCAGTTTCGTTTTTTTTTTTTTTTTCTCTAGTTCTTGCGCGGTGTCGCGATATATCTCCAACGGCGTATACCGTATGCATCATTCGCCAGAGCGGCGCTGAAACCGCGTCACAACAAACGCAACCATCTTGCATTGTCCTATCGCGCACGCCCTCTGGTTGCCCGCGAAATGCGCATCCCAAGCACTGACCCGCGCCTGTGGCGAGCCACGTTCCTTCCGACCTTATTGCTGCGCGAATTGCCGGCGTTATAATGCGCCGCCCCGCCTGAGCGCTGCAGTATCCGTTTAGGAAACCTGAATCTCGGCGCTGCTCGGGAAGCACCGCTCGCGGTGCGGCATTTGTTTACGCCCCGTACGCGGCCGAGGAAGCCGGGAGGGTGTCTGTGCCGAGTGCCGTGAGAGGCTCGCATGCGTCGGGTGGCCGACCTGCGGGTAAATATTTGCCTTAGGCGCCCGCGGCAAAGTTGCGCACGGTAGCCCGCACCCGCGGCTGGCGGCAAGCTGCATGCACTGGGCGCGCGCCCCTTAACGCGAGCGCGTTACAAACACACGCACAAAACCCGCGCACAAACTCCGTTCGCGCTTTCGAGGCGAGCGATCCGAGGCGCCGGGCCGAGAAGCGCGGGATCGGTGGTGAAGCCTGCTTTCGCCGAGAGAAACGGCTGTAAATTGTTCGCCGCTGCGGGACTGTCATCGCTAGACCGATCCGACCGTCGATGTCAACTTAAACGAAAAGGACAACTGTTGTGGGCACAATCAGAAGCAGTGGCAGCGATATAGCTCCCTCGATTGTGGAAAGCTGCTGCCCGCGATTGTCTATCTACGGTTTCCTCTGTGAAAGGAGTTGGAGCTGTTTATTCAGTGCATTTGTGGCATTGCACGATTAAGAAACAGTAGGGGGAAAAGAAAGAAAGAAAGAAAGAAAGAAAGAAAGAAAGAAAGAAAGAAAGAAAGAAAGAAAGAAAGAAAGAAAGAAAGATCCTGCATATATATATATATATATATATATATAAGGTGCTCGCATGGCTTCGAGGACGTTTCGTTTTACGAGCTTGAGAGGCGGCAGGCTTCTGAAAGATCCTTTCACACTCACGGAATGCTTCATCCTGGACAGACATCCGAATCACAAAGCAAAAGCACTGGCAGCGTGAACAGTAGCGAAGTAAGTGACTGCAGGGCAGATTACGTAACATGGAATCGTGTAAAACTTATTTTGGACCCGCAAGGCGCGCGTTTTCGCCAATGATCGACAACCTTTTGAAACAGTAGAGGCCGTGCAAAGGCGACGCTGCTGACACACATAAACATTAGAAGTATCGTATCGCGCGCACTTTTTATATTGTCCCCTACCATTAACCCAGGACAATTAGGAACTCCAGAGAAACAGGAAAACAAAGCAATAAAAAAAAAAGTTCGGAGCTTCGGGCTCTGGCGGTCGCGCGAACAGGCAGCTTCGCCGGCTACAAAGAATTCCTGCAGCGCAGGCCAGCATAGGAGCACGTTTCTTTCCCGAGACCACGCGTATTGCCCCTGTAAGTCGGCTCCGTGAGCGAGCGCGGCTATACGGCGCGCGACCAATCGTTAGGGCAACAGTGGCCCCGCCAAACCAAGCGCCGTGGACCATTAGAGGCGAACGTGTTTCGGGACGAACGTGTCCGCCAAATTTTATGGCAGATTAGCGCGCCGCCATCAACTATTAGCGGTTCCGCCTTGGGAGGGCAATCGCGAAGGGCGGTTGCGGATCATTTCGATCCCAGTGAGTGCGGCTTGTTAGCTCGCCTAATCGACCGCTTTGTATTCGCTCGGCTGAGTTAATTGGACGATCCGCGGGGCGCGCGTCTTCCATTGCGTAGCATTATTCTGGAGCTGTGTAGTATATAAATGCGCGCGCTTGAGTATGTACGATCAAGGTGCACACTGAGCGTTTTATTTTTTTTTTTATTCCCTCTCTCTCTCTCTTTTGTGCTGCATATAATGCCTATGTGCAAATGGCAGATGCGGGCGTGTATGAATTTGATGACGTTGTTACGCAAGGGCAGTGAAGTTTCACCCCGTGGGTGTAAAAGCGACTCCAGGAGAAGCGGAGAGGCACCGCCATGTTCAGCAACTGAAATCGCTCAACATTGCGCCACCGCCGAGACGCAAGTGCCCGGCGCGCTACTGCACCACCAGTTAATACAATTTCTGAGGCAGTAAAGTAGTCCTACCAACGCGCTTGACAAGCATTAGGGGCTGACTTAGTACATGCTACCACGAGCAATAATTCGGAAGTGGTTTTATGATATGGGAAACTTTACACGGCATCCTATACGCCATGAAGTGTGACCGCGAAAAGCACGTGGCAATGGCGCTGATGTCTCTGGTTGTTCCTCCACTATTCTTCACATACGATTCTTTTTTAATCAAAGTAGAAGCGTCTATGGACTCCAAGTTTAACGGTTCATGTATACGGGTGAACGTAGGTGTGGACCTTGCAAGTGCAGACAGATGTACAGACTTCGAAAATCTTCGTTCAAAGAAAGGGAATCGGTGAGTCTAAAAGGGACTCAGAAATGACCGCGGCTGCCAAAGAAAAATAAATAAATAAATAAATAAATAAATAAATAAATAAATAAATAAATAAATAAATAAAGTGCGGCGAATGGAATTCTGCTAATCCGCCTGCCTACAAGCAGGCTTTAACTCGCTGTAATGAGGTGACAGGTTTGTGTAGTGCTCAAATCAGAGTATCATTTTGCCAGAGCATTTCTGTGCCGCTGTCCAACTCGTAAAAGCCTTTCTCTCTCTCTCTCTCTCTCGGAAAGAAATGCACAAATGGCTTTCCTGCACAGCTGTAGGACCTCAAATCACCGTTATGAACGGATGATGGTTGCGTACATCTTTCTTCCCACCAAGGTGGCGCCTCCTATCTGCGAACGTGCCAAAATGCGTAATACAGAACGTATTTCGCAGACACTCATATACACCGTCTTTTTCCAGTGCATGTTTCGATCTGATGCGACCGTCTGCATTATTTCTTTCTTTTCTCATTGTCTTGTATTTGTCCCGCAAAACGCATCTGGGCACTGGTGGAAGATGGTGTTCCATCGGGGAGCTGCTCCTTCTCTCGTTGCCAGAGTTCGCGGAGCACTGCCACCAGTTCTGCACGCGGGATACTTTTACGCGAAGTCGTTTACGGGACTATGCATGACTGTGCACATGGCGGCGGGTGCGATCGAGAAGCGATCCGGCTTCTCGTGACCTCTTATGGAAGACAAACGCGCTGGCTCGCTTTTTGTCTTGCTTTGGGGCTGCTGCATCTTGCCTTTCAGTCGTCGGCGCCGTTTTATACCGCTGCGGTCTTTCGTGCTCGAGCGGTTCCCCTGCAGCGGGGGACCTCTGCGCGTGTGATCTCGATCTCGAGCCATCTGGTCCCACACGAAATGTATCTTCTTCGTCTCACATATTTCTCCGCGTTGAAATTGCTCTCTCTCTCTCTCTCCTCCATCGCTGCCGATTTTACCAACGTCGCTGTATGCTGTCACTATACCCCCAGGCCCGTGGGTGCGCCCGAGCGATTTCCTGGAGACTCCGTGCACTCCCCGAGCGAGATACAGGCCGCCACGCATATGCGGAGAAGTGGAGTGGGGGTTGTTGGTGACGACGTTTTTGTGCAATCGATACTCAAAGTTTGAGAAAGGCGCGAGCGATGCGTTTTCGCCGCCGTTACTTCGCCACGGGGCGCCCCGGCCACGCGCGTTCCCAAGCCCTCTGCAGCGAGGGAAAGAAAAAAAAAATACGCTGGTCGCGCTCGCTGCTAGCGAGAAAGAGAGAGAGGGGGGACGCGAAACAAAAGGGGAAGCGAGGAAAGAGGAATGGCTGACGATAAAGCGGCGACCCGCGAGCGGCGAGCCATGCAGCGGCGGGACCCGTGGCGCCATAAATCTTTCACGGGAACGCCGACGATGATCGCCGCCGAACAGCCGAATGACGACGGCGGCGACGATCGCCGATGGAATGGGCCTTCCCCCAGCCGTCTGTCTCCCGGAGTGCGGCCGCACGGGCTTCCTTTTTCTTCCCGTATAGACACGGCGCCCTCCTTTCTCCGAGCGGAGAGGAGGGCGGCAGCAGCGCAGCATCTGCGCGCCTTCTGCAGCCTGCCCGCCGCGCGTGGTAGATGTATGACCCTCATTCCAGGCTTGCCACCCATCCAGCCGCGCTACAAACCGCAGAGGCTACGCATGCATGCTCGCCCTCATATGGCGCTCGAAGGACTCGTCTTCGCGGCCATTTTTTTTTTTCTGGCCTTTCTTCTTTCTCTCCCTCGTTTGTCAAGAGGCTCCACCACGAAGCCCGCAGCTACAGTGCGTCTTTTTTCCGAAGAATCGCTCTCGGCCCAATCGACGATGCTTCTGCGTTTTCTTGCAGTCCCGGGGAATGAGGATAAAGGATGGTGGAATTCATCGATGATGCACAGCGGTCAGCGTCTGTGCGTGTGTCATATATATGTGTGCTTCTCTCTGCGCTGTCAGCGAGTACGCTGGCAAGGGGGAGCACGCAGCGCGATAGTCTGGAAACGTTGTACCCAGGACCCGCCGAAAAGCGCTATAGCTTTTTTCTTTCTTTTTTTTTTTTTTTTTTTTTTTTTTGGCCGAGGACCTCGCTGGGTCGCCTTCCATATTCGCCGCTCGATGAAAGTTTCGCTTTCGACACCGCACTTATTTCCAGTGATCAATGGTTGGCTGTACTGTCGCCGAAAGACCGTTTCTGTATATTTATTTTTTTGTCCTCGTGGAACTGTGCCAATACTCTGGGAGCTATATAGGTTCCGGTGCCTGTACGTTCCCTTCCATTCCAAGCATCCTTGAAATAGATGCGTATATGTTTGTGCATTTAGGTGAATAGTAAACTTAGGTGCAGGGACACCTATAATAATGCACTTAGGAATCGCTTTGCTCTTTTTGACCTGCGTGCGATTTCATCGAAGTTCCATTAGATTTCCGTTGGGAAACTAAATGTACAATATTTAGTGTTTATGAAAAGTGAAATATATATTTTTGGTTCAATAACTTTAATATGATGCCAACATTTAGCTATCCAGATATACCGCACTCTTAACGGCAGCCAGAGTGGGCGCAGAACCGTTGTGACATCACAGCTGAAAGTCGCGCTCGTCCTTACAAGCCGCGGTCGATCCCTCGATGGCCCGTTTGGCGACGCCTGACATGTTGTCAAAATAGAGACTTCAATCAAACGTAAAGAAAACTATTTATATTAAAAAAAAACGAAATGGGGGAGAAGCAAAGCGAAAGGCGTGCTTCGAGAAACGCTAAACGGAAGGCCGAATCCAAAGTGGTTGATTGACAGTCGCCCATTGATACGCATTGCGCGCAGACGTTAAGTGCTCTCTACGAGGTTCTCACACGACTCTTCTCGGAGCTTCTCGCGTAACAACAACCCACCACAGCGTTCCCTCCTTTCTCGTGACTCCCCTCCATAATCCAGGGGGCGCGTGAACGACGTCTTATTTATCCGCGGCCATTGAGAAGTCGCAGGCTCCGGCGACCCGTGTGATTCGGACACAATGCCGCCCATTGGCGAGCCCACGTCAACAACAATAACTGGGAATCTCTCTTGCGCGAGGCAGCGCTCCTCCTGACTCCCTGCGCGCGGTCGAAGCACCCGAAGAGGCGCGCGTTTGTGAGGACAATCTCCTTATGCGCGCCGCAACCTTTGTGCGCATTGGGCGGCCGGCTTCCAACGGCTTCGGATTGCTTTAGCGGCACCTTGTGTTTACCCGTGCACGATTTCGCCGCCTCCCGCCCTTATTTTTTTCTTTCCTTCTTTCTTTTCTCCGAATTCTCACATCCATAACGGCAGCTAAATGTCTACGCAGTGGTCCAGGAGGCGCTTTGATCGTCCACTGGCTTTTATTGCTCTCTCGCCCCCTTCCTCTAATCGCGTGCGATTCAGAATGAGTTTCCGAAAGGGATTGGAGGCATTTGCATGCGAATATCTCTGTACGTGTAGTTTCGCAAGCATGCCGAGGCTGGAACAGATTTGCGCCTTATCTGGGCGACGCCTTTCCGCAACCCTCTATACTGTATAGGTAAACGGGTGTGAAAAAGGAGATTAAATGGAGACGTAAGTAACATCATACGCTGCCCTCATTTGTCATATACATTGTCTTCTGTGCCCGGCCTTCGCCATTGATCAAAACAAGAAGCCCTGTTTCTCAGCGTCATGAATGCTGCTTGGATACATGTGCAAAAACTGTTATATTCGTTTCTGTGCGAGCTAAACATATACCGGGTTCAACGAAAGTCTCAACATTGGTTACTAGCTTCAACTTTCAGTGCGCATACTTTTTGTCATATACTGCGCATGCCTTTCTGAAACAAGCTGGGCATCCGTTTATTTTACGCTGAATGTCGCCCCTCTTCGCGCGTAAGACGAGCTTGTCAGGTTGTATTTATGATCACTAACTTCTTTAAACGTATGACCGTGTGAGCGCCTTCGTTATGACGCAATAGCCTCGTCGCATGACGTCGTTATGACGCACTAGCGCGTCAGCTCGACTTCAAACTCGACCCTCTCGCGTCGAACTCGTGCAAACGAGACTAGTAACAAAAGCCGACTGCGCATTCTGAGGAAGAAGGATGGCTCAATAAGACTTGTTGCTGGACGAGTTGGTTCGTTATGCGTGGCTCGCTCATTGTGCGCCGCTGATATTTTTTGGGAATTCAGTCGGCACCGCACGCACCCCGATCACAGCCGGACAATCGAGGAGCCCTTCTTCCGGTTCTCTCTCTCCTGATCGGCTTACTCGAGCCGTAGTACTTGTTGCAGTGCATGTCGTTGGTGAGAAGTACTACATTCAGCCGTCGTAAATGACATCTTTTGCCTGGAGTACGAAGTCTGGGAGCGGGATTTCATTCCTTATGATCATTACATGATTATATACGACTACATCTGTGTCGATGTATGTCCCCAAAAAAGAAAGAAAAAAAGAGGTTGTGTACAGTGTCGCGCAATGCTATACATATTGTCATACCATGTCTGTCCGCGCTGTTCAAACAAAAATGCAAAGCGCACGATAACAATTCTGTACGTGTTTGTGCTTCTTAGAGGGACGAAAGGAGAAATTGTCATCCCCCCAAATGTAGCACGAAGCCACAAAGGAAACCCTTGCCGATTTCTCAAAACCCGTATGTTTCGTCTTAGAAAGTCGAAGCAAGGGTAATCGATTTTGCAGATTCAGCAACGACCGGGCCTACTTCGAAGAAGAGCGAGGCACGGTCGAAACCTTTTGTTGTATCCCGCAGTCACGGCGTTTTACCGCTGGGACACGAGCGGGAGCATCGTCACTGGTTTTGACGTGACGTCGAGGTGTTGTATATGTTCGAACCTTTCGCGAAGAGGTCGCACGTGTTTGAATCACGGGCCACAGAGACGTGACGCACATCTCTGTTTCCAGGAATGGAGACAAACGAAGAGGCAGCGGGCGAAATCGACAGCAGAATCGTATTCATGAGCCACCGAGAACCGTAATGTCAGGGCTTTGTATAGCTTGCCTGCACTGACGTCGCCGTGGCAGCCATTTCGACGTGGAAAATGTGAATGGTTCACCAATGCGGCGTTCGTGGCGCCACTTGTAGCCGTCTTGGCGGATATGACGTCATTTGTGCCGGATAGCGTCGTTTTGTAGCGATGTGCAACATTATAACCTCGGATTGGCATCGCGCGGCCTCCGGCTGAACCACTCGCTTGGTTAATGTTCCCTATTAATTCACGGGCGTCGAAACCGGAAGTACTGAAGACCCCTTGTCATCCCCAGGTTACAGCTTCAAAAAAAAAAAAAAAAAAGAAAAGAAAGAGAGAAAGAAAGAAAGAAAGAAAAACAGGGCGTTAAACAAGAGCAAATATACAAACTAGGAAATAACAAACATTTTCACACTGATTAGCGAAAATCTCGTCAACAGACAGACAGACCGACTCATGCAAAAAAAAAAAACAAGCAAATAAACAAACAACCGAAAAAACAAACAAATAGACAAACACACAAACGAGCAAACAAACAACAGTAAAACAGCAAGCTGTCAAATGTCTCCTGAACGAGGCACCTTTCCTATATACTATAACTTGTGTGAATAAGATGGAAGTTGCATTACATATACACTTCTTTTTATTTCAACAAGAAGGGTGCGACCACGCAAAGAAAAAAAAAGGAAGAAAAAAAGAAACGATTACCACGTGTTTCATTTGGCATGTAAGAGCCAATTACTGGTATCAATACTGACTCCGACAAGTGCCAGATGCATGCGCTTGGAAATAACCGCAACCTGTCGTGGTGACCCAGTGAATATATGGCGCTCTGCTGCTGAGGACGACGTCGTGCGTTCGATTCTCGGTCGCGGCGGCCGCATCCGATGGGGGCAGTGTGCACAAACTTTCACGTCCTTGGTTTTAGGTGCGAGATCAAGAACCCCACGTGGTCGAGCTTACTCCGGAGCTCGCGAATTAACAGCCCGGAAGATGATGTCCCTCATAACTCACTGTGCAGTTTCGCCACGTTATATAACCCACAATTTTATTTTGAAGTATGTCTATACAATACGTAACTGCGCATCCTACAGGGGTTGTGTGCGTCTCGCTCTTGCAGATCCCAAGTGCGGAGCGGCTGTTGGAGCTTCAGCGGCAGTTGGCGGACAAGGAACGGGCACTGCAGGAATCCCAGTCCCAGGTCTGCCTCAAGCTACACGAGGCTGAGGACAAGATCTCACAACTCGAAAGTGGTGCGTACACATGCTATATAAGATGGAATGTCGCGTGTAAGACGGTCGCTTCGCTCCATTTCGAGCGCGCTGCTTGCTCCCACGTTGTTCAGCGCATCGTCTGCCGCCCGTTTGTTGTATATTAATGCTAACCTTCTGATGCCTGAACGTCCGTGTGCTCAAAGAAATGAAAAAAAAAAAAAAAGACACGAAAGTAAGGTGTCCTTTCCCAAGCATTACTTAATAACCGCTGAAGTGAAAGTAGAACACAATATTGGAACTGAAAATAAACGCCCTTGCTTAAATTATATGCCATAAACCATGCGGGATCGGCACTCGGTAGCTGCGTTTACCCCAAAACTATCTCGACAAGATGAGGCTCCGTTGCGGGCCGTTACGGACTCGATTGGCCAACGAGATACTCAGCCGCCGTCACACTTAATCAGAAAAGTCAAGACTCACATATAGCAGCTTATCTTCAACAAACACGAACTTTAAGGAACAAGCATCGAATGCTTTGAAAGAAATCAAACTAGTTCATTCAAGACTGAGATGTCCAGCTCACTCAGCAGGAGAAGTAAGAAGACGCTTAATTGGTGTTCGGGTTTAGTACGACGGAGACTTTACGTCAATGCTTGCGCTCTTTTCGTGACATTAATAGGGACGTCCGCGTAAGCGGCCTTTATAGACACGGGAATGCCGCTCGCAGAGATCTCGCAAGGTTTTTCGACATGCTGTAATTTACGTCTCTTATAGGTCTCGAGGTAATTTCGATTAATGTCATCTATACTCCCATTGAACGTGTCACTCTGTAGCTGACCTCGACATTGTTCCTTCCACCGCGGTTCCAATGTACGTGCACCGTACGACGTGAGACTCATTTACGGCTCTGTATGGTCGTTTCAGTTGACTGCTCGGTGAACTCAACTTCCTGTTCACCTGTTTTCTTGTTTTTCTTTCCTTTTTTCTCCTCCTTTTCCTTTCTTTGCACACTGCTCAAACTTAGTCGCTTGCGCGGGAAGAGACCGCGCTGTCTAGCGGAGTATCAGGGTAATGAAGTCACTTATTTGCTTAGCTGAGATATCTTGCCAGCAATTCGCGTACACATGTTGCCTTAAGTGCAGCAGTCTGTATAATTCAGTGTAGTAGTATACTTTAATGTGCCACATATGCGGCGTTCTATGTGGTTCACGTAAAAACGAGTACCTGCAAGTGTTTCACAACTTTAAAAAAGAATAAAGTAAATAGACTTACGGAGGAGTTCTTTAAACAACCCTCAGGATGCACTCCTTGAACTTCGTGATGTTCTCGGACCTTGGAACTAAGGTGCCTTTGACTTTCTTACTTGAATATGGCCTTAGTCAAGTCCTATTGAACTTATTCGTTCGCATATATCCATTTTATTGCAGTGTATTATCGTCGTCTTCCTTTCCTTCCGTATTTCATGAATGACAGTTATCGCAGGTCGATTTAAATTGTTACTGCTTACTTTAAATTTTATTTGCTATTACAATTTTCAGCCCAATCACATGCCAGGCATTTGAATAGGCCTCCAGCTTTAATTGAATTATTTCGCTGTCTTTCTGCAAACGCTAACTTACACTGTCAAAAAAAAAAACAAAAAAGAGAGAGATGGGGGAGAAAAAAGTGGAAGGTCTGCGAAAATTAGAGAATATTTGTAGCTCTCGAGGAAGCGCCTTCGCTGGCAGCATTTGGGCTTGACTGCAGCACATAGCTGAGCTCTGTCTTAAGAACGCACTAGCCCGAGGGTTGAACAGGGCGAAACTTGACCATCTCGGCAGTATATAGCCACGCCGTCCCGACTAAGTGCTCTCTTTCCTCTTTTTTCTCCGCTGTAACAGCTGTCTGCCCGTGCACAGCTCTCGTCAGGCCGGTCGAATATCCCTTCAATAGCATTGATTCATTCCGCTTGTTTAAACGGCGCGCCCCCTTGGGTCTAAATCAGTGATCACTGTCGCCGAAGCAAATGTATCTATCTATCTATCTATCTATCTATCTATCTATCTATCTATCTATCTATCTATCTATCTATCTATCTATCTATCTATCTATCTATCTATCTATCTATCTATCTATCTATCTATCTATCTATCTATCTATCTATCTATCTATCTATCTATCTATCTATGATTCGACTAGTGTCGCTGACTCGTGAGAAGAGATTATAGTTGGAAAGGGTGAAAGATTGGAATAAAGTGCAGCGCGATAACTGTCTCTCAATAGAGGACACCTCAACCGGAGAAGGGAAAGAGGTCGCAGGCGCAGGAGCGGAAGCAGCAGCAGCATCATCTAAGGCGCAAAATAGAGTGGACGAGTTGGGGGGCAGGGAGAGGGACTAGCTTGGAGGAAATGCTGACAACGGTTCGAGGAAACTGCTCTACAAAAACAAATTACGCGCTGCTGCTCTCCGCGACACCATGTTGCTTCACGGAAGTTGGGCGGCAAGGGACTGCATTTGGCACGCTCTCGGCCTTTGTCTCGAAGAGAGGAAACCCTTCTTCTCAGCCCCGATCTGACCCTCCCCACACGAGCATTCCCCTCTCTCTACATGTTTTAAAATAGTTTCATTATTTGCTGGTTATGCCTGAATCAGCCGCTTAGAAGGGACAATGTGTGAAATCTTGGCAACAGCAACAAGAAAAGCAACGAAAAAAGAAAGATCAAAAGGGAGACTGATGCAAGCATTGTCGCAGTGCGACGCGTTGCGTCATTATTACTTAATCAAATGCGCCAATAACCTATGCTTATCATAAAGATAACAAAGGACGTGAGAAGGTCGAAAAAAAAAAAAAAAGGTAAAACGGCAATCAGTGAATACTGTCTTGCGGTGAAGCTGGCTACGGGGATAAATTGTGCAGCCAATTCGTCGTTTCTCGCGGTTTCAGCACTGAACTCCGATTCTGCCTTCGATTTTTCTCGTCCGCACAATTTATTCGTTTTTGGTAGCGTGCTCCTTGTTCTTTAAACGGGACTCGTCGCCCGTAATAGTGAACTCGCTGCCAGGCTGTGTACTTTGTTTATTTTTTGTCATTGAATAATAGTTTCATTAATTGTAACTGTCACGCCAGATGTTCTTTCAGCATATCGTGCGGTACTACCTCTGACTGTTCGCTGCGCTGTATCTCGAAAGCGCTTCGAGCCTTGGCTAGCAGCTCCAGCGCTAACCGTAATCTCAATGAGGCATCGCGTATCGCGTCGTTAAGAAGTGCTTCAGTCCGTGGTGCCTCGCTTAATTCTTGCACTTGACATCCCGTAGAGCTGGCACTGAAGCGTCTGTATACTTTGGAAAATGCCGAGTGAATTTTCTTGGCAGTCAATTACTTGCAGCTGTTCTGAGCGTCAAGCTCAATACGGATGTAGCTGTGAATGAGCGCGCACCTTATACTTCATCGTTGCTGCTATGTTTGTTTGTTTTTTCTCCTTCTTGTGCGATGTTGTTTTCCAGCTTCCAACTTCGTCGACGTCTGCGTTGTCATTCGCCGGGCCGCGTAAGCGCCGTACGTTATACGCCATAGCGGCGGCGCGCAGTCACTTCCTCGCGTCCCATAAGACTCGTCACAGTTTCTTTCGGCGCCGCCTAAACTTCTCACCGCGATGATTAACTTATACGGCGAGGAGAGAAAAAAGAATATCATGAAACAGGGACCGTCACGAGCGGAGGCGCGACACCGCCAATTCTGAGGTGAAGATTTACCTTCCACGCGGTCGACTGAATGAAGGCGTCATCGTATAATACAGTTTTTCTGACGCTTCTATCGCTTTTTTTTCTTTTCTTTTTTTTTTTTTTGAGTCCCTTCCTGGCCGTCTTTGGGCCATCCACTTGTCCCGCCAAGATTGCGTGCCCTTTCCCTCGCCCTTTCCCTCGCCCATCGAGCCGCGTCCGATCATCGCTGCTGCGTATAGCGGGAATCAAAAAACCGGGTTCTGCCGCATGCTCGTCGACAGCGAAATGCGGAATGGGGCTCGAGCACACACGCACACACACACGCAGGTCGGGGTGCGGAAGGAACGGCGGGTGCCATTGTGTTCCGCTCGTGATCGCAGCTGCAAATTGAACTTAGGCTCTGCGGCGTACGCGAGCTATAGCCGCCAGCTGTTTCTGCATATCGGTGCGCCTCCAAATACGAAAGGGGGGACTAGGCTGAGAGGGAAAAATAAAACAGGAAGAGAGCCGCCTGTCACCAGTATGTGGGAGTCACGGGATAATATATATATAAACCCGCTCAAGAAAGAGTGAATCGGAGGAGTGAATTATCACCGGGCTTGCGCACAACGCTGATTAAAACTAGAGGCGTGATCTCTCGTCTCTGTGTAGCTGCCGCTTGCGCGCACGTCGTCCGTCCCGGTCCAATCGAAGAAACTAAATTTTGCTGAGGATACAGCCATATCTATTGGTCGGAGACAGTTAGGGAAGTTAACTTCCCATCGGGCTCTCCTTTTTGCCTATACTATATTCGTCGATAGCTGCATCGACGGGTGAGCGGCAGCATTTTTCGAAATAAGTTTTCTAGGCTTGTACTGGCATTTGAAATTCACACTATGCCGCTGTGTGTGAGTTTGTCTTACAAATGCACGTCAAACACAGACGTATAGAGACGAACAATCTAAACCACTGATTTAAGTATAATTTCTGTCACGCTCATGTGTAAGTGATGTAGTGGCACTGTTGCGAGGCTTTTCTTTCATCAAGTTGGCCCTTGGACGTGACCACGGCAAGGCGTTGTTTGTTGCTTCAGGAAACATTCTCCTGAGCCCTAAATTGCTCATCGTATACGTGTATATGTAGCCATCGGTGAAGCCAAGCACGACATGGGCGAAATTAAAGGCAGTTTCTTGTTGAACTGTAAAATTACAGCAGGTCATGTTTGCGATGAACTTAATTTTAATAAAACAAAATAAATATCAAATTGGATGGAAACGCAACTTTGCCTCCGGTGGAGCCGAACCCGCTACCTCCACATGACGCGCGTGGTTCTCTACCAAAGTGAGCAACGACTTATTTGTGTACATGTGTTGAGTATTTGGGAACCTAGGCCTGGGAATACTTGCTAGCGCCACTTTCGGCCGATCAAGTGGACTGTATGTAGGGTCAACTTCTAAGTCATTGATTAAAATGTTTCGCTCCTGAACGTGTAGCTCGTAACGATGGAGCTTGAAGACAAGGTGTGCAAGGTGAACTATAACCTGAAGCGTGAAAATTTACCTGCTTCAAAACCTAAAGTATGCAGACACGCGTCTTTCAAGAGACCATTAGCCGACTAACTATACCAAGCAGCTATCGTTTTAAGAGACTGCAAACATGACGAGGACGGGTGTAATTGTTTTCTGATGCATATTTTCGGTAAACATGTACTTTTGAAATGTCCTTGTGTCGTGGGAGATCAGTATTATATCAATTTTAAAAAATTAACGAATATATGAAGGCTTGTAAAAGTGCGATGTTATGAGCTGATTTTGAAGTGCCCAGCACACCTGTTATTATCCTCTTTGATTTTTTTTTTTTTTTTTTCAGAACTGAGTGGTAAACCATAAGAAAGTAGAGGACTGGCTAGAGCACGAGGCAGATCCTTTGGGGGTCTGGCTTGGATGGCGTTGATATGAAGAAGGAACTGTTCGCAGGGATCCTCGTTTTGCTGCCGCCGATTATGACGATAATTGTTATGATAGCGAGGGAGCGCACCGTACGCGCCAAGCATGCTGTCGAGGAGGCTTACCTGCAAGCCTTATTCGCGTGAGGCGATGTAAGAACTGCAGCATAGCTGTTACGACGAAGTATTCGTTCATTGTATAGCTCCGCAGATCTCTTAACTATTGTCGGCGCATCCGTACATTTTTTTTTTCTTCTCCTGGATACTTTGGAAGCTGCACGTGTGAAAATGCATTTGTTATTTGTGCTGGGGCTTCTGCATAGTGATTGCACAGTAGGCCCTTGGCTCAGGGAAAAAAGTTCGACGGGCATCGTTCGGGAAAGATCGATTGTCGGGAATTGTTCGGTGGTTGCTTTGTACGACGTGTCACCTCTAGCGTTGTTCTGCGCCGTTTTTGTCTCTAGCGCGTATTTACGCACGTGCAGCTCGCGCAGTGCCTCCCGTCGTCCATTTGCCAAAACCACTCGGGTAACAGTACTGCACATCAGCTGTGAGATCTGATTCGCTCTCTGATTCATGCCAGCGTATTTGCGTACATGGGATCGAGGTGCCTGTTGTGTGTAAGCTTGGGTCTGATGGATTTACGAAAGGAATCTCCAACACTTTGGTGAGCTGCAGCTTGACCTTTTGGATGACGAACGTATTGATGGACCGCGGGAAATCCACTGCGAGGAAGTAGCAGTAAAGTGACAAGCTACATTGCAGCCTCGTCGGAGTTTGTTTATGGCGACCATGGTCTCACTATAATGTCGGGAACACCAGAGTAGTTAATGTAAACTCGCAACCATATTTCTACCGTCATAATCGCGCGGATGCCTGACTGTTTTTAATTATAATTATTTATCTATTGGTGGACAAGTCAGCGAACGAGTTGACTGAAACGGTCATTGCTAAGACGGCTTAGATTAGCTTTTGCTGGTTCAAGCCGCAGCGTTCAGGCACCAAAGTTGCCTTCGAGCGCCAAAGTTAAGCGATCAGGTACCCTTATCTGAAAGCGAACCATTCCGCAGAAAAACGGGGCCATTTCTCTGGGCGCGTCATCAGCCACAATGCCAATAGTACCTTCGATGTCAAGCTTGATGATGACTTCGAAGCAATGGCTGCGCTTTTGACGGTGCTGTGTCACCGGCAATGCTGCTTGTGTTTTTAGCATGAGTACTACACCGCGCATTCGCGTTTTTTATTGCATCGATTTTCATTTCGTATTCCGCCGGAAAGCACAGACATTCAACCGCAGCAGTCGCTTAAATGTGCTGTAACCATAATTCTATGCTATATGCGGTGCTATCATATAATTATCCACGCGGAACTGTAGGTTCCAATTCCACAGACTACTATACCGGTTCCTGTCCGATTTCAAATGAACAGTGCCTACGGTATTTGAAAATTTCATAATCTCATGGATCTCTCCAATTTCCTCACGCCCTCTACTGCGATTCACGCCCTTTTATACCGATATCCCTCTTAATAAACCATCAGTTATCTCTTCTGCACGTTACATGCACCTCCTAACTCACTTCTCCCGCTTAATCTCAACTAAAATATAATCTACTTGGATAAACCATGCACATGACTTCTTCCTATCTCGCATTACAATGTTAGGCTAGAAATTATCCGTTCTGGGTGAAATTCTTCCTTGGATCAGCCTTCATGATACTGCCGAAGAAATATTCAAACAAAAACTACACAGATGTCTGTATAGACGCTATACGTGGGTTTTGCAACACGTCGCATAGGTAACACAAAGGTTAGACTCCAATAGCAATCGCGCTTCGTCTTTTTTTACCTGTTTACCAGCCCCGTGAAAGTCGGAAAATTACGCGCGCAAACTACGTAGTATGCTTCATTGTGCTCGCCGGCTGTTGCGTTAGGCCGCTAACCACGAAGTCACTGCTTCGATTGCGGCAACCGCGTCGTCATGCCAATAGAGGTGGAATGATATAATGCGCCCGTATCGAAGTATTGGATGACGTTGTCTATTTAAAAACGGTTAATAGAGGTTGTTCCCTCAGATGTAGCGTGGCGCATTACTATACATTTAGTTTAGTAGCTTTTATGCGCGTTAGTGCCAGCACGCATTTTCTTTCTTGAAAAGCGTAGGAGGAAGCATGGAAGCATGTCGCTTCAAATTGCTAAATCTTCGTCCCACAGCTAAACGTACTTATGTAGTACCTGCAAGGTCTTTTAGAGATCCATATTAATTTGCATTTGAATTCCTTTGAACGTTGTCAAAAATGTCTCGACTGCAAAAGAAATGGCGCTTTGAGGATCACACAGTTTACATGCCACGGTTCGAATGTGTCGGGAGCCTATTTTCACCTAGGAGTAAAATGGAGCAAAGGTGACCGGGCCTCGTATTCGCAAAGCTCTATATTCGTAGCTAAGGCTTGTTACCGACCGGTCGCCTTCGCTATCACAATCGTCAGGGTTCCTTCTGAGGAACCGTTGTGTTGTACGAAACAGTGTACACCCGTGAGCAAAGGTATACGGACCAGGGGTTGCGCGATAAAGCCGATTATTTCCTCTACCTACTAACGCAACTTGAAATTGAGGACTGCAGTCCGTAACTTGGCATTGCGAACTTTTCAGTGTACCCATTAATTCCAGTTTATGCTTGTTAATTACGAAGAAATTCAGTTTTTTTTTTTTTTCGGCGACCCTGTGCTCCGTATACTTTAGCTCACGGGTGTACATTCGGGTCCGTGTTTTTTCAACGTATCTTTACTGTCACTGATTGGTCCCGCTTAGAATTATAAACTTGGGCAGTGGTTGTCCCTAAACGCGAAAAACCAGAAGCATAGCTGGCTGAGGCCTTAAATGGGGTGAGCGAAAATTCGTTTGCTGTCTGAAGGTATATGGGAGCCTCTACAGCCGGTCCACATATGGTTTGAAAATGTTTCTGTATAGATTTTCCTCGCGAAACTCCTCCACATCAGAGTAGAAAAGTATCGGCGACTGCTGCAATGCCGTGAGACTGCCCACTTCGCCCCCAGTCGCAGGGATTTACGTTAAAAAACGGACCCTGCCTGCGTAATGGCCAGTTTGTGTGCGTTTTAGTAAACTTGTTTGTCTTGTGGCGGCGTTGCGGTGGCGGCGAAAACGTTGACGCGAGCAGCCCGCTAACTTAGATCAGCTTCCGAAATTACACCTGTCATATCGTTCAAAGCCACGTCTCCAAATGTTTCGCGATTAGTTTTTCCCGCAAGCTGGCTCTGCCCCAATTCGCTGCAGTTGCGACCGTTGCCGTCAATTCCCACTGTTTCCTCACCTGCCCATATCTTGCCAGTGCTTCGCTCTAGAGGCCACTATATATATATATATATATATATATATATATATTGTAATGAAGAAGAGGCGCCCCTGGGTATGTGCCGACTGAAGAGGCAGACGAAGGACCGTGCCGTGATCGCGAGAGAACCCAGTGCTACAAACAGCCCTTGCAGTGCCTACCTGTACCTAGCATTCTTACAACGTTATCGACGACAATAAACCTCGTCGCAATATATATATATATATATAGCGGAATGATCCGTGACTAGCCACTTCCAGCCTCTGCGGCGGCTTCGTCTTGGCCTGTTTTTTTTTTTTTTTTTTTTTTCGCATTCTGGCATACAGTCGTTCGCTGACATTTCAAAAGTGGCATTTTCCCCCGTTTTTTTCCTCATCGAAACGGCGTGGGCGATATTCTTCTCTCACATCGACGTTGACGGAGAACTACCCTTTGGCTCTGACGCCGGTCGACCGATCGTCACAGCAGCTTCGCCTGTCGTAATGGCGATTGAATGCTCATATCGTTTGTTCGAACATATGCACGTCTTTGACGTTTCGCCACAGATGTCAAGGACTTGTAATGCCAATTAAGGCGCGCTCGATCGCTGATGGTGCGGCGAGTCAAACGCACCCACAGGCCTTCCAGAATTCGTTAAACAATTGAAACGCTAAAGCACGTGGCTATGTCGTGTGCTCGAATGCCTTAACACTGGTTGCTCTGCTCCCATCGAAAAAAAAAAAGAGAGAGAAAGAAGTTTTGTGGTTAATATAATCTGTGATGACGTGACCCGTCCTCGTAGCTACTAGGTAGTGGCCACGTGTTATATTGAGCACTGTGAATGTGCTGCGCCAGTCGCCGCCTTTAGTCTTTTGCAAAAGGTAAAAATAACTCTCGGAAGGTCGCATTCATGCGTTGTTTGAATACGACAGCAATAAGTTGCTGAACAAACCTATCTTCTTCTGCTTCTTTTCTTTCTTGTTTTCTTTTTTCTTTTTTTTTTTTTTTGTCTTTAAGGAAGCTCCGATTACTCATGCGATACCTCGCACACGTCAATGCAGTTATTATTGGTGGAAACCATTGAACTGAACTTTTGATGTGCGGGCGAGAGGGAGAGAGACACCGTCCCTCGCCGCGACGTTTATAGTAAGCGACGAATTCCTGTTCTGGAACGCCTTAACGTGCACGCATTCAGGCGCACAAGTTTGATTGCAGTAATATATATTTATTTATTAGTTATATGTATTTGTCATTAGTGATTTATTGTCACTTAGTTAGCTAAACGAAATGAAAAATTGTGGCAACAGATATGTCGCCGGTCCTCTCTGCAGCGATAATTTGTCTAAAGAATGAAATAACGATTACAAAATTTGAATTGAGCCCAGTACCACCGTAATGCGGCTCGGTAGGATATACTGAAAACAGCGCGAATGATAGTACTATTAAAAAGTAAGAGCAACAAATGATGAAGCGCTTTGTCGTTTGTATTTACCTTATTGTCCCTTCCTTAGCGCTGTTTAGGCTTCACTATAGGATACGCGTCCTAATCATTTGCCTAATCGAGAAGACCAGAACAAAACATGTGGAGATAGAACGCTCCGAAAAGTTTCTTTAGGGTCCACAACAGTCGAGATCATCCATAGGGAAACAGACTCGCAGGATACGCGGTGAAATCATTTGCTTGTAGAAAAACAAAGGAAAAAAAAAACAGAAGAGAAACCTAAATGGGTCGCAGTTCCCGCAACTTTACTTTTTTTATTTTATTTTATATAGTGCACAAGAAATTAGAAACAACAGGAAAACCAGAGCCGGAGTCGCACGACAAATATCTAAGTTGCGCTCAAAAGGTACCGGAAACATTAAATATTTGTTCGACTTCAAAAAAGAGACGCGCAGCGAACTTTGGCGACGAATGCGCGCCCATGCAGCGGCAAGCCCAGGCGACGGAGGAACGCAACAGCACCGATCACAGCGTGTGTATTGACCCTTTTCGCGGAGCAGTTTGTTTTAGAGAAACGAGATGGCGCTCACGGCTGCGCGCCATACCTCTCCTCAGCGACCGCGCACGAATACGAAACCATTACCGCTTCTACCTTGCTTCTGTGCGATCAGCTGTCGGAAATGCAACTGAGTTTTCGCTAACACATTGCTGTGCTCCAATCATGCTAGATTGAATCATGTGGATTGAAGACGTGTGCAGTAGTTGGCTGCAAAAATAATGACTGGCATGTTAAGGAATGGAATGAACCTGTGTGGCCAAGTTCGCGGACCGCTGCTCCAACTGTCCGAACGTGTTACTCGGCACTTCGAGATGTACGGCTTTCTTCGAGGATACAGAAATTTGCTCATCCGCCAGCCTCGTATCGCTAACCTTCAAAGAAAGGGCTTGATCCCCAGAACGTCGGCAAGAGTGAGTACCACTCGTTAAACAATGACAAAGGGAGTAGCGCCGCTTCCTGTCATAGTAAGTTTCACGCACGTTATCTATACACATGTGTCCCCAATGGCAGGAAAACTTACGCCGACTCTATCGCCGACGTATCAAGATTAAGTGAATGGGCGCACACTTGAATATATGCGTACTGTATACGCACAACAAATGACGGACTACACCGATGGCGCACGAATGGTCGAAGCTGAATGTTTCGTGACGGTCCACAAGAGTGAGCGAGTTACTAGCTGTAATGTATATTTGCTACAAGGTATTACAATGTACAAAACAGCTACGTCTTAAGCCTTGTGCGCAACAAGAACAAATCTATCAGAACTATCAGCGATAAGGCAGAAAATAATCAGATAGTGGCCGCACCGAGGAACTTCACTGAGTCAGAAACTGACAAGCCACTGCTTGAAAATATTTGCCGAATAAAGAACAAAGAGCAAAACACACTAATCCTGATTGAATTCATGAGCGGAATGTTTAGATAGCTGGGAATACATATTTAGCCCCGCTTTTAGCACCGCTTTTAGGAACGACGCTGCTTGCGCCGTTTGGACATAGCTTAATCAGCTCCGAAAGCGCTTGTGCATGTTCTCTGAAGCTGTGATCAAAGCTTCGTGTCGTCCACCTAGTCACCGTCTACGATATCTCCGAAAACAGAGGTTTTCTAAGCCGCACCGGCGTCACACACTTCCATTGTATACAAGGCGGCAACGGAGGCAGTTGAGGCAAGCAATGGACGCGTCACCACGTGATCAAACATGGCAGCGCCCACTGGATCGCCGCGAAAAGGGTCAATAAACGAGAAAACGATCGCCAGACGGCGCTACTGCGCCTGCTGACAGCGCCCCCCATGTGGAAACGTCAAGCAGCGCGGTCGCGCCGTGGCGCAGTCTCCGCTTTGTTTACATTGTTTCGTCCGCGCTTTCCTTCGCTGCTCGTGCTCACGGCGCTCCGTTTTCGACGGCGGCAGATCGACTGCTTTCGGAACAGCGCCGGAAAGATTGCAATGCGGTTTCAAGAAGGTTGCCGACAGCTGTTTTGGTGGCGGCAACCTTAAGAAAGGGGAGTGTCTGCTTCCACACGTATGGTGTTGAACCAATTGTCGACGGTGATGTGACAGTGAAAGCCAAGCGCGTATCGCAGGTGTCCGACAAGATCGTATACGACGTCGAGTTAGAGGTACACACCGAGTTGAGTAATTTAGTCACTTTTATTTCTCTGTGATGCAGTCACAAAGCGGTCATGCATGCTTGCGGAGATGAGTAGAGACGACGACGATTGCCGTTGATTTCGTTGGTAGCTGGGCGCGCATGCACGCCTGCTCTCATTTTGGATCCCAGGGAGTGTCATCAGCACTTTGAGCTCGGAAATAACACATGCATTAGGCACCAATAAGCATAGCACTATACGAACGAGAATTACCTTGGGACCAGCAGCACGAGCGCAAGCATTAGCAATACATGCCTCGTCAAAGGAAATCTATAGTTTCTCGTCGGGCGAATGCCCCCGCCGCAGCTAAAGTAAGCTCGCACCGATGGCCGGCTACTACATGAAACGAAGATTCTTGGCAGGAAGAGTGAAGCAGGAAGAACGTGCAAGGTGCGCATGGCAGTTACCTTAAAGAATGCTTGGATATTGTGAACCTAGAAACATAACGCGCACGACTCGAGCAGCTGCTCTCCGATTTGCCGCTTACAGACGCACGCGACGACCGCGGCTAGCATTAAATACGGATTGCTACCACACAAAAGACACGTAGCGCGCGGCCCCTTCCGTTACCCGCACAACTAGTAATTTAAGTTGCAACGTTTGGAAAAGGGAAATAATTCTTGAGCTCGTCCTTGCCGATCGCGAGTGAACGCACAGTACAATCAATTAAATTCGGGAGTTTTACGTGCCAAAACCACGAAATTACTATGAGGCACGCTGGAATGGGCGGTCTCAAGAACAATTTTGACTACCGGTGGTTCTTTAACGCACACAAAAATTAAAGTACACAGTAAAAAGGGTGTTCTTGCATTCCGCCCCCATCGAAATGTGGCCGCCGTGGCCGGGAATCGAACTCGCGTCGTCGAGCTTAGCGGCGCAACATGTATGCATTTGCCGCTAATCTAACACGGCGGATGCCACTGTACGATTCAACTACGCGACACGACTAAACAAACGGCGGTGTGCTAAATACAGGCATATTACTATAGCGTTTTTATCGAGCGGCCGTGATATTGCACGCGAATGCGAAAGTTTGTGACTTCCTTGACTCGGCGCACTGCAGTTATCCATGCTTGTCGTCTGTCCTTCTCGTACCACCTCCCCGGAAATCTGTAGAACTTCACGGGCGGCTTTCGACCTTTCGTGTTTTCGAATCATCAATTTCGTGCCACATTTCCTGGTTGATGAGGTCGCGCTCGTCATTGAGAAAACAACGCGCACGAGCGCTCGCGCCGTACAGAACACGGGCGCGCGGTGGCACAGCGACAACCTTCCACACTTCCATCCGTCCGCTAGGGGAGCATTCGGCGCTGGTGCCGCGCGGGCAAATTCCGGCCACCGACAACGGGCGAAAGAGCCACAGGAAGCTCATTGGCTTTAGAAGAGAGACGGACAAAAGCTACAGTACTGCACAGCGACAATATGAGTAGGGGCGCTATAACGTAAAATGATTCCAAACTGTTTTGATTCCAAACTCCTGACGTCAAATTTACGTAACCATCGACGCTAAGCATCGGGCGGTGACCCGCAGCGTTGTCTGAACAACCCAATCAATCTCTCTCCTCGTTTATAGGAGGTCACCTTTGTTCGCTTTCAAAACCAATAACATTGTCTACACTCAGCGGTTTATCTGATCTAATTGGCTGGCAAGAGGCGAGGAGCACGCTCTAGTGGAGAGGGTTTCGATGGGGCCGAGCCAGCACAGTGAAAATAGATAACCGCATCAAGAGGGTGGTGCCGGCTTCTCCTATTGGTCCGCTTGCCTTGCTTATCTTGCGGTGGCTGGTCGAAAATCGCGGCGGCGTGCAACGGAAGGATAAGAATGCCGCTAAAACGGATCCTCAGCAAGGAACAGTTGGCAGAGAGATGTCGTATGCATGCCGGAAGGGCTCGATAACGCTTCACTGCCACGCAAAAAGGTTTACCATGCGCAAATAAATACATGCTCACCGGCAGGTGCGAGTAGCGAGGGCCTGAGCGAACGGCGGTCAGCCTTCTTCTATTCCTTTCGGAACGGGGCAGTCTGTGGCTATTCAGAAAATTTTTCAGTTTTGTTCGGCATATTAATGCATTTTTTTCGCGTACACGTCACTTTGACGTGGTTAGTTTTCGCGGTTTTGTGAGGTCGCGTGATAGACAGGCGATGTGGGCGTAGCTAGAAAAAATTGGACCAATAGCTGAGGGCTAATGGTTAAAAGGCGTCGAATCAGGAGTAATTATTTTTCTTTTGTGCGGTTTAATCATGCATAATCAGTGTGTACACGTTATATCAGATGGCGAGCTATCGCGGTTTGCGTGACGTCGTGTGACAGACAGGCGAAGTTGGGAGTGGCCCGAAAATGTTTTGACCAATCGTGGAGGCTGACTGCAGAAATTGGAATCAAAACAGTTTGGAATCATTTGCGTTATAGCGCCCTAGCTTTATGAAACCATCTCGAGTGAGCATTGCCATGACTCGTTGCCTGTGTGAAACAAACATGCCTCCACGCCGGCTGTGCGAGGAATCGCGCGGTAGTGTTTATGGCGTAGCATGGCGACGTCACGAACAGCCCGCGCGTCAGTTCTCTCGCCGCAATCGACTTGTAGAAGGGGAGGTCGCGCTGTGATCGTGATGGATGTTGTTATGAATGAGCGATCGCTTCTTGGCGCCGCCTAAAGGTTGTGGAGGCGCTAGTGGCAGATCGTGTCAGCCGATGCCAGTGAATGGGTCACGGTTTCGATGGAGAGGCGCCGACAATAGGCAGCCGTGCGCTGCGCTGTGCCGATTACTTCATGCGCGCGAGTGCCACTCTCGGTGCACGCACGCGCTGCTACTTTGCTATGGGGCTTGGCGAATTGGAAAGCTCGTTCTCTTTTGGAAGCATTTGCCGTTCGTTGAATCATCGACGTAAAGGTACGTTCAGACTGCGTACGTTATGTGCAGATATTTCGCAAGAAACGCAAACGCAAAAAAAGTGCAACTAAGTTGTTCAGACTACAAAGGTATGAAGCGTTAAGAGCGCAACAGTCGTCACACATGCGAGCGTATTTGCTGGAAGGCCCGCTACGTTTACGTTTCATACAGATACGACAGTTACGATGTGACCAACAAGCGTCGCAGTTTCGGTTTTAAATTTCCGCTGACGCGACTTCCAGCATCCCCAGCTACAGCAACGGCCATGACTGCGCATGCATTCGTGCGTAGTAGGAGACACTGGTATAGTAGCGGTGGTGTGTATGTGCGGTGGTGTTCTACTGATACGCAACTGGCCGGCTCACGTTTTGACTGGCCGGTCTTAAGAAGCGTAACGTATGCAACTGATAATGTGAACGACCAGCTTTGTTAACGATCTTAACGCTAGTAACGCATGATATGGGCTTTACGACAGATGCGCGCTTTGCTAACGTTACGACCGCAGTCTGAACATACCTCAAGTGTGCCTGGTTCCTCTACGTTTACGTGTAGTCTTGCGAGCAATGAAATGCTCATTTGATCATTTGCTTGGTCCTTAGTCAGATATGGCTAAGTGGGTGGTTCATTAAGTGAGTGAGTGAGTGAGTGAGTGAGTGAGTGAGTGAGTGAGTGAGTGAGTGAGTGAGTGAGTGAGTGAGTGAGTGAGTGAGTGAGTGAGTGAGTGAGTGAGTGAGTGAGTGAGTGAGTGAGTGAGTGAGTGAGTGAGTGAGTGAGTGAGTGAGTGAGTGAGTGAGTGAGTGAGTGAGTGAGTGAGTGAGTGAGTGAGTGAGTGAGTGAGTGAGGGATATGCGAGTGGTTGAATTACTGAGCTTAGGCTCTAGTAACCGAGGACGATTGCGCACTTTCGTTACGATGACGTCTCCGTGAGCACGAGTCAACTGTAGTGCTGCGCGCCGGTAGTGACGCGCGACAGGCGAAATTCGATCTTTAAGAGCGTATGCAGCACGTCGGAAATGTAGTAGTAGTCGGAACCTTACTGAGTGGGCATGAAAACACCGCGCTCGTGCTTGTCATTAACAAAGACAAAGGTATTTGCTTCACTTTCTGTTTTCTTTTTCGCCAGAGAGACCTGCTATTTGTAGTTTGAAAATGGTTTCACGCGTACGAAACAAGGTAAATATAGTTCGATGGCCTAACGTTGCTAGCAAAGGGTTTGTTTTATATTATACCAGCACGATGTTCGTTGCTAGTGGCTAGCCGCAATCATGCGGCTACTGTAAAAATAATTAATTATCCTCGACTGTTATCGGTCTTATCGTGCGCACATGTCCCCTCGCCGCTACCCTTTTGGGAAAATGTGCATTCCCTGTAATGGTTTCTTAAGGTGCACTCAGTCCCAACAAAGCTACTTGTACCGTTCTACGAAAGCAGCTGTTCGTGCGCAGTTTTCGTTGGATGTGAACGTAGCGCTGATGTCTTCATTTCTTCATTGCAGCCTTGGAACACACCCAGTGTGAACTACTGAAAGCTAGGGGCAAATCGGACACCAATGGAAGGTGAGTCATGATCGTCTCTGATGTTTGCTTTCCTCAAAAATTATTAGTGATTGATCGCTTATTTTTTATAATTCCGTTGGACGATTCTTTTAGAAGTAGCTGAGCTATATCTTCAGATTTTTTTTATTCTTGAAAAGAAAAAACATACATTAAAGAAAATGTTGGTATTGTTACTGGAGGGATCGCTTTTATTTCGAAATAGCAAGAAGGGGAGATGCTTAGCACTCGAGCATGCGTGAAACCATTAGTGGGCGGACTCACTGTGGACCCCTTAATTACTGAAACCGTTCCTGATGAAGGCGATCCTAATTAGAGATCTCGCAGACATAATTAGCGCAAAAGCGGGCTTCAGAAGTGTGTTGAATCGCATTCTATTTGTTCATGTGCGAAATGCTCACATGCGTCCTATATACAGCCACTTATAGAGCGTTCAAAGATCGTGCAGCTTGAAACGGATCTTGTGGCGTCAAACGCGGCTGTGTGTGTGTGTGTGTGTGTGTGTGTGTCGTCATGGCGGACAAGACATGTGAACTGCATTTTAATTAATTAATTAATTAATTAATTAACTTATTTTTATTTAAATTTTGAACGATTGGCGCAAGTGTTCTTACGCTTGGAAAGTGCAGAGAGCCTGTAAAAGGAAGCCGCAACACATGCTAAAATAAACTAGGGATATTGTACGCGATGAGGGCGTAGAGTGCGGGACGCCATGCTCCAGATTTAATCCTTTCCTACGCGACCAGCTGCCTTTCGATGTCCCTCTGCAATGCCAGAAGGCCTGGCCGTGTTTAAAGCGGTGTGCAGCCTAATTTCTTTTTACCTTGCCTATTTTACTTTCATCGGTGTTCGCGCTGGGGCGATAGCGACGAGCAGATAGCTTTGCAGCGGTATTGAAACGACCCAGCTCGCATGAAAACGAGTTGCCGGTGACATGAAAATAGGTCATCCTAATTTTTTCTTTTCTTAGCTTCCTCTGCAATGTTGCCGAGGTCGTATGGCAGACGAACGGGTAAACAAAGCGACAACATATCGAGGACTGCTAGCAAATGTGGCCTATACACAAAATCAGGCACTCCGAACGCCAAATGCCGTCTGTACGCTAAATATAATTTCATTCTTAGAGACTAGCACGAATGTCACATGAAACATCGAGGACGGACACAACTCATTAAACAACTGGTGCTGTTGAAGTGCGTACAGCATTGGCCGTGCCGCAGTGTATCACAATGAGTGGTGTGATTTCTAAAGTACGATCGGGATTCTAAAGTAAGTCGAGATTCCAAGTGTTTCCCGCTTGAGAAAGCAATTTTCTCATTAGAACGCTCTATTGCGCCGTGCTCACTTGGGAATTGGTTTTGTTACGGATTTCACTGTCTGAAAGGCCTCTTTCGTCTGCTTCTGTAGGTTTTAGCCAACGCCATCACGTCAGAAAACAATGCGTTGCAGTTACGTCGTCGGCGATGAGAAGCTAAATGACCCCGATCTGGTCGTCTTCGGCGGTGCGGCATATTCTGTGGTTCTATATCGTCAGGCACCTTGCAGTTCGTTCATTGGAAAGCATGTTGCACGTTAGTAAATATTGTGGGCAACATCTTACTTGTAATCGGTGAAGTGATTCTGGGGTGTCTTCGTGCGTCTGTCGCTTTGTGCAACTCGCCAAGGCTACTGTAGTAACTAAATCGTGTTCTGTAGAATCGTGAGAAGTGTCCGATACATATTCAAATAGTCATGCAAATTGAACGATGGATATTGAGCGTGCAGTTTCCGGATACGTTTAGTACATTATTAAATAAGCTAGCAACGCCAGTACCGGATTTGGTGGTTTCCTCTGCTTGCTGGTACGTTTGTATGGAGCGTATTTCTTTCGTGCTGAGCTAAATTTCAGTACAGGGACAAAAGTGGGAATTAGGAGAGGGTTTTCAAACATCATTCGGTGTACACTGTCGCCTTTGGCAAGCGACGAGCGCAATTTGCGAGCGATCTAGTTGGGTGCAGGATTTAGCAATCTCTAGTATGGAGGGGAAAATGGAAGAGGTGCGCCGGAAAAAAAAATCGGCGAAGTTAAGGGCATTATACGTTTGACCGAGGTGTCACATAAAAAGCGCGGCATTATCGGAATACAGCCGTGCATGGCGCGCGTGATTGGCAATGAAGGAATTTTGAATGATATGGGGGCCGGCAATAATGTAAGGCGTGTTTCCGTCGCGCTATGACAGGGACGTTGCCGCGGGCTTCTTTCTTCCTTTTCGCGTCCACTTTTCATTAATTTGGCGAGGTTGTTTCTTTAGTGCTTCGCTCTATGATGCCGCAAGTACAAAATATGGGGGGACAGTACACTTAAAATTGTGACGCGGTTATAGCCACCCGAACAACTATATAGACATATTTAAAGGATCAAACAAAGATAGACGGATTTAGTGAATTGAGGGATTCAATTCACTCCATAGTTACTCCGAAAGCATTAATTGCTGTCCCAGCGAGAGGATATCTGCGAAAGAGGAAACAAATGAAATGTCTGCAAAAAATAGAAAACAAGGAGATGTCCTTATCACACAAATTGAACATGGTCTACATTTAATATACATTACCCACCGGGGAATAAAAGGGAACGGAATGCGGTTCCAAATCCCAAGTGCGTTATAGAGTGATATTGCGGAATTTAATTAAAAGGCGCGTCATTATATTGGGCCACCACATCTGTGCAACATTGGCGTACGATGACGTTACCCCCTCCTATGCCCCGCTATAGCTAACGCCTCAGTGAAGCAATATCTCTGCCTTTCATTCCGTGTGCAATAGTATATGTCTTGAACATCTTGTGGAGCCGCCAGCAGACTTAGCGGCAGACTCTAAACGCAAAGTTGGAACGCGTCAGCTATAATTGTAATTTGTGAGGTTTTACGTGCCGAAGCCAGTTTGGCTATGAGCCAAGCCGCAGTGGAGGGCTCCACAGCGGTGGATATCCGCCTGAAAACGGCCACGGAAATGCAAAATAAACTCCAAAATAGTTTCGGCACCTTGCAGACTTCCGGATAGCCTATACTATATTTGATCGACGTAAACACGCTTCAGCTTCTCTCTCTCTCTCTCATTCTCTTCCCATTGTGCACTGCAGACAATTCGAGCTTTACTTTAACGGCAACGTGCAACTACCAGCTTTATTTGTCTTCTTTCCATAACTGTTAGCGTTTAGTTTTCGAAACCTCGTGCGTTTTGAACGAGGCTGTTAGCATATAGTTTCTAGCTTGTTGGTGTTAATCGTGTGGGCGGTGACAGCGCAGGCGGGGTTCTTAACTATACGCGGGTGCGACAAGTGGACGCCACGCCGCACGCCAAGGCAACTGCTGCTGCGCAGGAGGAACAGCACCCCAGCCAGCTACCGGGCGTCTCACAACGCTTTCGTGATGGGGAGAGTCGCCAGTGGGGAATCTCTGGCGTTAGTGAGCGCCCAGTTAGCTTGACGCTTACTGTCCGTTCCGCTCAGGCCAGTGCATACACGCAGCAGCTCGGGAACGCTATAATGTGTACGCACAACTTGTATGCCACCAATGGGATAAGGCATTAATTACGCTGCCCGGGATCAACCACCGAGCCGATTGAGGGGAGCTAGCTTGGCGGTGCGTCCACTTCGCTTCGTCATTTGTGCAGCGAAACGCACCGCGTATATCTGGAAATCTAACTCTCCACGCGCGGGCCGCCCATGCGCCGTCGATAGCGAGACGGCACGGCGGCGGCGGCGGTGGCGGTGCCAACGGCATGCATGCGTCTCGAGCGTCCGTATAATTGCTATCGCAATAAACGATATCTGTGAACCGAAACAAACGGAGGAGAGGCGCACGGAGCGAAATGTTGATTCTTGGTTGCCTAAATGTGCCCGCCGATCACACGTCCTTGCGTCGCGCTGTCAATGATGTCACTGCCACCAGAATCGGCGCGGAAGATTGGGAGAGTCGTGCCGTAACGCCAGTCGCCAGCTGCCATGCGCGAGGGCGAGCAGCAGACACTGAAACGGGGAAACTGAAAACCGGAAAAGGAAACAAAAAAGAAGAATACACACGCGCACAAAAATAAAAGAGAAAGCTGGCATATATAAAAACAGATACGATCCATATTTCCACCCATATAATAGGCGAATGGAGAGAAACGTGGCGAGGCGGAAGCCAGCGAAGAGAGAGCATTAAAGGCGAAGCTCTGGCAGACAGCTATGTCGGGGGCGCAGGGAAGGGGTCTCAATAGAGTGAAAAGAGAAGTGAGGCAAGAAGGAACAAAAGTAGATAAATGGATCGAATAGGCAGCGCCGCGCTATTATCTATCGCAGTTGTCGCGTCTATCCGTCCATCCATCTCTCCCTCTCGAACGTGGGCTTCGAGGAGGAGGAAGAGAAAAAGAGTTGCACGTTGGCGCAGCCGCTGCGTGCTCGTGCTTCGCTCTGACGCTTGCGTGTGCGCGCGTTTTGTTCGATGGTTTTCTTTGTGCTTTTTCGTGGCAACAAATCGCGTTGCGACCGCGATGTACCTATACCTGTGTGCCTGCGTCCCACGAGCACATGATCGTGGAGGAGGGCTCCCTCTCCTCTCAGCTGCTGGCGGAGGAGAAGAAGGCCTGTATACTGACACGCGCGCCAAGGCTTCGATAGGCTCCGAACGGCGTCGACGCAGCTCCGTGTTCGGTTCGAGGCCCCATCTCGCCGCGCACATGTCGGCTCACCGGCACTGAGTCGTCACCTCGGCTGTCTCAGCCGAACCGCCAGCACCGGGCGGGCGATGGTTGTGCAAGAGGGCGAAGGGAGCAAGCCGCCGTCACCGCTTCAACCGGCACCAAACGGGTGGGTGACAGAAGGGGTGAGGGCGATGTAGGACGGGGCTTATTTTATGCTTGAGGCAAGTGCTTCGTGCTTATTTTGCCTAACGCACTTTCCAGTATTACATATCCGTTATCAGTTTGTAATGCGCGCGCAACATTGCCGGATGAACATTTTTCTTACCCGAGAGGTCTAATAGTGGAAGAAATGAACAGGGGTCGGCGGAAGGGGACACTCGCCGACGCTTCCGGTGCATTGCGGTTGTGATGCTAGGTCATTGCTCTTGGCTACGCCGGTTGGACCGACGACTGCGAAAGTTCCACGAATCGTTGCCGATAGGAGGACGCATGTAGTGGTTCCGCAACCAAACGTTCTTGTACGTCATGAACGCATGGAAGTCGTGCGAGATTATCGGCATCCCAGTCCACCTACTCCTTGTTGCCTTTTTCGCCAAGACGGAGTTCGTGTCATTTTGCGCTACTTATAGATTATCGTGACATTCTGGGAGAGCAAGTTGAAGTTGCCGGTCGTGAGGTCGCGCGTTCAGTTCTTACGTAAGATAGACGCTTCTTTTAACCAGAGTGAACAGAGTATGTTGCTGGGTTTTAATGAGATATCAGAATAGAGACGTTAACTGTACTTTGTAAGCTCACGGCTTCATCGACCGCGCTTACTCGCTGTGGTATTTGTTTCCATAGAGTAGATGGACCATTCCTGTACCATGTCGTTTGAGACGTTGACAGAGGGGCACACGTCTTATCGTCCATAGCCATATAGGGCTTTCTGGTCAGTTGTACAACAAACAAACGATAGGCGCTCGCTTCAGCCCTGGATAAGCTGGACAGCCATTCTTTTTCTAAATGCAGATGTCTAGTTTCCTCTCCTTGACAGAGGTCTTCGCAGCAAACTCTAATATGACTGCTCCATTTATCAAAAGCGTAAAGCTCAAGTGAAAGACTGAGCGTAACCGCATCATGGCGTGACTATCGTCATCCCTCGCGTACTGTAGCAAACAAGATTACTCTTCAGATGTGCCCCTCTACCTTTTCATTTGGTATTTCTGTCTTTCTCTCTCTGTGTGTGTGTGTGTGTGTGTGTGTGTGTGTGTGAATGAATGAATGAATGAATGAATGAATGAATGAATGATCATTTTATATCAGCAATGGCTGTACCGCAATGGATGTACCGCAACGTAGGGCTTTCGCGGTTCTGTTCAGCGCTCCTCGTAGGTTCACGCCAGTGGCTTGTCAGCTCACACTGAAAGGGCGGATATATAGTTTGCTGTTCTGAGCTTATATGCGCGTGCAAACTCGAAAATTTCCAATTAACTGCAGGCGCGCGAACTGCAGTTCGTTACTCCGTTGGACGCCTCAGACAGGCAGTTGCTTTGTCTTAGGATCTGCAGGATACATAGTAACTCTCAGCAACAAACTATTATTGTTATTTAAAGAAGAAAAAAAAAACAGGTAATGTCATGAGGAGGACTGTACTTCTAAATCATAAATCGCTGTATACGCTTCGTAGCGGTCTTATCGGCCTCCTTTCTTTAATTTGTCGTGCCTGACGTGAGCTGTACGAAACATTCCATCCCAATGGTGGAAACATTTCTGGAAAAGCGGATGGGCCTGATTGTCGGCCTATAGTAACAGGCGATTCGAAATAGAGGCATTTTAAAAGTAAAATGGAACGCTTACCGATGCATCAAGCGTGACCCTCCTCGCCGCGTCGTATCTACAGATGCGCCGGATAATTTATTTTCCGATATCCTGTTTCGAGTGCGACGTGACAGCGCCGTGTGCCGCACGGGAGGGCGACCTGACGGCCGCCATGATCGAACTGTTTGTACCGGCGTCCTTGAGACCCGCTTCACGTCAGGCTTGGTTAATTCCTCGCCGCGACCTAATATTGTCGCCGTTGTTTTGACGTTTGCGTCGCCATCAAAGTGCCTGGGAATGCAACGACGAATGCAAGAACGCGCACTGCTGCTCGCGCTCCGATATGCGCGGCGGTCCCTCAGTGTCAGGCGAGTGCAACCGCGTGATTGAAGCCCGCCGAGAATCTGCCATATTTATCAGCTTTGAATAATAGCCGGTACGAGCGTTCGTCTTCGTTGTTTCTAGGCCGTACTGACACATAACTGAGCGTGACTTACTTTTACAGCGTTTGTTGGGAACGAAAAGAAAAAAATGAAAGCGTTCGCTTTTCGTGCGCGAGCTCAATCCACTGCTGATGCCCGCTTCCCGTGTATTTCGACGTTCATTTTCCCTCTGGCAAATCTGATCTCTCTCTCTCTCTCTCTCTCTCTCTCTCTCTCTCTCTCTCTCTCTCTCTATTTGTTCGAATACTAACATTAGATGCAGTGGTTCCTTTGGGGTACACGGTACCGCGCTTTTTCTTTAAGTGGTCCTGCTTGCTGGTACTGGCAGTAGACCAATTTCGACATGGCAGCTGCTTCGAGTTTGTCAAAGCTGGGCATGCGCAGAAGCTTAGGAGGCGCTTTTGCTCGTGCGCAGTGGTTCTAAGCCCCAAGCGGAATTGAATTAATGATTTGATATAGCGTCAATAACGCCTCAGTATACCTGTTGCGGAGGTATAGGAAGAAGAACGGTGCTATGACGTTACGATATTGGGCGTGAAGTCACTGGTTCGATTCCCAGCACCAGTGGCCGCATTCTTAAGAGAGAGCAGGAGTAGAATGCAATGAGTGCTCTTGTGCTAAAATTTGGTGCACATCAAAGAAATTCACGTTGTTAAATTTAATCCGTAGCCGCCCACTATTTGGCGTCAGTCATAGCCGAGCTGTGTACACCTAGCTGTGGTCTGGGACGTAAAACGCTATAAATTATTTCTACAATTCCTGAGCCGGTTCCGTCAGTGTATTCTAACGTCTTTTGTTTCTTTCTCGTCTCTCGCAGCCGGTCCGATGAAATGGAAATGCTCATGACCGACTTGGAACGTGCAAATCAGGTAAGGACGCCGTCCCCTGCCTGTCCTCAGCGCGCTGTAGTTGATGCATGCTTGTCGCAAATGCGTTGCAAGCAGCGGAGTTATGAGAAGCGCGTAGCACGAAGCACTCAATGCGAAATTTTTTGTGCCTCCTATTGCTGCGCCTTTGCGGCTACGATACTGCGCTGCGTCTGCCGAGCGCACCGGTGCCATCTGTTGTATGCACCGCAAAGCAATGTTCCTGGCGATTATTGTAAGAGTCCACCTAGTGGACATGTCCATTTCGTCTGCTGTTGAAGTTCTGATTGGCTGAGCTCGGGTGCGCTTCAACAGGAGCCAGGCACCACAGCCAATCAGCACTTCAGCAGCAGACGAAATGGAGGTGTCCACTAGGCGGACTCCTACAGAATACCTCCCCTGGGCTTCGATATCTTAACCCCACAAAGCTCAAACACCATTCCACATCGAAGAAAATTAGAAACATTTGTTCACGTTATTTCTGTGAATAGAGAATAAACTCCTACCAAAACACGTTAATTGAGTAAATCAATCTGTAATCAATTAGTAATTGATTACAGATTACTGAGCTAGGACTTGCTCTGGCGTATCAAGAACGCTACTATGGACTTTGGGTTCAGCTTCTCGGGCTTAAATTAGAATTTTGAGGTATCCAACTCAGCGTAGCAAAAATGGCAAGTTGGACTTTGCGGGGTTGAACGCTGCACTGCGCCCGCCTCGCAATGCTCTCGGGTCGGCCTTTGACAATTGTTTCGTGGAGCTCGACATTGTAGCAGATGACAAATTCTTTCGCATCGTTCTGTCGAACGCGCTATCTTGAGTGGCACATCTTCCTGTCTTTTAGCTCGTGCGAGCCGCCACCTACGTACTACATGTATATTTACCATTTTGATTTGTCGGCGGACACTGCAAAGTTGACAACGGTTAAAGCAAGTTACGAAAGATTTTTTTCCGTCCCTGCGTTATCGCACCAAGTAAGGGCGTTCGTGCAAAACGCAACGCCTTTTTTATATACTATATTATTTTGCTGCTTGGAGAGTAACCCGCCGCGGTAGCTTAGTGGATGTGGCGTTGCGCTAGCTGCTAGACTCGAGGTCGCGGGTTCGATTCCGGCCTTGGCGGCCACGTTTCGATGTGGGCGAAATGCAAACACGCTTGTGTACTTAGGTTTAGGTACACGTTAAAGAGTCCCAAGTGGCCAAAATAATCATGCGGCGTGCCTATAATCTACGACGTGCCTTATTATCAAATAGTAGATTTAGCGCGTAAAATTGCATATTGCATATGTATATAATAGCTCTGAGCTCATGCGGTCGGAACTACAGCTAAATAATCCTGCATACTGACGGGTCACATGCTAGCCAATCTGTTAATACAAATGGTCTCTAGGGCACGCATTGTCATTGACAGAAAGACAATGACACTTGCTCTTTCTTAGTTCAGGTGATGAAACGGTATTGGAAGTGGTTGGGAGAAGGCGTTGAAGTCGGCTTGCTCAACTCGGCATCCAAGTTTTCCACATTGTTATGATCGCCTTCATCGTTAAACGACTCGTCTTGATGCGCCTCTTGGAAACTTACTTAACTCTGCTTTTTACTGCTGAATCTATGTACCGGACGGAAGGTTTTCGCAGCACCTTGGAACATCTTGGTAGCGATTAGCAGCGAACAAGCGGTAATGTCTTCACGTGTCAAGATAAGTCATTGAATTTCATCCTCCAGAAAGGAGATAGTCGTGTGAAATTTGTTCGTCGCGTCGAGTTCAAATGTACTCAAACTTTGGCCATCTAAACTGTCAAATCCCTATCTAAACTACGGAGAGCGGTGAAGTGAGATCGAGGAAGACGACGCAGACAGGACGCTTTAGTGATCTGTCCAGCCGGATTGCAGGACCTCCTTGTGATCGCCATGTTCTACCGTTAAGCCAATAAACGCGGCCGGCCAATGCAGTCACAAAAAAGAAAAGCAAATTTATTAGCTTCCTATACATACAGCGAATCAGCCGTTGCGAAGCGAAATGTTGTTCTACAGGTAATCGATTGTTCGTAAGTTCATCATATCAAACAATCAGTGGCGGTGGTATGCTATTACAGGCAGAGGCGGCTGTAGACGTCGCGCAGGCATTGTCATGCATCACAACGCACGTAGCGCTGCACATATATTATTCTTAGCGTGGCTGCGAGCGGAGCGCGTACATGAAACCAGGAACTGAGCGCGCTGAGAGGCGCTCGACGTATTTTTTTATTACAACTTTTTTTTTTTTTTCAACGGTCGCTTTCATGTGCACGCCGTACGCCATCAGCGGCGTCAGCGTCTGTCGGAGTCATCGGGCCTTCGAACGGGCTTCGGGAATCGCTGCGGCGGCGATGACTAAGCCGCCGGTTCTGGCCTTTGTTTGGCGGGAGAGGAGAAAGCGAGCGAGAGCGCTCGTGCTTGGGCGAAGGGAAGTGATCGGCATTAGAAATGGGAGGAGGCAGGAGCTCCAATTTCGGGCGAGGGATACATTACTACGCCGCACGAACCGACTCGAAGCAAACATCCCTAAAATCAGAGATGAGAAGCGAGGGGTAAAAAAAAAAGGAAAAACAAAAGGCGGACCTGGTAGAAATGGCTGGGAGCAACGGGGTGAGGCGAACGGAAGGGATTGAGCTGCGGGGATATGGGCTTCGGAAATAAATAAACGCCAGCGCCCAGGCAGGAGTACATGGGGGGGAGGAGGAGGCTGGAGAACGTAGGGATGAAAATGAGCGTAGGGGAAAAAAAGGAGGCTTCGAGTGAAGTGAAATGCGAGCGAGCTGGCGGCGGGTTCGAACCGTGCGCGGCCAGGGTTTGGCGCGCTGGCTGATCGGACGCCTTTGTCCCAATCGGTGCCGGTGCCAGCTCCCGGGGCTATTATGCCGGCCGGGCGCACTCGCCGCAGAGGAAAAAAGACGGGGTCGATGGGGATGGCCAACCCTTTGGCGCGGGAGGGGGAAAAATGGGGAGCCTTCGGTTGTCGGGGCTGGGCAGGCAGACCGGTCGGAATCCCATCAGCGAGCGGTGCATACACGCACAGAGACAACCCTTTCCTCTCGCGTTTTGAGGAATAAATAAACGAGATGCGGGCTGCTGCAAGGCGAGGAATTAAAGGAATTAAAATAGGGAAACTAGGAGAGAGAGAGGCGAAGTGACGCCGGGGACAGCATCACACCTCCCGCGTCAGCCGCCGCGGCGAAAGTTATGAACCCAGAGAAGTGAAGGGGATGAAAGAGGTTGGAAAAACGAGGCGTCCGTGGTGCCGGAAAGTAAAACCAACCGATCTGGGCGCCCTGGTATCGGGGTGATGCGAAGGGGTTGACGTGGCAACTGCACGCACGATAATTCGTCGGAGCAGATCGATGCCGCCCTCGTGCCGCTCTTCTGATTTTTTTTTTTTTTTTTTTATTTTTTTTTTTTGAGAGCGCACTCGTTCGACGCGTTGTTGATTGTCCTACGCTTGCTCGCGCTGCCATAGACGAGGTTGACCGTGGGAGGAGGTCGGAGAAGGGGGCGAGAGGGAAAAAATCGCCTCAGTCGTGTGGGACATACACACGATGCAATAATTACCGACGCAATCACGTTTCAGGCGGCGCAGGGCCCGTGGCGTACGTATATAGTGACTCGAGGGGTTGGCATCTGCGCTCGATAATGCGAACGTGGCGTCCTTTCGGCCACCTCGTTAGGCCGATTGAGTCACCGCTCGCTGTCGATGCGTCGCTGATGGCGACCACCCGCGTGTATTGCGTGGTTAGAGTAGCCTATATTGTACACCATAGCACGGTCGCCGCCGTTATCTTGCTCACTTGCACTGCCGGGGAACGGGATGTCGAGCGGCCGCCACCGCGTTCGTCGAATCAGTTAACGAACTTGGAGCCATGGCGCAACAGTGCTTGTAGCAGGCGTGGAGGGCGAAAGCAATCGAACAGCAATTCGGACGGCCATTACCGTCCGTGCAGTGCGACGGAGGAAGAGTGCACCTTTCTGCATTACTCCATCATTGCACACGCGTATGCGGCTTGGCAGCAAAAAGAACGTCATATCAGTTCCTGGGTTGCAACATGCCGGCGCTGCCACCGTCTGTCAGAGGCACTCGCTACGTACTTAATACGCTGCGAAGTGCCTGTGAAGGAGTGTAGATTGGCTCACCTTATCTTTAACAATTCTCTACCAGCGTTAAAGCGTATTGTAAATGCGGCCAGCACTAACATAAACCATAATATTACCGGTATACAAGTAACGTAGACCGTTAAACTATTGCAGCAGGAGAGAGGGTAGGGAAGAGCAGCTGCGCTTGGCGCTTGCGGTGTACCCTGATGCGTTTTGCGTTGTCTAGCGGTAACGATACAAACTATAATCATTCAATAATGAACGACCACCGGAGTTATCCGCGTGAAAAGAGTTACAAGTCATTACGTCGGCATCTTTCATTATCGTCAGAATGTCTATCGCGGAGCACCAGAAGAAAGGCAGGAATGTTAACTAGAATTGCTTACTGAGCTTACCCTACACGCTGCGAAGTGAATGGGGGAGCAAATATCTTAAAGTGCCAAGTCACATACGACTCGATGCGAGTTAAAGCACGCGAATGCGACGATTATAACGCCGCTTGATTGCGGTAGGCCGCGCTCCGCTTATACAGATAGCCGTCTGACTGCGCGCGGAACAAGAACTAGGTCAGCCCGCACGGCGCCGACATGAAAAGGGAGGCTAACATGTGTGCAGCAGCAGCACTAACGGTTTTTCTTCTTCTTCGACACTTGTTCGAGCTTGGCCTCAAAGATGCGCCGCGCCGTCACCACAGCTGCCGACAGAGGGCGCGCGTTTGAACGCCGCAGCCGCCGGCTGTGCAACCCAAGAGTGCGCGCGTATTGTTCGGCCTTTTCCTGTCGTAATTCGTGCGCGCCCTTTGAGCGTCGATTCCGAGACGATACAATGATACGGCGCGCTTTCACAACCGATTCTTTTGTGGTGCTGATGCCGAGCGCAAGCTTTTTTTTTTTTTCTGTTTTCTTTCTTGCTCGCTTGCTCTTGACGTCTGTCCGACCGATCACAGTTCACGCGACGATTCGAAAACAACGACGAGTTCGAAGAAAAACAATCCATCGAACGGCATATCGAACTATGCCCTGCACATCTCTGGATAAAACGGAGGCGAGCGAGGACGCAAACTGAACAAGTGCGGCGATTCCGCGAATTAGAATATATATAGGTCTTAGCAAATGTGAGAAATGAAGGCGTGCTGCCTGCTGCGTTTGTTAAACCACCGCGATCGCCGACATTAAACTGACATCTCTCTCGGCTTAGTGGCGTTCGGAAGGGGACTCCTCTCAAGTCAAAGGTTCTAACTTTTTTTTCTCTCACTCTCTATTTTGGTCCACGATTGATCTCGATGATACGAATACACCTCTCCGCTTCTCTATTTCGGACGGCCGCGTTTGCTATAATGAACTGCGCTGCAAAGTTTTGTTGGCATCAGAAATTGTAGTCAGCACTGTCATCACATTGTCGCCAATGCAATAAGCATTGCAGCTATGGTGTGCTTGAAAGACTGTTCTTTCATAAAACAATTATTTCATTCGTTTTCTGGGACAGTATGTCGGTGTTAACGATGGTGCCTTACCTATAGCGCCTGACAGCAAGCTGATAAATCGGTATCGCCGGTCCAGAGTACAAGAACCGAAAGAATATCAAGCTGAAAGGAAACAAAAGCCTTAAGGCTAGCAACAAGAAACTGTATGTGGCAGTTTGTGTGCGATTGACTTGTGAAAATGATGCATGTATGTTCCCCACCCTGCGACTGCATATTATGCACGTTTTGAGCATCGATGTTTCGTGAAGCCTACGTTCGGCGTTGGTCCTGCGAGAATCTCCGTGTCCTAGCTGATTTTAGCGCCCGTAGGTGAATGTATCAAAATATTTGTAAACATAAAAGCTAACTCTCTCTTTCAATGGCTCAAACCCAGCTTTTGGTGTTTACTTACGATGGATGTTGTGGTGGGTTGCGAAATGTCCACCGCGAAACGCTGCCAGATGCGGCCAGGTATCAGCGGCTGAGTATTCGCTCACTCAGTCATTCAGTAATGCGGGTAACGTCTACGCAATATCATTTCTTTTCCCCCTTTGCGAACCACCTTTCCATGCGGCTGCCGACATCATCGCTGGACACCAAAGGCCGTGAGATGCCAGGCACGTGCTGAAAGCAGACAGGTAGCTATGTGAGCACAGTTCCCGTCAGTTCATTTAAAAAAAAAATGACAGAACGAATATGCAGTCATGAATCAGACCAATGCATGAGTTTCGTTAAGGGTGCTCAAAGAACCGTGAACCTCGGAGAGCGCATGTAAATGCGCAAAACCAGAATGTAACGAGGGGGAGGAGAGAACACTGCAGCGTTTTGTTTTTCGATACTTTTGCCCCAGTTCGCGCTCTCTTCACTTTCCTTTTTTCTTTTTTTTTTTTCCCCTGCCAGTGCCAACTCACTTCCGCCGATGTTCCGGAAACAAAAAATAATGGTTTCGAGATAGAGGTGTCCCTATCTCTCTTTCCCTCCCTTTTTTGTACCCCAAACGTCCTCGTTGTACGCGCCGCAGCACTTGTTTTCAAGGTTTCAGCACCAACCCGTGGGTACAGCCTACGGAACCACTATACACTCTCGCTTCGTTGCCATGCAGGGCGCTTGCTTTGAGTTGTCGATTAATGCGCCCTGGCGCTGCGATCTTCTGGCCTCCTCGTTAGCTCAGATGCTACAGAGCGACCGTCCCGGAAAGGCGTTGGTCCCGGTTTCGAACCCCGAACCAAGACGAATTTTTCTTCAGCTGCGAAGCTTTGTTTCTGAGAAACCCGTGTGGGTTTCCTTTGTAGCTTCCTGATACCATACGAGTGGATGTCAATTCTTTTCTTTCATGAACCTTCTCCTCCGTGGGCCTTGCGGAATTCCGCAGAACCGATTTGCCAGGGTGACATGTTTTGTCCGCGGTCGGGTGCATCATTCGCGAGGTGGACATTGATGTCCCGGAGGTCTTGCCACCCCCCGCGGTGACGCTCACATATAACCCGACCGCCCGCCCCCTTTCCAAACCGTATTTCCCCTTTCACGGATGCCACATGGCTGCACGCCACCTGTGCACGCTCCATTGCCCGCGTTCCTGCTGTTATGCCCGATCGGGAACGTATATACGCATCTATATATTTAGAGCTCGAATTTGCAGCTGCGTCAATTTCATTCCCTGACTGCCGCCGCCCAAGGCTTCGCGACCGCCGGTGTCTGTTTTTGCGCTCTTAGTGGTTATGCCAACTTTCGTCTACATTTGTTCTTTTTTTTCCCCCCTGCTATATCGTCAAATGTTCACTTTTTTTTTCTCTCTCGCTATTCTTTTATGCTCGAATCCATGCAGCTGTCGCGTCAACTCTATCTATATATTTCTTCGTCGCGCATGGCAGTCAGCCCATTTGTTTCAAGCCTTTTGCGCTTTGTCGCTCCATCCTATATAGACTCGAAACCTATACACCGCTTAACCAGCTCCGATACCGAACGCAGTGCTGCTTAAACCAACCTAGTGGACGCGCACCTGCTTGTTTGTCACGTTTCACCGTTCGCTCCCGCTGTGGTTTCTAACTGCCCCACTACATCACAACCAGTGCTGCAGGTGGTGGTTTTTCTCTTTTCTTTATTCTTTTGTTTTATTATTATTATTTTGATCCTTTCGAGCAAAATTACAACCAGGAAGCCTGCACAAATCTCGCGCGCTAGCGCTACTGCGTTTAAACGGAAGACTGCGCTGTTTCCCTGTCAAACGCCTCGTTTTCACACTGAAGTTGTCTTCAACGCGTGTAACGATCGCCACCTAGCGCAGAGTTGCGTAGAATGCTTGTGTCCCTGACGCGTCGTCTTCTACTACAGAACTTCTGCATAAATGTGCGCTCCCGCAATGGGCCAATGAACTATATTTGCCTGCATAGTTGCAGGGTGTTTGGGTATTCTGTTGTGGACGAGAAATCTTTATGTATTACTTGGCTCAATATAATGATCTTCTTCTTTAGTACTGGCATATAGAGTTCGCGCTACTACAGCGTAAACCGGCGTGCACCTAATAAGTCCTACATGCAATAAGTCCTTCTGATTAAAGCAACTTCTTTGTGGTGCAGGCACGCTGCGTGGATCTTGTTGTTACGTAGGGTTTTCTTGCATCACGGAAGCTTTTCATTTCTTGCGCTTTCTGTTCCTTCAATTTTAAGGTACAATTGTGAAATTGGTATATGTTGACGTTTTTTGTGCGTCTAACGAGTCGACGATTACAACGCCGCAGACCCGTTTCTCGAAGTTTGGAAGAAGTCGGAGAGTCATTATAGTTGAGTCGATACGGCGCCGCGCGCGCATATTTCCCATTCGTCCACACTCAACCGCGTCTATTCGATTTTTGAAGCCCGACACCGCCGTGTCGCCAAAATTCATGAGCACGTTAGTCTTCGTGGTGCGTCCGTCGAGGGAACCTATTCTCTCCAGCGTCGGGCGCGTTCTCTATAACGGGCCGTCCCCCCCCCCCCCCCCTTAAATCCTCCTTCCCACCCCCTCACCGGGTCTGCTTAAGTGTCAAGCCGTCCGTTAATTCCCCTCCGCGCGCGCGTCATTGGCAGGCGAGGGGGCTGAGCTCATCGGCGCCAGGAGATAGGAGCTTCTTGCCGGCTTGCCCCGGACCACCTCGGCGAACTACGTTGTCGATATGTAACTCAAAACCCGTCGAGGATGCCAACTTTCGACGCGAGAGTGAAAAGCAGCTAACTTGCGCAGTTGGCCGAAGGTTCGTCAACTTACCGCATCGAAAAGCGTTCGAATTGTCTTTAGGCACCCGTGCGTTATGTAGCGCGTCCTGTACAGGAAACGAAGAAAAAGTAGGCTCGCCTTTTGTCAGGACATCTATGCGCTGGCACATCATGGATTCTCCAACATGGTGCCCGCGAAGCTCCCTCGTGCGACCCCCGCTTTGCCCTCAAAGACACTCACTCTGTACCCTTTATTCTTTCAGTTTGCAAGGCACTGTGAAGCTCCGCTGCACTACCCGTGCTGCAAAGCAGTCCGCAGGAAGGTGTGCACTAGAGTTACTGTATATGGCTCCCGCAGGGAGCCGTACTGCGGGAGCCATATACAGTAACTCTAGTGTGCACGATGCCGCGAGACCCCTGGTGCTCGCAAAAGGAACGAGCGATGGTCAAACAAGAGTTTAGTTCCACATGCTTTCTCGATCGATAGTTTGCGGTGTTCCCACACCGGAGCAGCAACTGTCATATTTCTCTCACGCGCGAGTGTTTAAACTTCTACGACCGTTCCGATTGCAGCCAAAACGGCATTCGCATTCAACCCAAAAGGTGATCGCTGGGTAACATCCTCTTACTGTTCGTTGTCAGCGTTGGAAAGTTTCCGCGCTCGGAGCCGTTGGCCTGTCTTTGCGGCCGAGTCAGCCCATGATTTTCGTATTCGGGGGGTGAATAACTATATTCGCTGAAAGCTCGCTTTTAGAGTGCTTCAGTTGCCCTTTAACTGATGCAATCTTGAAACTTCGCTCACCGAGCAATATAACGACGACCGCCCGAATGTCCGCTCGCGAAAGTCTGCGCCGCAAATAATGCCGTCGAGAATGGGTGCGGTAAAAATAATGCCTCGCGGGTGCTCCCCCCTCTCCTACCGACATCTCCATCGGAAAGCATGCGCGCGATGCCACGGGCACTCGCTTTTGACGCGCGCTTCGAACTCTGTCTTGGCAGGCGGACCTCGTATCGGGCTGCGTCGACCTTCGAGGCTTCTTGGAGCCGCGTTCCGAGCGCGCTTGTGTGACTCTCCATGCTCCCTTGCTCGGTGCGAACCGTGCGAGTGAGTGGCGCATCGTTGCTAAGTTTATTCACCGCTTACTGGAGAGCAACTCGGAGGCTCTGTCACTTCGCCCGAGGCTCGCTTTGTAAACCTCCCTGTGGGCTGCGTCCGCCTTCTTCCGTCGGACACGAGGAAGAATTGTGGCTGAACGTAGTGATACGGCGTTAAGGTAACATAGTGATAGGCGTCGCCGACGTATTGCAATGTCCACCGAGAGTATCGCCGTCTACTTCAGCGTCTTCCACGGCATTCGCAAGGCGCCCGGCCACCCAACGCCGTCGTGGCGTGATGTGCCTGGAGTTCCGCTGTGCCGTTTCGCCCTGCTGTTTACGTTCTCTGTCCTCCCTTTTTTCGCGCTTCGCTGTTTGTTGTAAGCTCCTAATTCGCGCGTAACCTTTAAAATGAGAACGTGGCACTAAGAGGCCGCCACACATCTCGTTTTAATGTATACTCGAGCGTCTATAATTACCTTACCAAATCCATAGGCAGATTTAGTAGAACTGTAAGAAGTACCGCTGTTATTGTTATTGCCGAAGATAATGTTCAGCAACACGATTGTTGAACACCGAAAAGGCGGGGGGAGGGGGGGAGAGGGGGGGGGGGAGCAGTTATACTCGTTATACTACTCGCGCGCAGTTTTTGTGAGAGTAGCTTTATAATAAACACAAGGTTTCTTTTTAAATATTTTTTTTTTCATGCGCAACCCGCAAAACACTTTCGTTGATTCGTATGGAACGGCATGATTGCGCGCTTTTCTTGTACTGTGTCTTCGCCCGTATATCTCTGCCGCATCCCTCAACGTGTCCTCGCAAGGATATAGTTTTATCCAGTTTCCCTGTGCTTCTTTTTTCCCTAACGTAGGTCATCGCGTCTCATTACAATGCTTCGCTTTCACTTTCTCTATACGAGTATAGTTCCATGCATACTCCTGGTCGACCACTAAGCACCGTTGCGCGGAGACCAACAGTGGTTTTGGATCATTACCACCTCTAAAATGCATCAAGAATGATTTCCGAGTAAATCATACGTTGAAACGTCAAACGCTTCGCCGCAATCTCGGGGACCGTTATCTAGAAATTGGTGGTATATTCTTAGAATTCATGGTAAATGTATGGCGTTGATCACTAGCCTCAGCCCCCTTTCCGCAATTGATAAGCGTGCCCTGAAGCCGTAATTTAAGTTTACAAACTGTCTCTCTCTCTTTTTTCATTTTTTTTTTCATTATGCAGTTACATATCTTGCATTGTAATATATCACGCCGGCCTCTTCAACTAACCCAGCTTAATTTGAATAATCTTCTACAAACGATATAATCTTATATCTGAACACAACAGATCCCTCACCTTTACACCCTACCCAAACGCCAAGGAAACTAAATTAAATTCGAGCAATTTTCATCACTCACAACGGCTTAGCTCACATAGAAGCTTAATGGAATATCAGGCTGCACATGCTTTCAACCTCTCGACCCGAGTCCCCAGCTATATAAATGTTAATAAAGGAAATGTGGGTGTATCTATAGTTCGCAAATCATTTCTTGACACGCTGTCATAATGATATGCTTGTAGTGTTGACTCATGCATAAAAGATGGTTTGAAAAAGCATGCCAACTTATTAGAAGGTCTACGTCGTAGTGACTTCATCGAACTGTGCTAAATGCGGCTACGCTCCAGTGTAGCCTGAAAAGGTTATTCATGCAGTATGCCGTCGGGAAACAGCAGAGATTATCGAGGTATCCCGTGAGACTTTACAATACACAGGGGTTACCACGCACGCGTCAGCCTGCCCTTAAACGTATGCCCGCATGCGGCTGGCCTCATTGGCATATTGACTGTGAGTCATGCCTTAGATCGTTTGGCTCACATTTTTGTTGCTATCATTTCTGACGCACAAGTGTGGTCACACAATGAACGAACGGCTGTTACTCGACACTCCGCGTTTAATGCATTTTTTTTTTTTTGTCATTATCGTCTTTCAAACGTACATTCAGACATTTGATCGTACGCATATGTGCGACAAAGTGCGATTTCGAAATGACATCCTACGTAGAATTCCTAACACGGATCCGAAGGCGGAGTAAGCCTGAAGATACGACCTTTACGATTTTGCAACCTCTGACGCTAATGCGTTTGACGTGTCTGAACCCTAATAGCGGAGATTTTCCTCCCCAATGAATCTATTCTCGCTAGCGCCAGTCTGTAACGCATCTTGAGAATTCACGAGAGAGAGCAATCAACTTAGTCGCACTTCTGGCTGCTTAAAAAAAGATTAAGCTCACGTCTACGATTAAGCAAAAAGCAGGTATCATCGCACAATAATTAATTTGGAACTTTTGTATTTCTCTCTAACTTTTGCTGCTGTTACAGCGCATTGCCGCGCGCGTGCCTTTGTGTAAGCTACGCGATTAACGATATCCCAAAAGCCTAGCGACAAGTACTGGGGCGGCTGTTCGCATTGCTTCTTGCGACACGAGGCTGTTCGTGATGAGCCGTTGTAATTTCACCGTCGTTTCTAATCTCGCCGTTAATCATTTGGGATAATGTTATTCTGCTCCGTTTATTCTACCTGTCCCTGCTTAACTATTCAACTAAAGAGTGCTTTAGCAGCTTGGTAAGCGCTGTTGCAGAAATCGAAATATTTGCTGACCACACTATTAAACACAGCAGGGTTCTGCAGTTTTATTAATTATTATTTTATTTATAGATACTGCAATCCCATCGAGGGATTTTAGCAGGGTGTGAATTGCAATCGGGAGTAGTACAAATGAAATACATTTGGCAGGTATACAATATTTAGCGAAATCATAATCAAATGCGGAAGGAAAATACAAGCAGGAACATAGAATTGCACAAGTTTAAGTGTTACAAGTTATACATTATCTAACGCTTGAAAAATAATATGCAAGAAGACCAGAAAATAATTCAGTGGATCGTTAGAGATACAATAGAAATATTTCAAAGATATAATTTTACGATATAGTCAACTTAATTCAGTGTCTCCTTAATGTAAACACATCGTAACGGACGACTGCTCGCAAGCAATCACCGTAGCTTGCAGTAATGGTTTAATTATTTTGCACTTAGATTAACCGAGTTTGGTGAGTCACGAGGCGGAAAGCTTTAGTAGCGGAGCTAAAAGATATTTGCTAAATATCTAACTCGCAGTTGCGACGAGCAGTCCGGCATGTTTCGCTGATCAAGCAAATGCTTGAGCTGGGGAACGCTTTTCTGAGGCTTCATACGCCATCTTTTTGCGGAGGTCGTTTACTCGATCAATCACCTCGAAATACTATTTTCCTTTTCTTTCTTCTTTTTTTTCTTTCTTTTTTTTCTTTTCTATTTTCACATGAAGCTGAAATCGCGCTGCAGTCAAGAAGCTAAATTTAGCGAACGGTAAGGTTTCATTATATTCTCTAAATTCGACAAAATGTATGCGTACGGAGTATACTCGGACGAGAGCGTGCACGTGTACAGCCATATACAGACAGGCAGGACACACGTAAAGCGCTCGCCTGCAAACATGCCTGACGTCTATGCCGGGGCCTACCGTCTTAGAGTCATGCATTTTTTCTGTTGTGCCCTTCCTCTTGCCTATATCTACTGTCGAAAAGAAAAGACGCTCACAAGCAACTAATGCGAGAATATCTTTTCTGTAAGCCTTCTCTTTCTTTCTTTCTTTCTTTCTTTCTTTCTTTCTTTCTTTCTTTCTTTCTTTCTTCTTTCTTTCTTTCTTTCTTTTTCTGTGGGAAATCGTGTGGTGTCGGGTTTTACGTTGGCAACGTCGTCTTTGCTCCGCGCCAATAGCCGGAATAAAAACCAGAAAGCCGTATTCGTTGTACATTACCACGAGATATTGCTTTCGCGCACACTCCTTCCGACGATTACGCGCTTCTTTTACGGCGAGAAAGTTGTTGGGATCTTTCTTGCCGTAGCCATAGTTGCGAATCGTATACTCTCTAACAGCGGCGAGATATAACTTCGCACGGCTATTAAGAGCTCGTGTGTGCCGTACTGAACTTGAAGAGCGTTGTTTAGCGCGCCATTTACGGACCCGCTTCCCAACGCGTCGTTCACCGCGCAGCAACAAGCTGCATCTCGCGGTCATCACTGCCGCAATGCCTCGTTAGACAGGCTTTCTTCACGAGGCCTCTTCTCCGTCTTCTCTGCAGCAAATTGGGAAGTTATTTTTACCAACCGCCGACTGAAATGTCGCGGCGAAAATTGTTTCATGGGGATAATGCCGTTTTGCTTAAGTCTGCTTATTTTCCTTCCCGAGCACCGAGCCGTATCAAAGGCGACGCGATGTCTTGCGAGCTCTCAATCCTCAGCCGCCGCAAGCCTTCGCGCCCGACGACGTGCGCGGTAGTCACCTCACTGGCCTGACAGTAAAAGGGCGTGGTTGGCTGTAAGCGTGTTTCGAAATACGAAAATCCCGGATAATAACCAAGATACGCGAAACGAACCGGGCGAAGGGAAGCTTTGATTGCGCCGTATAACGGAGAGTGAGCCACTCGGCAGGTGGCGTGTTTTATTCTTTTCTCTCGTTGCCGAGCACGCTGGTAAAAACGGGCCGACCGTGCTCGAACGAGTGGTTGTGTTCTCATAACAAGCCTATACGAAGCACCTATATACTTTCCCGTGATGTTCTTTTACGGGGCTTGGGAGATCAGAAACGGCGCCGTTAGCGGCGCTATAGGTGCTCGTCGTTAAGATTAACGCCCGCTCAGGAAGGCACTTGCCAATTGCGCCGTCAATTGTGGATGCAATAGCTCAGCCTTAAGCTAAGACCCGGAGGGTGATTCGGGAAGCATGGAACAGACATTACGTGACGAGCGAGCAGGCCAAGTTGCAGTTGAACGACCGAATCATCACGCGGACGCTAATAATGCACTGCCGTTATCGAGGCCAACTCAGCATCAGTTCCTCCGAAATACCAAAAGGTGAAACAGGCGTCGACGCCTACTGGCTGAAAAGTGATATTTGAAAGCTTTGGGAGCGATCTGCAAGGAGTAGTACGTCGAACGTATATGTAAAGCACGGTACTTGAATGAAAGTGAGAAAGGTCATCATTTCCGAAGATCGAAAGGGCGTGGGACGACGAGCGAAAACCTGCCACTAACTTACGTTCAGACATTTTCGAAGAACATGACGTTAGTGCGTGGGAGAAATGACGATTCATTCGAACCTCAAATAACTCCGAACGTTTTTTCAAGCGTATTTTCCTCGCATTCCACGCATGGAGGTTCGGTAACTCAGAAGCGCGCGCTGACATTTTGAAGGCTGGTGGTGTAGAAAAACGGATGCTTAATGACAAATATGAGTACGTATAATGCGTCAACCTCTTTTCTCGTTACCGCTGTCTGTATAGAGCCACGCTGAGTGCGCAAGACAATTGTTTATTGCTCATGATGTGTACACTTACTACAATACTATCCATTCATACGTTTCTTTGCGCTCGACGAAAGGCCTTTTGCGCAGCTCAGCTTTTGATACAGCGCCGTGAGCCTTTTCGAACCCTCTTTCTCTCTCTTTGTTTCTTCATTTGAAGTCGCCGGTAGCTGTTCCCGCGCCTGTTGCTTAAGCAAGCTAGATCGGGAGGTTGTCTTTATTTTCAAGCAGCTGGTTTCCTAATTCATATTTTTTTTCCCGGGCTCCGATCCATCGTATAGCAGCAAGAGAGCGAGGCGGTGAGGGTCGGCGTGGTGGTGCACCCTCGTACATACAACAGAGCAAGGGACAGAGTGTCCCTTGTGACTTCGCTCGTTGATCGCGCTGAACCTCCCCTGTGCCGGCTTCACACCGGCCTGCTTCTCTTGTACGTTTCTTGTTTTCGTTTTCGTTATTTATTTCTCGCGTGTGTGCCACCGTGCTTGTACCGTTGTTGTCGTACTGCTGCCTTGGCCTGTCGCGTCCCGTCGAAACTCATTAAAAAGTTGAGCGCGCTCTGCCGAAGAGCAGAGGCCGACGCAAATGGTCGCGCGCGCGCGTTCAAGGGTTGGTGGCGAAGGGGAGCCTAACTAGACGTCAGCAGCAAGTTGCACTCCGGAGGCAAGGGGGGAGGGGGAAAAAGAAGAGCAAGTGTACGAGTGGCACTGATGCGTAGGCCACGTTATTAATTTTCGCGCTCACCTAAAAAAAAAAGGAGCCCGGCGCCTCGAGTACGGGGAGGGGCCTATCTCGGCGAGACACAGGGACAAGAGAAGCTTCGCATTCAATATTAATTTCCAGCGGTACAAGATATCTCCGTTCCCTGCATGCGGACTCGCCTCGAGGGAGCGCAAAGCAGCGGCGAGTGAACGCTTCTTCTTCTGTGCTGGCTGGGTGCAGACAGGTACAAAGTACGCATACGGGGCTGCACAAAAATCCTGGGCGAGCTTGGAAAAAAAAGCGTAGTAGAGAAAACAAACAACTAAGTAGTAAGACGCGAAGGAGGGAGGGCGCACGGTGCCGTATCCGGCGTGCATTGCCTACTCATTAGGACGGTGGCAGCGCGCACGCCCTTTCAGCCCTGGAAACGGAAGAGAAACGAGTCCAGAAAAGGCGATTTGATAGGAGGGCAGTTTTGTCTCTTTGAGATACGCATGTAAGGTCCTGCGTAATTCCATCTGCGACCCTTCGGCGCTTGTCGGGGTCACTTTTCCCGCGTATACACAGCGAGGCAACTGCTATATATATATACACACACATAAGAGAGTTCCTGCTCCACTGCTTCCCATCCTCTCCTACCCCCCAAACTCATTTTCCTTTTCCCATCAGCCTTCGCTTTTGTTTTCTTGCGCTCGCGAACCTTAATTTTTCGAAAGTATGCAGGTGATGGCGGTATGGGTGAGGCGGGCTTTTTCTCTTGCCGCTACTCTAGCTCAAAGCCGGGCTTGATACCATATCTCTCTTTATTTCGCTTTTGCTTCCTGGATTTTTGTTCTGTGACTGTGTAACCTTCGAGAGATCACTGTTATCTCTCTCTCTCTCTCTCTCTCTCTCTCTCTCTCTCGCTATTTATTTATTTTGCCACCATCCCAGGAACCTATATGACAACCAATGCTAGTGTGCGCGCGCCTGGTGCCTAGTTTTTCACACTTCCTCCTCTCACTCCTTCGCAGCTTCCTTTGTTCGTCCACTCTAACGTTTGCTTGTTTCTCGTCTTGCCTCGACGCGCGCGCATGCTTTTGTGCGGAGACAGGCACGGCGGAGCTGCGCGGACGACGCACGTGTACGCATAATCTCGCGCGAGCACTCTTCGTGCGTGCTACGACTGCTGCCGTGGACGATGCCGCGAAAGCGCACGCTCGAACGTGTCCACCGTGTTTGCTGCAACTCGAAGCCGCCGAGAATTGTTTTTTTCATTAATATTTTGTTTTCTCGCGCTCGAACTTCTCCCCGCCCCCTGCTTGCTCCTTAACTCCAGCGTCGTCCCCCGATGTCCGTTCCAACTATCGCTGAGGCGCTCATGCGCGTATCCATGCGCGTGTTTCCAAACGAGGGATGAAATTCGCAAAAATCACGCTTTTTCGTGGGGCCGTGCGCGCATTATTAGCGGCTGCCGCGGCCGTGTTTGCTCGCGGAGACAGATCCGCCTTTTGTTTTCGCAGTCCGACTCATGTTTGCCATTTTTTTTTCTCCCTCTCTTTCTTTCCTTTTTCGTGAGCATAACCGAAGTTGTTCTGCTTGAAGACGCTGTACTACGTGCGCCGGTATATAATTCCTTGCGCGGCTTAAACGTTAATTGCGCCCCGTGGACCCCCTTCGTGCTCACGCGTGCATTAAACGTTCGTTGGAGGTTCGGGGCGCATCATGCTTCGCATGGCGGAAGAAAATCTGTGAAAAGTACCAACAAGGAAAACGCGCGGAAACGACGGAAACCTCTTGTGGCGCTCGGTATTGACGGTGTCATTTCTACTATATATCACCGAGTATGCGCGTGGTGCATGACGAGCGCCCCTGCTGGCCGCGTATATGCGACTGCAACAGGTGCCAGTCGCTGCCATTATGCGCACACCACGACAAGCTGTTCGCAGTTTCCTCGTTCTCCATCGGTTTATCGCGTTGCGGGACGAAAAAAATAATAATAATAAATGCGTGCATGGCAACGTGTATGCCTTTCAAGGCGAAGCTCTATTGGCTGTATTCTTTTATTGTTTTTAACCGAAGCTGATGATATTGGAGATGAAACTGAAACATCGGCTAGAACTTGTGTGCGTAAAAAAAAAAAAAAAAAGGGGGGGGGGGGGGGAAGAAAAGACAGCGCGTTGGCGAGAAACACACTCAATAACAGGAAGCGTTAACTGATACTAAAGAGACTACACACAGCCAAAATTTCCTTTATATACTGCGGTCGCGGAAAGTCTTAATGTCATGGTTCTAAATCTCGATGCTCCCAGAGCAGCACTTTTCCACGAAACTTCTCCACGCTCGATTTTATCTCAGGTCATAGCTATGTGCGGACGACGGAGCTGCCGATATGTCGGTCAAAGGATGACAGCGTAAATCATCTAAAAGGTTAGTGCTCATTCCTGAAAGCGTGCAACCGTCTGCAGTTGATGTCTCTAAACTACCGTCGTTGGCTCCGTGTCTGACAAATTCAAGCTGAAATAACTGAAAGAAACTGAATTAGAGGATGCAAAGGGAGGGAGGGTCATGAAGAGCCAAAACATGAGAAATAACTGACTCAATGGGAAGCTCGTGCATCTGCAATCTCGGGTTGACACTGAAAAGAGGACGACAGAAAGAATAAAACGTTTCTTGCATGTTCAGCTTTAACTTGGTGGATATAAGAGCAATGTAATTATGCATTGCTTTGCAACGCGCACGATATCAGTAAAGTGCAAGTTTGAGCATACCATGTGGCATCCGCGCGCCTGGACATGACGGACTGAGAGCGTAGTGCTTTCTTCGCGCCCAGTTGGCGACATTTCAGTCTTGCTTTCAAATGAAAGTTTCCCGGCCATCGCCATAATGGTCTTCGGGCTGCTGTGAACTGCGTGAGTCCCCGCTCAGTTGTGCTGCAGAAACGACAGCGCGCGCGCTTTGTACTCAAGCGTTATACAGTCCATGAGAGGAGGCGATATCCCCCACCGGTGGAAAGCAGTAATAAAGGGGCTGTCTTAGTGCCCAGTTATCGCTTTACGGATAGTGTAGCGGTAGCATTAAGCAAAAGATGCGCTAACGATATATGCCAGGTACAACCACATGCATGCACGAGGATGGTGAGATGGAGCATAAGTTCAGCTGACACCATGGTCGAGCGGCGATGCTAGATGAAGAGTGGCAATGGTCTGAAGAAATGCTCTAATAGTCTTGAACTTGGAACTGAAGCGTCGCTTCCGTGCCATCATGCGTGTTCGCAGCCCTCAGCTGCTCTGTCCCGTTGAGTCGGAGGGCTGCGTACTTCATCCAACTGCATAGTTGAACTGGCTGAACTTCGTCCAGCAGCTAACAGTGGATCTGCGACGAAATGTTGGTAACGGTCATGACCTCTGTTGTATGTCACGTGAGGATCCAGCAAGCGACGCTTCGGTACGGCCATATATGGAGCCGCTGCAGCGCGGTGCGCGTGTACAGAAGGCCGCGGCATGCGAGCGGCGCTCTGTGGCCTCACATTCGACGCAGCGCGTCGTGAGGGGCGTCACGTTTCGGCTCTCAATGAAGCGTCGACGTCTCCTAAATCGAAAGCCGAACCCACCCTCCTCTTTTCGAGGCGCAGCTGTCGTGAGACAGCGATACAAACTTCTCGCCGCGCGCGCGACGCAAATGAACACGCGAGTCAAAGATGGGCCGACTAAATAACGTCGGGCTGCCGCGGTCTCTAGCACGCGGCGGGCTTGAGTTATTGGCAGCATGCTTCGTCCCCCTGTTTCTGCTGCTGCTGCCGCGGGCGCTTGGCGTTTTTCTTTCGCCACCGAGGCTCGGAGCCGTGCCCAAGACCTGCCCGGCCGTCACGCAGGCGTAAGCGAGCCGCTTTTGCTGCCTTCGCGCGGTTGTTCTTGCAGAACGTTTGTGTGCTGTACGGCGCAGTTATGGTCACTACGTACCAGCAGCATGAACAGGCTCTAGGTTTATTCTTTAAGCTGCGGTAACATTCAGTCTTGGGTGTGCTTGTCCTGCCGATGCCTCCTTGCTTACATCAAACGCGCCCGTATCACCTATGTCGAGCACAGCATGTCCAATATTTGTCTTGTATTTTTTTTTTTAATCTTGCCTGATCCGATTAATTTCACCCACACCCTGCCAGGTGAGTGCTCTACGCCGATCATGACGTGAGCAACCGGACCTTGCTTGTGTATTTGACAAAGCGCTAAAGTTGTCAAGCATACAAAACTATAGTCCCATCGATCGGCTACGGGAAACCAGAGGTGGAACTTCGCCTACCAACAGCAGCGCCGTAATACACAGCCTAGGCCAGAGGAGGAAACAGTTTTCAGTAGCACGTGCTGCGATTTCGCGTCAGTGAATTCACCGCGCATCTTAAAGCACATGTGTCCAGCTGCTGACCCGACTATATAGATACCGGCGAGCTAGAACGTATGAGCGCATGCAATCCTCACAACACGCATGACAATGCGCAAAAGTTGGACACATCGGTCTAAATCGAACGTGTTGGTGCATAGCGCGCGTCTGTTATCGTCACTCGCTGCCCTTCCGCTCTAACCCAACCTTTTTGGCTTAAATTCAACGCGATTATGGAAGGAAACCAAATGAAGTCGTCGCAATCACGTGAACGGAGATTTTTGTGTAGGTTAGGCCATTATTTCTCGGCTCGAGTTCATTCTTCCACGGGCACGGCACGAGAGAATACTGTGCACTGCATGTAGAAAGCGGGTTCTGACGGCGTCTCCCTGCATGGTCTCGTTTTTCACTATCTCAATCTATTAACTACATGAAACGTATTCCCGACGCTTATTCGGCACGGCGCTTTATCGCGTCTTTATGACGTTGCGCGATGCGAGCACTGGGATGAAAGCTGAATGACGTTTCACGAGATTGTAACCTCAGCAATGTTTGAACTCAATCATCGCGCGGCGTTTTAACACGCAGCCAATACGGCTGTGTCCGAGATTCGTCCGAAATGCGTTGCCGGTTTATATGCGCTCATACTTCCACCACTTTAGTACAATGTTATTTTTTCGGTATATTCCTTTTCGGTGTGAAATGGCTGTGCATCACCTCAATAAACACCACATAATTGTCTGCGCGCGCTGGCATGCGTGAGGAGTGTGGCAGCGCTAACGCATTCGCAGAAGTCCCCGCCACTCACTGCAGCACAAAGAGGCACCGTTAGCTAGGCCAGCCTGTTCGTGCCCGCATAGCTTCACGTTTACGTCACTCGACCTGGTCGCCGAACGCGTTGCCTGCTTGCTGTGGTTGTTGCGTTGCAGGAGGCGAACGGTTCCGTTCGTTCCTTTACCACGTCTATACTCCTCGGAAACGAAAAAAAACAAGAAAATAAAGGAGGAACAATCAGCGAAGCAAAATGGGCACTCAGTGAGAATCAACGCCACGAAGCGGATGCGCTTGGCGGGTGGGCTCGAGGGGCGGTGTACGCGATCGGGAGACGCGTGCGCCCAAATCGCGCGTGGGCGGCAGGCAGCGAGCAAGCAAGCGCACGCCGCCTGTTCGTGCACCGCAGCACAACTGCGGCCGGCAATTACGCACCACGCCTGCGGCGACGCGAGCTCGAGGAGTGTGTGTGCTCGCGCGAGTTGAAGCAACTTCCCGCGGCGGCGACGCCCTGCATCGGGCATCGTTGAAACGAAAGCGGGACACGTGGCGCGGGACGCCCTAAGACCGCGACGACGACGATGGTGGCAACGACGCGAGGCGAACGCCTATACGCGATTGGCGGTGACTGTCGAGCAATTAGGGCCAGCGGCCTGCAGTGTGGAGCGATCCTGTGGATGGTTGAACCACTCCCTTGGCTTACAGCTTCCTTGTCTGTGAGAGGTACATGTCCCTTTTCAACCCTTCCATAGAAACGGAAACCTCCTGGCTCCCCATTCCTGACAAAAGGTTGTCTGGTTATATACGCGTCAGATGAACGTGATATTCCGAACCCAACTTGCAGATGAGTAATCGAAGACGATCGTCGGCGCTTTGGGACTCCACGACAGATGTCTTCCTGGTTCGTCAACGTTGCAGACGGGGCGACTTCGCGTACGCGTGTTCGCGGGTGTCACTGGAAGTCCCATAGCCCGCATCGTCCAGAGTGAAGTGCTGATGGAAGCTGTATAACCTCGTGCCAGGATGGGTTCGTGGGAACTGCGACTCCGACAATTTCGCGTAATATCCGCACGCCTGAACGCAGTACAGTTCGCATATGTGCAGCCTTGTGGATAAGCAAGCGCTTCCGCATATTGACTGAACATCAGCGGATCCTGCCGCCAAATTGGGCGCCTACATGTTCAAACGAGAGCAGCGATACTACTCTAAACTACAAGTGCCCCCCGCTTTATAATAGCCCCAAAGAACAGTTTCTCGGAAAGGCAGAAAATTGCATTTATAAAACCGGCACTGAATTTCATTTGACATTATCTATTGACTTGGCCCCAATACCTCCCGTTGTTTATTGCGTAAAACCATGAGGAGCTCTTGTGCTAAGTTCATTCGCCGTCAGTCGGCGTTGTCTTCATTTACGAGAAAGGGTCTACTGACACCTGCCTTAATTCTTGCAAAACGTGGTGGTCGCTGTCAACGTTTTGAAACTTGCATCTTCAGCGAGAGCCGTAATTGCGAGAAGTAATATTAGCGAAGCTGGCCGGCTAATGAGGAATAGAGGTTTTGCAAACGTAAACATTTGTCTACTCGATCAATGATATGATAAATGAATCCTCGTTCGGAGGCGTTGCGCACAACGCGAGAATGGAATAACTACACTCAGAACCGCCTCAGAACCGAGTGACGTGAGGTCATGCTGAAGAATTGTTCGTAACTGAATTGTTCGTTGTGCAACTGCCTTTCTTTTAAATTCTGCTCTGCGATTTATGCATACTCCGGCCATTATGTTAATGACCCGAAACTTTCGCACTTTCCTTGTTGTCCAGCATGGCTTATGGTCAGGGCGGATGACGTCTAAGGCGAACAGGGTGGCGCTAACTTAAGTATGCACTGCGCGGCAATTATTAATATCTTCGAGGCTTACGTAAACATGGTGGTTGTATCGTGAGTCCAGACGAAACTTTTGTACAGTTTACATAGTGGAAAATAGCGGAGAGAGGCCATCGGAGCGTCCTCCTGCTATAGACGTCCGGTCATCGGCGCTGCGCCAAGCGAGGCGAACTCTTTTACGACCGTCCTCGACCGGTCTGATCTCCCGGCCAATCGACGAGCTCGGGGGGAGAGTCGTTCCAGCATTTCGGAGCAGACGGCGCGAAGCGTCGGCGATAAGTGTCGATCTTAATTGTGCCAAGAGGCGCGCTTGAACTGGACCGACTTAACGCCCGGCCGTCAGCGGGTTAGAAGACTGCTCGTGGAAGTCGTTTCCTGCCGGATGCGCAGGCGTCTGCGGCACTTGCTGCAGCGTGCACGTCTGATCGGCATCGCTCGCTTGGACAACCCCACCAAGGAGCGTCGCTGCAGAAAGCGACGTCTCAAGAAGCTTTACTGTTTTAAGTCAGCCAAAACGAAGATATGTGCATTGAGACATTGCATGCCTTTTCTTTCTTTTTATGTCCCGCGAATTCTTTGCTAGTTGCATACAAGCACGCAACACACGTTGTCGCAACCTCCGAGGTCTTATGGCCTCTGCCTTAATTGAACTTTAGCTTTGTTTCCTGCTCATATGTTTGTCTCATAAATTGATCGCTTACTATGGCGCATAAACGTTGACTTGTTTGCGTGGGTTGTCTTCAACATTTCTTGGGAGACCGTTGTCATGTGCTATTTGCTCCTTTGCGTTTTTTTTTTTTCGTCGACCATATTTTAGTGCAGTGAACTCGCTATACGTACTTTTCTTTATGGTTATGATCATCTTCATTGGCCCGAACAGTCTCAAGCTCGCCATACTTGTATTTTTCTTTTTCGACCAACGTGCATATTCTCGTGCGCTCGCGTATCGCGTGGCAGGTGCGTTCGCTCACGTACCGTTTGCATTAACCTCGTAGTTGTCGGCTGCTTGAACAGGACCATTGAGGCAAGTTAGCAAAACTATCGGGTGAACTTACTGCAATGGGTCGCCAAAGTATCGCACAAATTCAGCAAGAACAAGGGAAAGCGCCGGGCCGATTCTTTATTGCACACTGGTCTACACGCAGAAGAAAGGCCGCGAAGGACCCACGCGTAGTTCCACCTGTTTATCTACGTAGCACTGTTCTATCTCATATGAACTAACTTTCGAAAGATGTATATATATAGGTTTCTCCGAAGCTGCATCTTCGAATCGCCGCTGAAGGTGGAGCCACCGCGCTTCGGCGCTGACGGCACTGGCCTCGAGCTGCGTCCTCGCGCAATGCATATCGAGCTACATTACGCTGAGGAACTGTGGGAGTCGCCCGTACGGAAGAGGCTGGTCGTCAGCGGCGTCGTTAATTGGACGACGCCAGTGAAACAAAGAAGGCGTCCCGTGCGCTTGCAGCGGACGATAAAAGGGGGTGAGAGCGTTGGCGCGCGTGCGCGTTTTATAAATAACGGAAGCAGCAGCCACTAGGCTTGCATTTGCGAGTCGCAAGTCGAAACAGGGCCGGAGAGGAAAGGGCAGATGCTCGGAGAAGAGGCAGCGAGAGGATAAACAATAAAGAAAGAAATAGTGCGCTGAGAAAGAGAGGAAGGCATCGGGTGGCGACCGGAATCGAAAAAGTAACGGCGTCGGTCAGAGTACGACTCGAGCGAGCAAACAGAGGAAAGAATAAAAGCGGAGAGGGTGTTGGCTCCCCAGCAGGTCGTCCGGGCGCGCGAGGGCAAAACGGCACGAATAAGGGCGGCGGCGCGCCGCAATTAAAACCTTTCGCCCGCGCACACCGACGAGTGTGCGCGCGCGGGCGCGTCAGTATTATGTGGATCATAAACCTTTATCTCGCGCAGGCCACACATACACACACGCCCCGGCGATACTCATTATTTTCGCCGGGCGCCGCTGCAGTTCAGAGACAGACAGAGGCGCTCATCGAGGCTCACGCCACATTAGGCCGGCTCGGCAGAGGAAGTTGCCTTTCTCGCCGAAGAGATGCCGATAGAGGGAGAGAGGAGACGATGAAGGGGGAGAGGCGCACCTTTACTGCCCTCGGAGAACGGCAGCCGGCGGAGCCTGGAGTGAGGAGCCACTCCGCATCACCCCTGTGGAATCGGTGCCTTCTCATTTCGTGCCTCCCCGATTGGTTGTTTATTTGCGCGCCGCCGTGTGACGCCGGCATCATCGGCACCGGCTGTTTCTTTTGATACAAGCAGCCGCACTGCCCCGCGACGAGCTCCTCACGGGGCGACGAGGGAGTCCTTCTCCCTGAGCGTCCCGTTCCCTCTGCTCCGGCGAGGGGCCCGGTGATGGCAAGGGGGAGGGAACCAGCGTATGCCCACATACAGGTGAAAGGGAAAAACTGGGGACTGGGGGAGCTTGAATGGCGACAGTGTGTCTGCGTTTTTTTCCTCTTCCCCTTCTGTTATTCCGAAGCAGTGCCAGACGTCCAAAGACAAAAGAGAGATTGCCCTCTTACCCTTCTTTTGTTTTGAAGTCCTTCTTCCTTTTGTCCCTCCGTCGACTTTCTTTCCCCCGATCGACTCCTTCCCCATTGACAAGAAGACTTGCGCCACACGCGCGCCCCAAACAAAAGCGTCGTCGTTGCCTCCATTGTAGTCATTGCTGCAGCAATCCCTTCTTTCTTTCCGCCCCTGCACGCGCTCCCCAGCGGCGTCATTACGGGAATCTCCCCCGTGCCTCCTTTATTTCTTCCTCTTTTTTTTTTTCGTCCCTTTACTGCGTTGCGTTCGGACGATTAAAAACGGGAAGCGTCGTCGGACACGCAGCAGAAAGTTGGGCGCCAATGGACGCAGCGGCCGTTCCGTCTGTTAGTGCCGCTCGTTTTCGGGATCTGAAGCTCTCGCTGTTGCCGAAGTCGTCGTCGTCGACGTCGCTGTTGTTTCCCGCGTCCGCTCCGACGGGTGTAGTTATTCAGAGGAGCGACCACCGCAGCCTCGAGCTCTCTCCTTCGGTTCGGTCGCGCATCAGTGAGCGTCTAATAACGCTTGAGAGAAAAGAGAGCCGCGTGTTCCCGCTTGTGCGTGCGTGCGGGCGTGTGTGTGTGTGTCTCGACCGGCTGATACCCTATACCACGAGTCCAATCCGCAGGCTTTGTTGTGCTCTTCCTTTTTTTTTTTTTTTTATATTCGTGCGTGGCTTCGCTGTATCCTCTCCCCCCACACTTTCTTTTTTTATTCGCATGTTGAGAAATGAAGATTGCCCGACGAGCAAGGGGGATATAGCCGAGGGGGGGGGGGGGGGGGGGGTTGCCGGCATTATTGTTGTTACTGTTGTTTCGTACGTTATTTGCCCCCGTTGTCGGACGCATCAAGCGATGCGAGCGAGCTGTTAGCCGGGCTCTCTAGCCACTCCCGCTGCGCGCCTCTCGTAACCGGTGACGATCACGCTCTCTGAAAAAGAAAGAAGAAAAAAAATACATTAGCGAGAAAAAGCCAAATGTGAGACAAGCAACTGAAGAGCTAAAGAATGGTGGGATGAAAGAGCTGCTGTCGGAGCCTCCTCAATTAAGGACGATGAACAAAAGTCGAAGCGGGCGAGCGATGCTTGTGCGGGACGAAACTTCTCTGATTGGGACGCTGCTGCGACTACGGAGGGGAAAACCGATTAAAGGGACAAATGACGCCACGCGAAAGAGCTGGGTGCCTCCTTCCCCTTGAGAGACTGCCGTTGCCTCTGGGGTGTCCTGTTGCCACCCCCTCCTTTTATTTTCCAAGTTGAAACCAGATAAAAAGATGCAGATTGTCGATGCGCCCGACTCAGTCCGTGAGTCTTCGAATTGCGTTTACCTGCGGGTCGCCGTTTGTTATGATCAGCTTTAAAAACTGCGTCCAGATCTCCTCGTTTTTTCAGAGGACAGAGCGTATGCTCAATATTTGCTTATTCTGGTCTGGCTTTAAAGTGTAGTCTTGGGTCACTCTTGAAAGATTTTGCATGTGTCAGCCTTTAGATGCGACGGTTGCACGAAGCAAGCTGTCTTGTCTTCAGCACTAACGCTCTTAATTGTCATCTGCAGTTCATCTATCGCAAGCGTATCTCAGATTACAGAGCATCTGGTTTTATGACGTGCATCTTGTCCGATCAGGTTAGAGTATTGTGTTGGCGTCGTAGTCCGCTCTCCGTGCATTTATACGGGTGGCAGCTCTTCGAGTTCGGCCACGTGCTTTTAGTTGCCCTCGGTTGTGGCATACAGACAGGGGATTATTGCCTTCGCGTTGGATTTCTCATTGTATTACGAATAGCTCTTTTCACCCCCACTTCTGTGCGCGGCGAGCGTAGCGTAGAATGCATGTCTTCCCCAGCAGAAGGTGCACACAGCCGTTTTACCATCGCGTTTGATACTAGTGCCATTAGTTCACAAGCTGTAGCGTATCGCATTTCGCAAGATTACTCAGCAGCATGATAAGATCCGAAAGCCTCAAACGGTACCATGAAACTGCCGCCCCACGAGAGTGGCCACCAGACTTTGTTATCAACTCAAATAAGTTTGGTCGATGTTCGTGTTGAACATTGTTTGAAGCGTGACGACAGAGACGGGAGGGGGTAGAACGCGTAAAAACAGGACGGGCGCATCACTCGCAACTAAAAGTACACGTACGACACGGCCATATTGTTCCACGTGACTCCGATTCTGTGCAACTGCTCGCGTCACCGCGGGCGTAACGAGCCTGAACCGCTGGTCACTAATTAGCGACAGCGACAAGCAGAGCCGTTCACTTCGTTACGCGCGTCGCTGGCGGAATCACGGCTGCTTCGGTCGAGGGCAAATGAAAACGTCGCACTGAACATGGCGGCCGATATGGAACAGAGCTCGCCTGGCGTCACCTAATTACAGAGACGACGGCCGATGTGTGTATACGTACCTCGCCGTCCTGATAAGTTGAACACGGCGCGCGCCGCTCAGTTGCGCCGCGCTTGCCCTTCGTACTGTTGCATTCAGCACGACAGAAGCTACAACCTGCATGTCTATAAATATACCTGGGGACAAAACCCAGCGCCCGCGGCTGGGCTGCTGCGTATGGCCTTTTCTTGCAGCGCGCTTTTTTTTTTCTTTTTTCTTTTTTTAATTTCGAATTGGCCGTTGTGGTTTGGTTACAGAAAAAAGAAAAAAAAATCTGGATCTAAAGGATACTTGTAGTACTTTCCTTGTCGGGAATTGATAAAAAATCGAAGTGGAGACGGCTTAATTGCCCACCTCCCCCATCCCAAATTTGGTTTTCTTGCTGTTTTCTTTATACCTTCCTTGGTAATTCGAATGAGTTTGCGACAAGGGCCGGAATCAGTGACGCAGGGTCATTCATGCGCTTCTTCTGTAGAGAACTTTGCGAATTGGTTGAATTCGCAACGTTTTAACCCTTCGCAACGCCAGAGTCACCGTGTAAATAAAGAGGAAGAAAATCACTAGCCGTCAGTTGTCAGAATAATACCCCACGTGACATGCGGACGTTATGGCTTCGGCTGTCACCTTTGATATGGTGTTTCTTCTGCTTTCTTTCGCGTTATTTCCAAATGTGGTGGGAAACGGTAAAATCGCATATTGTCTAATATGATGCCGATCGAAACCACTTTGACTGCGCCGTGAGTTTCGTGCCTCGGAATGACTCCAGTGCTTGGACAGTGCACGCAACTTGTGAGGCGAAGAAAAAAAAATAGAAAAAGAAGCAGTAGCTGTCACGGCTCGCTATGATGTCGCGATCGTCGTCGAGTCGTGCTGCAGGTGGTTGCCGGCGCGCGCGTACTCGATGGCAGCTCCTTCGCCGATTCCCGCGGCGCAGATTGCGCGGCGTCGGTCTACCGCCGTCGCCTTTTCCGAACGCTGATGGCCTTTATTTTGGCGCCTATTTATGTTCCCCCCTCTCGCGCAGCGAAAGTCAGCGGCGGGCACGAGCGTGACGTACGGGACGCACGCGCCTTCTTTTCTCTCGTGTGACGCGCCGCGGCGCTGTCGTATTTGGGCCCCGCCAAAGATTATTAAGCGCGACTCGCGTCGCGCGACGTGTGCCTTTGGCCTGATATACGGCATCCCCCCCTCCCCCTCCCCTTGCTTTCTTTAACCACTATCATCGTCTAGTCGGCTGGGAGTCTGTTTTGTCGTTCGTGAATTAGGAAGTGGCGTGTGTCGCGACGCTGTGAACGCGGCGCGACCGCGTGACTTTTCTTTCTGGTCCTTCGGCGCTGCGGCTTCGCCGTTTAATGAATGCGTGTCTATGTGTGCGTGTGTGTGTGTGTGTGGCAGCGCGCACGTTTTGTTTCTGTCCCGCCCTGAAATTGATGGCATCACAGCCGTGTGTGGAGAACGGTACGGCGCTCGCGTGGCCGTCTGATACCAGTATTATTATAACGGTAGATATCGTGGAGGAGGTATAGGACTTCTCAGAGGAAGCAGGCGCGCACGTACCGTTTCGCCCCTCGAGTTCGCCCGCCTTTGCTCTCCAGAACTTGTTTGCTAGTTAAGTTTGCTTTTAACCGCGTGTTTTTAAAGATATATATGCAGCGTTGCTGAGCGTCGGCTGCCTCACTGTTACTATGCGCTTGTGCATCATACAGCGTCATGTTTGAGCTTCTGCGCAGCGTTCTTGTCGAGTTGTCAACTGAGCTTAAATTATTTGTACTTTTCGGAACACAGAAGGCGGTCTAACTTCAATAACGTTGTCATCAAATCTATCTCTCGTATGACTAACTACCACGTAAATCCTGATGTAAAAGTAACAATGTACATATGTGGAGGGAAGTGATACAGAACAGGCATCTGACAAGGTGCGACAGCCTCGTGGCTTGCCTGTTCTATAAGCGTGATGTCCTCTTGAAGTTGTGCGTATGGCCAGACGGAATTCGCCGAAGCTTTTCTTTGAAACTGCAGTGCTGAAATTTCGGGAAATTAGAAGTCTGCGTTGTAGGCCTGCCTTCACGCAATAAAAAAAAGAAAGCTACTAATTTTTGCTTGCTAATGCAAACAGTACAGCCAGTATTACGTTGTACGTATCACGATGTTTACAAATTTTAAGATGGCCTCCGCTACCTTTCTTCCAAAGTAGCAGTCTTGTTTACACCGGGTTTCAGTAAATTTCGCTTGTCGTTGAGGAATTGTGAGTTATCCATAGCTTACATGTTCGGTTCTCGCATTCTTAGATCATTGGCATGTCTCGCAATCCTCTTTTCTTCTCCATCCATGCAAGTACACCCGCCTACAGGAACAGCGCTAGAAGGCTTCAGTGCGCATCCTTCCCGAAATCAAATCGGTATTACCTGTCGCGATGCTGCGAGACGGGAGTGCCGTCGCTACTGTGTCCTCCCTTGTCGCAGCTCCGGTCGCCAGAATGCGGGTGCTGTGTTTTTCTACGTTATTGGCAGTTTCTGCCTCCTTTGTTGCTTTTTTTTTCGACGTACGTCGATGCCTTCGAGGTGGTGCCGACTCGCTCAAATGAACAACACGAGCGCGCGCGAACGAGCCGTTCGCGTTGCCAAATCCCCTCGCAGCAACTGTCAACAACTAGATGCTTTCTCGTTAACGTTGAAAGCCGCATTCACCCACATACTGAAATAAAGAGATATATACGAGAATTTGGCGGAGCAATCGCGAAAAAAAAAAAAAAAAGAAATATCAATGCAGTTGGTGGGCTTATCTGCAACGTCTCTGAGCTCACCGTGAAGCCTTCGTTAAGTCCGAACTTCACCGCAACCCTCATCCCTGTCTCAGCATGGCAATATGATTCGGAAAATTTTCTTGGAAAGCTTCGTTCGACGCCTCCGGTAATACCGCCAGATTAGGTATTTTCTCGTGACGCTGATATTTGCGTCAACCGACGCAAACTTGGTTTATCTCTCGTCACCCATGACGTGAAGTGAAAACAAGTCGTACTTCATGTCGCTATAGCCAAGAATTTCGAATATATTATTTTACTTTTATCGTTCCTGTATTTCTCGTGTATAGATCGCGCTGCGCACATGTATGACAGTTCCGCAATAACGCTACCCCTGCGAAATCCGATCACGTTGTGCGCGTATTTCCTTACTGTAATCAACATCCAGCTCATCCGCAGTGCCCGACTCACAGCCATTTGCGTTTCAATGTTGCGTTCGCGATCGTATCAGACTTCTTCGCTGCTTTTGGGTGCTTAAGAATATATCTCACGGGCTTGCGAGAACATTATTATTGTACCGACTACGTTTCTGTTTTCCCCTTTAACAATTTTTCTATATCGTTTTCTTGGTGTTTTTGTCTTATTTCTCATATATTAATGATCTGCCGTACAGTGGTAGGCCGTAGAGGGAAAACAGGTGACGGAAATGTATACAAGCAGCCGCGGGAAAAAGCGCGGGAACTTCAAATCCCTCGGCGAGTGGTGCCGACGGCGCGTGGACAGCTAGATAAGACTGGCTCGCTCCATGAAGAACAAAACGGGGCATCGTTCGAGACCGGCCTCCTGTCGGCGCGCGTTCGCTTCTTGCTCGCACCCGCACCGTTTTTGCGTCGTTTCGTGAACGAACGGACGAAGAAGCTTGCCGAGCACGCTGGGCCTTCGCTTCTGTCGAACGCTGTTCGCTCTTTTGTTCGCTTGCGCATTGTTTCACAAATCCACCCCGTGGGCTTCTCGAGAGGGGCCAGCCAGGCTATAATATCGTTCAGGCCTCGTCACACATGGCTGCTTTTCCGCAGGCCCTCTTCGTGCTGCAGTCCGATACCGAGCTAGCTTAGCAGAACGCGCGCGCGCACGTTTAACCCCTTTGTTTCTATGCTCCTGCCCACCCTGCAATTTCTTTCTCTTTCTTCTTGCTCTGCTGTCGCGCGACTCGGAGGGGGAAGCCAGGGCATCCCGCTGCTGCGCGCAGAGTTTTGTCGATTCATTTTTTTTTTTTTTGCAATTTACTGTTGTTTGCGTGGCACGCGCGTATAGTAATGTGTAGTTCCTTGCTTACAACGAGCACGCATCTCGATGCTGCCGTTGTGCTTATAGCCAAAGCGGGAACGGCGCGTGCAAGTTCTTTTTTTGTCCCTCTCTTCCAGCGGTGACATCAACACGTCCTGTTAATCGTCGTGCTGTAAAGGGAAGCGCGAGGCAGCGTTCAGCAAAAACAACGCGCGACGTGCGCGCATTTCTTCCCCTTGTTCGCATCCCTTGAGATTTAACCGAGAATAAGCAAAGGAATTGCAGAGAAAAACGATCACTAGAGAGGGAGAGATCACGCAACGAGGGAGCGGGGCTTCAAACACGCGACGTGGCGCTAGCGAGTTGGGAAGCATATACCGTTCCCCTCGCCCTGTCGCCGCAGCAAAAGAGCGGAAGTAAACGACACGCCACCGGGATTGCTCGGGGTTCGAAACTTCTTTGCTCATCGGCTCTGCGCCGCCAGCACGCCAAGGCGCTGCTCTTGGAGGAATCGCCCGACCTCGCTATCTGTCGTTGTGTGTCCCGCCAAAACCAGCGCTTCTTTCACCGATCGGATGCTTTTGTTGCGCGCCTTACAATGCATTCTTTTTTTTATATCTCTCATGCCACGCTTAGCGAGCAATGCTTCAACTTCGTGCGGCTTATCGACGACGCGGCGCCTTCACACCTTTCCGATCACGCCGATGTTCCCTGACCGTGCTGCTTATTTTGCGTTGTATCCTGCTCCTGTTTGTGTGTTTGTACGTGAATTTCGTTGCGTTCCTCAAAACAAAAGTGCTCACAAAACTGCTTATTGTCCTATTGTTTCCGTTCTTTATGTATAAGTAAACTGTCCAATGATAAAGAAAGGTATAGAAGCCTCCACAAGCCGTGCCAGTATCGTTGCCCGGGCGGTGACATCATGCCGAAGATTTTCTCGTACTCCTCGGTGCGTGGCTCTGGCAGCAGCATACGCTTCAGCTTTGAGAACTGGCAGGGCGCGCTGAGCGTCCCACCCTTTACCCCCCACCCCGCCATTACCGCCAGCTATAGAGCGCGGCTTCTGGTGTTTGCAACGACGAGGCGGCGGCTTGGCTCGGCGACACCTGTCGGATAAACCGCCGCCGTGCTTCCTTTGTCACGACCCGGTGACCCGCGTACTGCTCTCTTTCTCTCCCCTCGTGATATTTTTTTTTTCCCAGCTTCCTGTGCTGATGCTTTAAAATGAGAGCAAGTAAACTTCAGAGAAAGAAAAATACAAACAAATAAGCTAAATGTCTGCATTGTGTTGTTCTGTTGCTGGCTAAATACTTATGGCTAATAAGAACACTATGACACCCATACTGACACACCGGGCAATAGGTGAGACGGCATGGAGCACTACCGCAATATTGTGGCGGACAATTTTCACGGTGTCCGACGCACGGCATGCGCACTAAATGTACGCAATCCTTCGTGCTCAAACTGTAATCGGCAGATATATAATCCTACCCTCTTCTCTACGGCTTCTTCCTCATCTTGTGCCCAAAAACTCATGACCCAGTCGGCCTATAGTTTGCCATATATATCTGAGCCAAACAACGTGACCTCTATTTCTGCGTCCTTTGCGCTTAGCGATTGCGTTACGTCGTTTTTGTTCTTTTGCGCTAGACGGGTTCGAAAGTTCTTGGCGAGCCTTGACTATGTTCGGCGATATTTGTCTGTATGGCTTCAGTTGTACCGCAATAATGCCAGATTAGAAAGTTTTTCCCGAGCAAGCCGCCGCTGCAGAAGTTGACCGCGAAGAAGGAAAAATATGAACAAAGACTTTTTTTTTTTCTCCCGCTGCCCTGTGTGCTGCCGCTGCTTCAATCAGCGCGAGTGACGCCCAAAAGACGTCGTCGATCCTCCCGAGCCCCGAAGCTGTGCGCGGAAATAATAATAGCGTGAACGACAAACGAGTAGCATCCCGCCCAGGACGAACACGAGAACCATGGCGCAAGGGGAAAAGTTTGTGCTATGTTTCTTTTTGAAAGTGAAAGTCAAACGATGAATTGAGGAAGCTGGTACGTGTGCACACTCAAGCGCGTGAGAAGGAATGGTTAAAAGAGAGGAAGAAAGAAAATTGAGGCACTGGTCTTTTCGGAAGTATCCCGCGAAGGCCTGGCAAGACGCATCTGCAAAGAAACGAAAGTAAACATGTTTCGTGTCGTCGTAATTGTCGATTCGGACAGCGCGCACGACCTCGGCTTAGATGGACGCGATTAATCTGTGAGAAAGCCGCGTCGTCTGGCCCCGAGTGTGCATCCGCCCGAGTTCGAGGCTCGGCGAACGTCTTCCGCGTCGCTTGGCTCCTCTACGCTTAACTCTCATCTCCGAAATGGGATTTAATTCGGAAACCGTTGTCTATTGGCAATGTCCCGTCGGCTGCCTTCTTGATTCTTGCCTTTTCTTTTTTATGAGAGGGGCGATGTCGAGCTATACTTTCGCTTTATTTTTTCATTGGTTCCTGAATGTTTGCTGCGGCGTTGATTATATCTTCGCGCCTTGATCCTTGCTAGTGTTTCGTTGGTCTCATGTACGCCGTTGAAATGTACGCTTCATGCTCAGGCCCTCGCAGTATCGCATCTCCTGTACAACCACATTTCGCCAGCGTACGCGACAGCGGATGTGGCAGAGTAGTTTTTCCATGCCGCTAAGTCGCGGCATATCGCCAACATTGGGCAGATCTCGCAAACCTCTTTCCGAGATCCGCGTCGTCGCTCGCTCACTGACTGACCAAATGGCGTGTACAGTTCAAACGATTCGCGTCGCCATAAACCTATGCGGTGTTATCAAGAATTCAGCCATGCAGATGGGGACGAGGGAGCTAGAATCTCGAGCGAAGGATGTCGGTCTTTTTTTTTTTTTCGTCGCCTTCGTCCTGCCGCGCAGGGATGATTTCGACAGCTGTGCCAGCGCCTGTAGTATTAATGTCAGATGCGAGTGAAGGTAACGGGGGGAGCATGTAGGCGACGTACCTGCCGAGGAATGCTTAAGTCTCACTTGCGCCTTCATCGGCACCCGCACCGTTAACGAATTCAGGGACGAGCAATTCTGACAGCTCCCAAGAGCGCAGCGAACGGCCGTTCATCGGTAATATTTGTACACAAGCGCGCGAACCTGTGCTGGCGGAACCAGTAATAATGCATGCACCCGAATTGCGTATACGGTCGGCGCTTCGGAAGCGTAAGCCCGCCCGCTGTCATGGCACACGCTGGAGACATTTACGTGCGTGTCGGGATGCACCTAATCTCCTGGCGGAGAGAGAGAAGCAAAAGAGAAGACTGATAAGTAAAGCGCTAATAGTAAGAAAGCCCGCTGAGCACGTTCGAACCACCTCCGGCCACAACTCCAAATGACTCGGACTCGACAAGTAACGTAAGAGGGAACCTGGCAAGCGCGGTTAACGCGCGCCGTTAACACGGTCGACGCTGTGCGCCGCAGCTGAGAAGAAGCGAATTTCGGGCGGGCGCGCGTCCTCTTTCGCCCAAAGAGGTTCTTGAATTTTTCATTCCCACTCGCGTCTGCTCGAATTACGCGCCCGCTGTCAAATGGCCCCGTGCCGCGGAACGTTTGCGCGCCGACCAGCACACAGCACCGCGGGACAGTTGCGCGCGCGTCGCGCTGTAGATGAGGTGCGGGAATTAAGACGGACGCGGTGGAGGGTTAACTCGAGGTTTCGTTGTTGCGCCCGAACCCCTTTGATTGCACAGCACGCCGCTGCGCGCAAGAAAACGCACGCCGTGCAACCCTCGAAATCCACGACAGAACACGCGTCCTGGTTCCTGCAGAAAACGGGAAGAAAACCGCTCGGCAACAACTCTCTTCTGTACGCGTGCCTAAGCGCGCGCTGTGCGCGCTCTTCCCGTCTCGCACAGAGTGGAGAGTGGCACTTCGTTTTCACCGGGACCCGAGGCTTATCGGGGTTTACGCGTTCCACGCTGCCACCGGGTTAGCCGTCCTCTCGTAGCGGGCACGCAACAGGAGAGAGGGAAAATTTGCGCGGCGTCGCGTTGCTTTTGAAAGTTTTACGCGCTCCGTACGGCGTGCGAGCTTACTATAGCAAGCGCGCGAAACTTTCTCGCGAGTCGAGTTTTAAGTGTAACGCTGAACGCCGTTTTTCACCTGCGCAGCGAAAGGTGTAGCGGAAGCAAGGCCGGTAGGTGGCTGCGGCGGCAGCGGCTGAACGACGATGCGAAACGAGGTTGCACCTGAACAAGAGAAGCCGAAGTCCTAAGGCCTGCCTAATTTGCGCGCATTAAGCACGTTCCACAGCTGACGATGCCGTTGGCCGGAAATAAAAGCGCCCATTTGTGTTACCAGTGGCACGCGCCTAAGTGCCGCCTTAAGAAACACGGGAACAAACATATGCCTGCGTTTAATGCGGTGCAATTGCGGTTTTCTCGTTGTACGAATGGAAAGGCCGCGGCGGCGGTGTCACATGGAGGTGACAACGTCTCGCGTCACCTGCATATAGTAGGAAATAAGAAAGCAGAGAGCATTGGGCCAAATAGATATAGAACTAACATTACGTTGAACGTGGACATTTAGAGCGCATGTGGGTATACTCGGAAGTGGAATGGAAGTTTCCTTCTTAATAAGGCACTTTCAACTTGCATATTTCCGTTAAACGTGTTTCGGTAATGCAGTTGTGTTTGAAATACATTTCTCAAACTTTCTTAGAGTTGTCGACTAATTTACCATCTGCCTATAGCTCTGGTTCGACTGAGTTGGTTCTGCCAGTGTCCTCTCCATGGGTGCTCAGTTTGGGGATGAATCAGGATGACCCTTTTTCATATATCTAGCCTCATTCCGCTGCAGTCAGTATGCTATTGGCTCAGCCCTTAATGAACATCATGGGGGCAAGTATTGGCGAAAGAGAAAGAAACGAGTTATGGTGCTGGCGTGCACACACCCCAGCAGTCCGGTTCGCTGTAGGAGATGTACAGTCGTGGAGGTCGCCCACTTTGCCGAAACCTCTGAAGCCAGTGCGTGCGTGAAGCGAGCTGTCGCCGGGCGTCATATTAAGGTCTCGATGGGTGCCTCGAAGCTACAAAGATCCAGAGTCTGAGGGGCACCTCTGCACACCGTCCTAAGCTGCGGAGGGCCGAAGGTGCTTCCGGAACGCCACTGCAAGGCGTGGCGACAGCTCGTGCTACTCACGCAGGGGCTTCGAGACTTCCACCGTGTGTTCCGTTGCTGGGCACCTACGTAGCAGGCGCCTTGCGTCGGTTGCTTGTGCTCCGGTGCACGAGGCTAGTGTGCCTTTCGCGCAATCGGTTCGTTCGTCTTTTGGTTACTTCATGTTCGACCTTAAAGACTAGAACGCTGCACGCACGTGTAGGAGCGCAACCGTCGCCTCACTGTCCCCTCCCTCCCTGTGCACGCAGCGCGCCGTGGCGGCCGAGCAGGATTCGGGGCTGTTGCGAGACCAGCTGTCTGACATGGACTCCTCGTCGCCGCCTCCGCCACCCTCGGCGCGGGACGCCCCGTCGCCCTCGCGGGCAGCACTCGAGCTACAGCTCGCCTCCAAAGACAAGGAGGTTCGTGCGCTTCTTCACTCCGTAGCTTCTCCGGTCCTCTTGGTCTGACTGTCCAAAGAAGCGGGAAAGCGTAAACCGTGGAAACCCCTTACGACAGCATTAAACGTTCTATAAGTGACGATTCTCAGCAGCCATCGGAAATCTAAAGGTTCTTTCCGTAATTCTGTTTATTCGGACAATGGCGTCGATTCACGTAAAATGCACATTTAAAGTGAAAGCAACAAAAAGCCTAACAGTTTATTTCTGCAGTGAGATCAGCCGTGGCAAGCCTCTGTTTTCTGGTCATTTTAACACAGCAGATTCTAATTGCTAACCTCGATTGTCGAACATATGAGTCCTCAAAGCGAATTCTGCGTGAGATTGCTTGATCTGGCTTGATTCACTGTCTTCATACCTCCACCCAGACTTTCAGAAGAAAAAAAAATATATGTATTTTTCAGGTCTAAGCATACGAGGCCAAAATGCAGAGAATCTTGAGAGCTAGCTGTGAAACAAGAAATAGTCTACAAACGCTTTCTATCACGAAAATGTGAATTTGCTTACTCGCGCCTGCATCTTGTTTCCTGCGTGCCTTTAACTTCCCCTTTTTCTTTTTTGCATCTTTTGACGCAGATATCTCAACTAGTCGAAGATATTAGGAAGCTGCAGTCGGCAGTAGATTCTCTAAAAGAGACAAGTGCCTCACAGGTAAGTTTTGACGCCATTGATTGATTGATTGATTGATCGATTGATTTATCGTAAATATTCACAATTATTGTCAGACGATTAAATTGCTGTGAAAGTGTCATGTGGCACGATATATATTTGTTACAGGGCTCATTAAGTAATTTTCGCTAGCATAAGTCGTGAACTTAGACCAAGTGTTTCCTCCTGAGGCGTAGCGGTTTGTGTGGCGCCCAGTGTTCTGCAGACAGGGTTGAAACATCTATCTGTTGTGATACGTATGATGTGCTGCATGGTTTGAGTGGCTGTCATTTTTTTTTCTTTCTTGCAGATTGCTCAACTCGAAGAAATGCTCGCAGAAAAGTCTAGAATCATCCAAGAGCTCGAAGACAGGCTGGATCGACAAAAGGATTACGACGACATCAAGAACGAATTGAGGTAAGGTACACCTACTGAAATATGTGTGGAGAGAGCTGCGGGTGGCTTTTGAAGGGTCAAAAATAATCGCACAAACAAAAAGTTAACAAAAATATTGCGTGCCGCATGTACGGAGGTTCTCTTGTTTATGAGACTTTCTGCGTGGCTTCCATGTTGCGGATTTACGTACCAAGTTCCAATTGGTTTTATAGATGGGCCAGGCCTGTTGCCTTCCAGGTTTCCATTTTGTTCCTTTATTTTTACTCTCTCTCCCAGTAACACCGTACTGGCGATTAAGGAACGTGTTTAGACCGAAAGTTCGCTTTACGGCAAAAGCCCGGAGATGTGTAGGCCTAATGGAAGGGTCGCGACTCGACTCATTCGACGCACGTGGATATGTCTCACGTGTGCTAATACAGTAACAATGTAAACATCCGCGAACGATAAACTCACGTGGACGGCCTTTTTGGATGCAGAAACCTCAAGATGATGGAGGACAGTGACAACCCCAGCGACGACCAAGATGAGAAGCCCACACTAGTGTCGACGAACAACAACAATAACAACAACTGCGTCGATCTCGTACTGTACGGCAAGAATCGGACGAGACTTTCGCCTCCTCTCGCAAAGGACGACGCCGGTAAGTGACTGCCTTCGAGGCACAAATATTCCAGGCTCTCTTTCTCTCTTATCTTTCCCTTGCGCGTCGTGGTCAGGAAGTAAAGACACTGGTATTTTATAGCGCTAGACAGCGATTTGTAAGTGTTTGTGAAAACGCGCGCAACTTTGCACACTGCTCTGTCTTCTACGTCAGTCACTTTGGCACCCACCTATGTGGACATCAATTTAGTTAGACCTGCCAATTAGCTAATCTGATTTCTTTCCCACTTTTACATTTTTAGCATTTCCCCATTTTTTCTTCACTACGTTGCTCGTAACGTTACATGTTAACGTTCGACATGACAGGAGTACGCTCTTGGTGAAATTTACACCAGTTATTGAAGCTATCTCATAAATATTCATGCGTTTGTGGAGGGCGGGGAGTACGGAGGGATAGTCGAAACTCTCTGGGAGGTGCCCTTTACCACGCAGTGCGGCAAAACTGATAACGATAATGTATGAGCGAAAGAGAAAGAGGTGTGTGTGTTTATTCTCATTGAACAGTTGACACTGATCGATTGATTGATCGATATTTCGATCAATCAATGATCGATATTTCGATTGTTTGACCGTTCGACCCCGCATTCGCGGAACGATCAATCAATCGAAAAATTGATTTGTTCTGTCTCCTCGTAATTGATCGCATTATTGATTTTGCGTCGATCGATCGATCGCTTGATTTGTGGATCGATTCATTGATCTGCCGGCCCTTCGAACAATCGTCGAACCAATCGATCACTGCTGGCTTCCGGCGGCGCAGGTTCCCCACGTAGTCGGTTGCAGAACGTCGACGCGTTCGGCTCGCTGCTTGGCGAGGAGATCGTCTCGTCCTTCTCGCGGATGCTGAAGAGCGAGCCGCCGCAGCAGCCGATCGTGACGAGCCCGCCGGCGACGCCCAAGTCCGTGGACGGCGACGCCATGTCCACGGGCACCGACACCTCGACGGGCAGCGGCCGCGGCGTGGCGGACGAGGCGGCGGGAGCGACGCCGCCGACTCCGGACCCGCTGATCGGCGCGTCTCTCGAGCGCCTGCAGGACTGCCTGCGCCAGAACATGGAGCGGCACGCGTGCGAGGCACTCAACACGCAGAACGTGGCGCTTGCGGTGCGCGAGTTGCTGAGCGCGCACAACGTGGGCCAGCGTCTGTTCGCGCGCTTCGTGCTCGGCCTGTCGCAGGGCACAGTGAGCGAGCTGCTCTCCAAGCCCAAGCCCTGGGACAAGCTTACCGAGAAGGGCCGCGACTCGTACCGCAAGATGCACGCATGGGCCTCGGACGACTTCTGCGTCTTCATGCTCAAGTCCCTCGTTCCAAAGAAAGGTGAGTCGCGCTGCCTGATTATCCATCGACATCGCCGTCTAAATGTACCAAAGCTGGAAATCATATAACTGACAGGCTTCCTCTCTGCGACTGTTTTGGTGCTGTTTAAGCCGACTGTTAGTCCGTGCAGAGCGACCAGAAAATGTGGGCCGATCCTGGCGGTAGTGCAGAAAGGGTCCAAGAGCAATGGCACATACCCCTGTGAACTAGCGAAGGTGTTTAAGCCTAGCCCAAATACGTGTCCAATACCTTGCGATAGTGAATCGATAGCCAATCAATAGCTTATCGATAATCCAGCAATAATCAATAAATTCCGGGAAATGCTAGGAATGACTTAGTAGTGCTTGGTGCCGATCAGCTCCTCTGTTTCTTTAGCCTTGCGCCACTAGTGCAAGCTACGCAAATTTTTTTGTGAGATGGTATTCTTCATTGGAGCAAGCATAACGTGAAATTGGCTCGTCGCGTTGGGGAATCCCTCTAGTATATATATGCATGCTTGGAGACCATCTGTGTCTTGGCATTTGTTGTGCAAGACTACATGTCATTGTGCATGTCGTCAGCTCAAGTCTACTGCTTCTGTCGGCGTATTGTTTTTAGACACGCGCCCGCTTGCTTCCCCTTCTAGTCTTGCCATGCGTTAGGCGGCCGTTTAAAGCGGTGATGAGAACGGGATCAAGCGTTAAGAGTGTGTTCCTGTGCACGTGATTGTAGGCAAGGAGTCCGGCGGCTCCAGCGCGTCCAGCCGCCAGGAGGACGCGGCCGCGGAGGAGCGCATCGCGCAGATCCTCAGCGAGGCCCAGCAAGCCATGACGATGCCGACGAACAAGGAGCGCAGCCCGGCGCCCCCATCGTCTGGAGCGCAGAACGGCGCGGCCGACGACTCCCACGCCGACAGCGACCAGGACGGCGACGGTGGCGCCAACAACACAAACAGCCAGCACTCTTCAGCGTCACACCGGGATGCCAAGCGGTCCAGCCGGAAGTACGAAAACGACGACATACCACAGGTGCGGCTGCCGAGCGTTGCTTATAGTACCCGTTATATGTAGGACGCTGCTAGCTTACCAGTGTTGGTTTGTGAACCATTGTTTTAATTTGTTGTTTACGGTTAGCCAAAGTTTACCGCTCGCAGGCACTCTGCATATACCACCCCATGTAGTGCCGTCAGAAACTTTGCTTCAAAAGCCCGAGGCATCAGCGTACCAGCGCTTACCCGTAGTCGTAGATGTCAGTGCTCCTGGCGCACGCCGCCATTGACCATTATCTTTCCGCTCCATGGGCGCCAATTTCAATAACAGTGATTCATTTCCGGGCGCCACGAAGTAGATGCACGGAGGGTGGAGCGGAGCGTTGTTCGTGCCGTAGTGCCGACGGTCCATGTGTTCTCCGCAGGAGATGGTGGCGCGCATCTACCAGGAGGAACTGGCCAAGCTGATGGGCCAGCGCGTGGAAGAGAGCTTCCGGCAGCAACAGTACGACCGCACGCACGAGGAGATACGCCAGGCGCTGTCCATCTACCACCACGAGTTGTCGCGGCTCTCGCAGCTCGCGCTCACGCCGGGCCACGAGTTCGCGCGCTTCGGTGCGGCCGCTCTGCCCGGTGCGCTGCTCAACGGGGCCTTCCCGGGTCTGTCGCTGGGACCCGAGCAGAGGGGTGGCCCCGGGGTGGCAGCGGCTGCTTCGGCCGCGGCGGCGGCTGCGGCAGCGGCTAGGGTCGCGGCCGCCGACTCAGTCGAAGCTATGCGAGCGGCGCACGAGCAGCAGCAGCAACAGCAGCAACAGCAGCAGCCTCCGGTGTCGCAGCAGCACCAGAGACGAGGTGGCTCGTCCCTTGCTGCGCAGTTGGCGCCGCGGGACTGGCACAAGCAGCGCGGTGGCAACAAATACAGTAAGCACCATGACCGGGGCGGGACACACTTGCACTCCTATATACGCATTGACTCGAACGCGCTTTTGAATAGTCCGACATACTTGCAGCGCTAGAAAGCGGACATACGGCATGAATAAGACAGGACGGGTACTGAGTCATGCTGCGTGTCCGTGTTATTGTGCTGCAAATATGTCCGGCTATTCAAGCCAGCTAGTCCGGCTTTCTGCCTTATAACTAGCGCTATTTTGATCTCCGTAGCTTCGCTTTAGCGCCGAAAAAGGTAATCATAGGCGCAGAAGGAACACTCATGTTCATGCATCTTCAGACGCGCTTACATATATGAGCGTACGTTCGTCTTTTGAGTGGTGGGAAGAAGCAGTAGGCCGACATCCGAAGCTAACATGCTAGCCTAGCCTATACGGTTCTCTTAATTCAACGCGTAGAAATACGTGATAGGCTCTACTCCTAGCTGACGACGCCTTGTTACCGATTACGGTAATAAGGTTATATGAAGCATATGTACGTCAAGTGTCCTATACTGAAATTGCGATGCATGCCGTTTCCGCGTCATCTCCTGTCTATTCAGACGTAGCATGGTATTTATTGGCAGTATTACAATGTAGCACTATAGTGTACCGGAATAGATAACAGCATACAGTGGAATCTCGTTGCGTTGATACGATCGTCACAGGAACCGGAAAATAAAACGTACCATCCGGAAATCGTATTATCCGAACATAATCCTATATAAGAAAAAGAAATGGTGTATAAGGGGGGAAACGTATTACCCAGGAAAACGTATTATGCAGTATCGTATCAATGAGATTCCACTGTACGAAATAGTGGGGCGAGAAACACTAAGTCGTTTCTCCCCGTGCTGGTAACAGGTAGCGCATTCTCGCTGGTGCGGCCAGGCGTCAAGTTCCCGGGCGCCGGATCGACCCCGAGTCCTCCTGGCACCGCTGGCGTCCTGGGCCTGTCCGACACGCCGCCCGGTGGCGCAGCGCCCGAGGACCTCGGTTCTTCGCCGCTGCAGCGCATGCAGTCCATCACCAACTCGCTGCTGACGCAGACGGCGACGCCGTCCATGCCGACGACAAATCAGCGACAGAACAAGGCCGTACTTCCGCCCATCACGCAGCAACAGTTCGACCAGTACAACAACCTCAACACCGAGGAGATAGTCAAGAAGGTTAGTGGAAGATGGCCGTCTCGTGCTTCTTTGCCCTTCACAATTCTTTTTTTTTTATGTTCACGTTGTTATCGCTTACATATAGTGAAATACAGACGTATGTTTTGTGGAACTGTGAGAATGCGTACCCATATGGAAGACTCGTGCGCCCACACTCTTCGTGCCGGCTAGCCTGCAAAACAATTCAACCTTCCCCATACCGACGGGCTGTAAGCCCTCTTTAGATACGAACCTTGAGTTTAATGAGATATTTTCTCTATAAAGGTATTTTCTCTTAAACGTATAGATATATTTTTTCTATAAATGTATAAAGATATTTTCTCTATATCCGCTTAGCCAGTTTTCAAATTAAGCATCTTATTCGGTGGCTTTCGACTATTAGCATACCATTCGTGCAGAATGTCTTGTGCAGAGCTCTGTGGCTTTCTTCATTCCCAAAGTGTTACTTATCAGCGTCTTCTAAAAGAATCAAAAAGATTTCGCGTGTTGTCGCGTTATGTGAGAGCAAGCAAGCAGCGGTTCTCTAATTTGTGTGTCAGTGTGTGTGCGTGCGTTTAAGCTCACGCTGTTGTATGTGAAAAGAAGCCGGTCGCACTGCGATGACGGCCGTTCTATATTTACCGCGACGCAGGTGAAGGAGCAGCTGAGCCAGTACTCAATCAGCCAGCGTCTGTTCGGCGAGAACGTACTGGGCCTGTCCCAGGGCTCGGTGTCCGACCTGCTGGCGCGGCCCAAGCCGTGGCACATGCTGACGCAGAAAGGCCGCGAGCCCTTCATCCGCATGAAGATCTTCCTCGAGGACGAGAACGCTGTTCACAAACTGGTCGCCTCGCAGTACAAGATCGCCCCCGAGAAACTCATGCGCACCTCTGGATTCACCGCCGCGTCCAGTCCGCTCGGTGGGTCCCTTTCACCGCGGCCGAACGAGCTTCAGCGGGCCTTTAGAGGTAGATCTAGGCTATACACGTCCACCGAGTCTGATTTTGGGGCAAGGATCTCGCGAGCAGATATTTGGAACTTACCTTCGGCCAAACATCCCGGACTTTTCCGCGCTTTATTTTCCACGGCCTTCTTTTGGTTTTTCCCCCAATAAAAACCCGATTAAGCGTGTACGTTTGAATTTATGTGCGGCGATACTTTTTTTTTTTTTTTTTTGCGATCTGTATCCTTAGTTACTATCTTCGGTATCGGGCAATACGACCATCGTAATCCACGTTGTGTGTGCGGAGACGGATACCTAAGGTAGATGCACACCTCAGGGTGAATCTACAAAAGTCCATCTTTCGCAGTTCTTAGACATTGTGAAAACCTCAATGCAGGGAGGTCGCGTCGGCAGCAAGGAAGAGCTGATAACGCTGCAATAGAGGCCAGACTTCTCGTCGAATGTGTTAGGCATGAACTTGCATTGACTGCTAAGTGTTAGAGTGATAAAGTAGTTCAGTTACATGAAATGTACACTTTATCTTTTCTCAAAAACTCCGTCAAGATCCTATGATTGCCCGCTGTCTTAGCAACTCGCGCTCTAGCTTTGTGCTTAGTCGATTGGCCCGCTCTCGTAATTCAAACGCCTGGGAGTTCTTTCCTCGCATTTCTTTACGTCCGAAGTTCAGAGCTTAATTACGACGTGAGTCTTACCGATTTCTCTTGTGTCGACGCAGCCGGTTCGAGCAAGCTTCCCGCGTCCAGCGCAGCGGCGGCCAGGGCTGCCGCGCGCGACCACCTGCCATCACACCGCAACAGCCACTGTGACAACGCGTCTCCGCTGCTCGGCAAGGGGCCCTTCAGTGCCTCACCCGAGTTGCAGGTGGCGCTCATGCAACAGCATCAGCAACAGCAGCAGCAACAACAACAACAACAGCAGCAACAACAACAGCAGCAACAGCAGCAGCAGCATGACTCCCGCGTGGCGATGTACGCTCCGCCATCGAGCCCTACGGCGGCCGCCCGCAAGGGCCACTCTCACCACCCGAGCGGCGGTGGCCGGTCCCTGCCGTACGTGCAGCCCTCGGTGTACGAGATGGCGGCGCTCACCACCGACCTGGACACGCAGACCATCACGGCCAAGATCAAGGAGACGCTTATGGCGCACAACATCGGCCAGAAGGTACGGCGACCTCTCCTCATGTCATCATCGCCTTGCCCGTATGCCTCTTCTGCTTGTGCATGCGTTGATCAGTGTTGCCTGTGATAGTGGCACTTCACTTTTCGCAAATCGGATGATCAAAGTAAGGGAAAATGCAGAATACCCGTTTGAAATTAGGGGACAGGCTAATCAGCCAGATTTAACTGAGACCACATGGCGTTTGTACGTTCGCCTGCGTAAACAGGTGGCTCTACGAGTTTATACGTTAAGTGGCACGCCTTGGGCGCATTCAGCAGCCGCTTACCCATTGATGTGACTAACTTGGATGCTACAGTAAAAGGCAGAAATGAAGAATTTGAAGCTTCCGCATACGGAGCAATAACTGGCGAGATACGACTCTCAACGGCAGGGTGTGACACGTCCGTGCTATGTGTCGGTTCCCCAGTGGAGTCTGCTCCATGCGATCTCGTGATTCGGCGAGCCCTCCGCATTCCATCACATGTAAGGCGCATACGGCTTGAACCTAGGTTGTTATCCGCTTGACTACGGTGATGTGCGGTCACTTTGACGCGCACAGCTGTGGTAGCTATGATGTGAGATCAGAAGAGCAGACGTGTACACGCCTACCAATTTTTCGACCTCAAGAACTCCGTTAAAGCGTGCTTCCCTGCATGATGTATGTTAGTGCGGAGAAGCTTGCCTGCGGAACAGGTTGAAGGTTAAATGAAAACGCGCATTGGTCCTTGCTCGGAAAGAAAGCAGGTGTGCCAGCAGAAAATGAAGCAAGGCGTATAAGAGGTGCATGGAAATAGCGGGGGATTGGAGGTGGGCTGCAGGAGGGTATTAAAATAAATGTGAAAGAGGCACAGAAAACCATATTACGGTAAACAGCGCCAACACGGGACTAAGACCACATAAACGAACATCATGGACGTTGTAGTCTTTGTCCCGTTTTTCTCTGCTTGTCGTACTATGTCGTCATATGAACAAGCCCGGTTAACAAACATTTCGTACAATGGAATAGTGCCGTTAGCTTCCCGTTCGCGGCACCGCCGTCCCCATTCCCGGCGGCCAAGAAGCCGCGCGTGGTCAATCAAATGTTTCGGTTGAAATTGTATTTCTTGAAATAGGAGTTACATTCATGTAATTGCATTACTCGCATTGAAATTGCAGTTGTGCTCTACAATTTAGTCACTTAATATTATTCCTAAACAGTGTTGCAGCAAACTTGTTCAACAGCCAGTATATATACCAAGGCGAATGGTTGCATACTGTAACAGCTTACGATGGCTAAACAACTTTTTTATCTAACGTTGCCCTGCACTTTGTTCGGGTCCCTTAAATATTATTATCGCGCACTCTCGCAGATCTTCGGCGAGGCCGTGCTGGGGCTGTCTCAGGGCTCTGTGAGTGAACTGCTGTCCAAGCCCAAGCCATGGCACATGCTTAGCATTAAGGGCAGGGAGCCTTTCATCCGCATGCAGCTCTGGCTCAACGACCCGCACAACGTCGAGAAGCTGCAAGTCATCAAAAACGAGCGCAGAGAAGGTGAGCTGTCTGCGGTTTTTTTTTTTCTTTTTTTCTTTTTGCCACTAGTGGGAAAATTTGCGCACTCTTTCGCGATCGCATGTACTCGGAAGTGCTAACGGGCAGCATCTTGCTGCTGTATACTCTCACTTTGCTTTTAATGTACAGTTTTAGGCTTCGCGTACGCAAAGTAGCGGGACGCGGACCGCCGGGCTTACAAAAGAACGCAAAAAGCTACACAAAAGGACCCCAAAGGAGTGCAAAATAACGCAAGCCGGGCGTGGAGCTTTGCGTACGCAGAGGACCCTTTGGGCAACCTAACCCGTTTGCGTACGCAATATAAAATTTTCTATTGTTTGGCGCTCATTTTAATTGCAACACATAGCTTAAATCGATGAAAAAGAACGCCGCGTTCTTTAAAGCGATTACGGCGTTAATTGACGTAACGTAAATACCTTCCAGAGACTAGTGCTGTAGGTGTCAAAACTACTAGTCACCTACTAGTGTATGTGTATGTATGCGTAGCTGTGTGTGTCGCTTCCGTGCAGCTTTTCAAAAATTAGATAGGTGTGCTGGCCGCACTGGCCTCAAGACGTGGTTCTCGAATCTGATCTGAATTTCCGGCTGCGTGTCCAGGCCTCGCAGCAGTCAAGGCTTCTCGAATATAGCATGCGTCCCGAAAGCTTTAGACGCCGACAGTGCGTCTGCTTTTTTTTTTTTAACCCATTTAGGTACCTGCCTAATCATGAGAGGCACAAAGTGCATATATATATATCCATGTTGGACCTCACAAGTTCTGTAGCTTCATTGCCTGTGTAAATAGCGATGCGAAACCGGTTTTCGCGTCGTGGAAAACGGCAGGTAGGCAGTGACCCGCGATTCTTGTGCAGCGAACAAGCGGCGACGGACGCACGTGGACCTGGAGGCTGCTCCGCGGCCCATGGAGGCGCAACCGCCTTCGCTTCCGGCCATGGCGGTCGGCGCCGGGAGCTTCCCGTTCGCGGCACCGCCGTCCCCATTCCCGGCGGCCAAGAAGCCGCGCGTGCTCTTCTCGGACGAGCAGAAGGAAGCGCTGCGGCTTGCCTTCTCCATGGACCCGTACCCGAGCACGGCCACCATCGAGTTCCTCGCGGCCGAGCTGGGACTCTCGGTGCGCACCATCACCAACTGGTTTCACAACCACCGCATGCGACTCAAGCAGCACGTCGTCTCTCCGGGGCCCGATGATAACCAGTCGCGAAGCGAGCCACCCCCGCCGACGCTTCTCGGCCCACCGCCCGGTTCGCGCGAGGGCTCCGCGTCTTTCGACCCCGCGCTGTTCCGGTGCCTCCTCGTTCAGCGGCTCGCCGATATGCACGGAAGCGGCGGGGACAAGAGCGGCCCGAGTACTTTCGGTGCGGGCAGCGGCGGCAACCTCACCCTAAACGCCTACAACAGCTACTCTCCGTCGTCGCAGCAGGGCAACGACGAAGGCACGCTGGACCTGAGCATGTCGTCCAGCCAGGCGTCCTCGGGCCGCAAAACGTGGGCTCGAGGCGGCGGAACGCCCACCGAAGACCTGGACGACTCTAACTTGTCCCAGGATGAACCGGCGGCCGCAGGAAGCGACCGCGACTCTCTCAAGGAAGAGAGCATCTCGACGCCCTCGCCAGCGCCGCCGCGGAGCGCTGCCGTCGGCGCTCAGCACAACAGCTACAGCAGTAGACGGCGGAAACCGGCGGCGCCCAAGTGGGTGGATCCGGGCCTGTCGCCGGACTCGGACGACGCTGAGGACGACGACGCAAGTGCGAACGCGGACGATGACTGCGGCGTGGCGGGAGGTGATGCGGAAAGCG